>NC_080065.1:165488894-165795394 GCF_949987535.1 Balaenoptera acutorostrata
ATGACATCGAAAGTACAGGCAACAAAAAATAAACTGACTTCATCAAAATTAAAAACTTTTGTGCATGAAAGGACACCATCAAGAGAGTAAGAAAACAACCCACAGAATGGGGAAAAAATTTTGCAATCTGATAAGGGATTAATGTCCAGAATACATATATAATTTAAACTCTTACATCTCAACGACGACAACACACACAAACAACCCAATCCAAAAATAGACGAAAGTCTTGAATAGACATTTCACCAACGATGATATACAAATGCCTAATATGCACATGGAAACATGTTCAACATTACTAGTCAAATCAAAACCACAGTGAAATACCACTTCACATCCATTAGGATGGTTGTTATAAAAAAAAATGGAAAATAACAAATGTTATCCAGGATATGTGGAGAAATTGGAGCCCTACTACATTGCTAGTGGGAATGTAAAATGGTATAGCCACTGTGGAAAACAGCTTGGTAGTCCCTCAAAAAGACAAACACAGAATTACCATACAGTCTAGCAATTCCACTCCTTGGTGTATAACCCAAAGAATTGAAAGCAAGGACTCATGATATCCAAAATATATAAAGAACTCACACAACTCAGTAGGAAAAAAGCAAACAATTTAAAAAATGGTCAGAATATCTGAAAAAACATTTTTCCAAAGAAGACATATGGCCAGCAAATACTTGAAAAGGTGCTCAATATCACTAATCATCAGGGAAATGTAAATCAAACCCACAATGAGAGATCACCTCACATCTGTTAAAATGGCTCTTATCAAAAAGACAAGTGATAAGTGTTGGTGAGGCTGTGGATATATTGGAGCCCTGGTGTACTGTTGGTGGGAATGTAAAATGGTATAACCACTGTGGAAAATAGTATCAAGATTCCTTAAAAAATTAAAAATAGTATTACCATATGATCCAGCAATTCCACTTCTAGGTATATACCCAAAAGAATTGAAAGCAAGGTCTCAAAGTGATATTTGTAAACCCATGTTCATAGGCAGCATTATTTACAATAGCTAAAACATGAAAGCAACCCAAGTGTCCATTGACAGATGAATGGATAAGTAAAATGTAGTGTATACATACAATGGAATATTATTCACCCTTAAAAAGGAAGGGAATCCTGTCATATGCCACAACACGGATAAACCTTGAGGACATTATGCTGAGTTAAATAAGCCAAATACAAAAAGACAAATACTATATGATTCCACTTATATGAGGTACTTAAAGTAGTCAAAATCATAAACACAGAAAGTATAATGGTGATTGCCAGGGGCTAGGGGGAGGGGAAAATGGGAGGTTATTGTTTAATGGGTTTCAATTTTACAAGATGAAAAAAGATCTAGAAATGATGGTGATAATGATTACACAGTATGAATGTTCTCAATACCACTGAACTGGACACTTAAAAAGATAGGGGAATTCTCTGGCGGTCCAGTGGTTAGGACTCCATGTTCACTGCCAAGGGCCCAGGTTCAATCCCTCTTTGGGAACTAAGATCCCACAAGCCTCATGGCATGGCCAAAATAAATAAATAAAAATATTTTTTTTTAATGGTTAAGATAGGAAATTTTATGTTCTGTGTATTTTCCCACAATAAAAAAAAGTTAGGAAAAAACCAAAAATTCATTGTCTTCACCTCTAAACCTATAATATATTCCTAATATATTCCTTATCTCTGTTAATGGCTTTACATACTATCTACCTATTCCCTCAAACTATAAGCCTCCTGGGCCACCACCCTGGGCACATTCTATGGGTCATAGAATCCTGACTTTAGAAAGACACTTAGATCCACTCCCTCCTTTGCCTCTGCCTTGGTTCAGGTCCCTCTCCTGTCATACCTGGAATACTGCAATAGCTTATGCACTATCACCAGTGTTATGTTCAAAACACTAATCCGATCCTATCATTTTTCTGCATAAAAACCTTTAATAACTCATCATTGCCCACAGAATAAGCACAGCTCTCTCAAAGTTTGCCCAGCATAACTTTCCAGGTTTAGCTCCTATCAATTCCTACACTAGGCTCCAGCTGCCGTTCCACAGTGTCACATATACTGACGCCTTACCATCTGTTACACATAGTTTTCCCATTATCTAAAATTAACTTTCTCTCCTCCATATAAAGAATTCTTAATCATCCTCCAAAGCTCAGAATCAACATCTCCTCCTCTTACAGAACCTCCCTGATTCTCCATTCTAAGACACTTGGTTACTTCTTCCATCAGTCAGTCAATAATAATTGAAGGCCAACTATGTGCCCTAATACAAGGTACTAAGGTTACAGTAAACAAGACAGACCCAGGCCCTAACAGTCTAGTAGGGAATAAAAAATAGTACAAAAAAAAATTACAAGCCTGTTAAATGCTATGAAGGCAAATTATGGGAAACTATGGAATATAAGCAGAGAACTTTGTCAGAAGCTATTAGGGAAGGTTTCCCTGAGGAAATATATTTAAGCTTTAAGCTGAAAGATAATCAGGAACCTAGAGCCAAACATCAGTTCTTACTCATCATCATTTACCCAATTAATTATATTGAGTGTCTACTATGGGCCAGATGCTTTGGACATATCAACCATCAAGAATCAGAATTCCCTGCCTTCCTAGTGCTTGTATTTCATTGATTACATTCTAATTCCTTCATTCATTTACTCAACAAATTTCTATGGAGCATACACCGTCAGGCACTATGTCAAGTGGTAAGAATAAAATATGAACAATACACAAGTCCTTGCATAAGATTACTGTCAAGCTGATTCCAATTTTATATGGTGAATATAATTGCTAAGGCAATCTTGAAGAAGAAAAACAAAGCTTTAGGAAATATGCTACCAGACATTAGGATGTATTATAAAGCTATAATAATTAAGACAGTGTGGGGAATTCCCTGGCAGTCCAGTGGTTAGGACTCAGTGCTTTCACTGCTAGGGCCCAAGTTCAATCCCTGGTTGGGAAACTAAGATCCCCGCAAGCCTTGCGGCATGACCAAAAAAAAAAAAAAAAAAAAAGACAGTGTGGTTTTGGCACAAAGGTAGACAAGCAGAATATTGGTACAGAACAGAGAATCTGGAAACATACCCACATATCTATGGACATCTGATATATGACAAGGTTGATACCTCAAAGCAGTGGAGAAAGAACAGTCTTTTCAATAAATGGTGCAGGATCAGATTAATATCCACATAGGAAAAAAAGTGAATCTTCCTTCCTACCTCACACCTTACCCAAAAATCAATTCCAGGTGGTTTTTAATCTGTGAAAGGTAAAATAATACATTTTTAGAAGAAAACATAGGATAATATTTTCAAAACTTCAGAGTAAGCAAATATTTCTTAAATAGGACACAAAGCGAGAGCCATAAAAAAATAGAAAAATGGACTATATTAAAATTAAGAACTTTTATTTGTAGGTCAATTATACTTCAAAAACAAACAAACAAACTTATAGAAAAAGAGATCAGATTTGTGGTTACCAGAGGCGGGGGTTGGGAGAGGGGGAATTGGATGAAGGCAATCAAAAGGTACAAACTTCCAATTATAAGACAAGTAAGTAGTAGGGATGTGATGTACAACATGATAAATAGAATTAACACTGCTGGATGTTACATGTCAAAGTTGTTAAGAGAGTAAAATCCAAGAGTTCTCAATACAAGGGAAAAAAATTTTTTTTATTTCTTTAATTTTGTATCTATATGAGATGACAGATGTTCACAAAACTTACTGTGCTAATCATTTCATGATGCATGTAAGTCAAACCATTATGCTGCATACCTTAAACTAATACAGTGCTGCATGTCAATTATATCTCAACAAAGCTGGAAGACAAAAACTGCTATTCATCAAAATACATAATAGGACAGTGAAAAGTCAAGCAGCAGACTGGGAAAAGATATTTTACTGTGAAAATATATATATATATATTCGCCCACAAAGTATTTGTTCACAGTGTCCTTCTCCTTGGGAGAAAGAAAAAGGCAGATAATCCAATAGAAAAATGGACAAAAGAGTTAAACATGTGCTTCACAAAACAGGATACCAAATGGCAAATAAACCTATGAAAGGGTAGTCAGCTGCATTAGTCACTATGTATGCAAATACTCCACCACAGGTAATTTTATTACATACCCGCCATCATGACTAAAATGAAAAAGACAGACAATATCAAGTGTTGACGGGGATGTAGAACAATTGCTGCTAAGACTGTAAATTGGAAGAACTACTTTGGGAAACTATTTGGCAGTTTCTACTGAAGTTGAACATATGCATACCATATGACCCAGTGATTCCACTCCTAGGCAAATAAGCACAAAAGTTCACCAAAAGACACATACAAGAATATTCATAGGAGCAGTATACATAATAACCAAAAACTGGAAACAAATCAAATATCCATTTGTGGTATAATGGATAATTTATTTGTGGAATATTATACAACAGAATACTATATAGTAATGAGAATGAACAAACTACAACTGTATGCAATAATACTGATTATTCTCACAAATATAATATTGGGAAAGAGAAAGCAGACATACACATACAAACATACTGTATGATTCCATTTATATAAAGTTCAAAACAGGCAAAATTAATCTATGGCGTTAGAAATCAGGATGGTCATTACCCTAGGGCGGTGAGGGAAGTATGAGAAGGTGACACAAGAAGGGCTTCTTTCGTGCTGGTAATGTTCTATTTCTGGATCTGGGTTCTGGTTACACAAGAGTGTTCACTCTGTGAAAATTAATCGTCATACATTTATGATTTGTGCACTTTTCTGTATGTATGTCATAATTCGATAAAAATTTCCTTAAATGAGTAAAACAGGTATACATTTTTTAAAACAGACATATATAGGGGCCTCCCAGGATATACTGCTAAGTAGAAAAGGCCAAATGCAAGTCAAGAGAGACACAGAATAGATCCGTGGTTGCCTAGAGCTGGGAGTGGAGTGGGAGTGACATAAAAGTATGCAAGGTTTCTTTTTGTGGTGATAGAAATGTTCTAAAATTATACTGCAGTGATGGTTGCACAATTCTGTGAATATACTAATAATCATTGAAGTGTATACTTTAAATGGTAAATGTTAAGGTATGTAAATTATGCCTCAATAAAGCTTTTTTAAAAGATCAGATATACATAGTTTGCTACATTTTATATATAAGAAAAAGTAGGAGAGAGTTAGAATATATATGTTTGCTTGTGTTTGCAAAAAATGATGAAAGGATAAATAAACAAAAATACATTTAAAGAATAGGACAAAGGGGTTGGAAGGAGGCAGGAACGGACAAAAGGCAGTTTTGACCTTTGCATTATTTATACGCTTCACCTAGTCAAAGAAAAACTTAGGTTTTTTAGGAGTTTGGGATCAACAGACACAAACTACTATGTGTAAAATAGATAAACAGGGGCTTCCCTGGTGGCGCAGTGGTTAGAATCTGCCTGCCAATGTAGGGGACACGGGTTTGAGCCCTGGTCTGGGAAGATCCCACATGCCACGGAGCAACTAAGCCCGTGCACCACAGCTGCTAAGCCTGTGCTCTAGAGCTTGCGAGCCACAACTACTGAAGCCTGCATGCCATAACTACTGAAGCCTGTGCGCCTAGAGCCTGTGCTCTGCAACAAGAGAAGCCACAGCAATGAGAAGCCCGCACACTGCAACGAAGAGTAGCCCCCGCTCGCCGCAACTAGAGAAAGCCTGCACGCAGCAATGAAGACCCAACTCAGCCAATAAATTAATTAATTAATTAATTTAATTTACTTAAATAAATAAATAAAATTTTAAAAAATAAAACAGATAAACAACAAGGTCCTCCTGTATAGCACAGGGAACTATATTCAATATCTTGTAATAAACCATAATGGGAAATAAATAAATAAATAAGCTACAAGGATATATTGTACAACACAGGGAATATAGCCAATATTTTATAATAACTATAAATGGAGTATAACCTTTAAAAATTGTGAATCACTATGTTGTACACCTGTAACTTATATAATATTGTATATCAACTATATCTCAATTTTTTAAAATTCCATCCCCTGGGGGAAAAAGCCTAATTTTTAAAAATTTCTTAAATTGAAAATAAATAAAATTTAATAAAATAAACTGAGTTTTAAATTGGTAACCACATAAAGAAAGGATTACTTCAAAGACTTTACAACACAGTATTTTGACTGCACATCCTAAGTGGGACACAATCCAAGAACAAAAAGATCTACAAAGAAATTTTAAACTCCCCTCAGCAGTTTTACTGTTTGTAGTAATTTCAGATTTATCATTTTCGACTGTCTTTATATTGTAGGTTAAAGCAAAGAAATAATTATGTTAATGATATTAGGAATCAACATTTTCAATAAGAGAAATATACTATTTAAATTATATGTAATATATATAATTTAAAAATCAGGGACTTCCCTGGTGGCGGAGTGGTTAAGAATCCGCCTGCCAATGCAAGGGACATGGGTTTGAGCCCTGGTCCAGGAAGATCCCACATGCTGCGGAGGAACTAAGCCTGTGTGCCACAACTACTGAGCCTGCACTCTAGAGCCCATGAGCCACAAGCACCAATGCCGCATGCCTAGAGCCTGTGCTCCGCAACAAGAGAAGCCACCACAATGAGAAGCCTGCACACCACAATGAAGAGTAGCTCCCACTCGCCACAATGAGAGAAAGCCCGCACACAGCAACAAAGACCCAATGCAGCCAAAAATAAATAAATAAATTTTTAAAAATAAATAAAAATAATAAATAAGGAAACCAAATAAAAATACCCTAATGTTAAAATTGAATGGATAATACCAATATGAACTAATTATTTTTAATGTGTATCTTTAAATTCTATCCACCAAAATGGACTAGAAGCAATGTCTCCACATTAACAAAAGGTTTTCTATCATCCAGATTGTGGTGTGTAATATCATTCCCCACTAAAACTGAACAAACAAACAAACAACACAGGGCTCCTTAAAAAAATGTCTGAATCAAAGTCTGGTACATGGAAAAGCACAAGATGAATCTGGAGCAAAAGAAAAAAAAACTGTTGGAATGATGATCAATCAGAGGCCAGATTTATGAATGTTTGAGGCTCAAAAAGAATAATACCTTTTCCCTTCACCCTTTTCCATTCCATCCACCATCTTTCCCCTCCTTTCCTGAACAATTCAGTTCTAAAGCAATTAGTTGGTACAAAACAAGATAGGCATTTGTACCTGGGATGGGAAGAGCTACACTAACCAAGAATGTAATGATGGAGCCTTTGAAGGGGTAAGGAGAGCGTCCATGTGAGAGAGTTGCCAGGTGAGGAGAGGAGAATCCATAATGGGGTAAAAAGAACATCCTGGCAGAACAGCAGCCTAGAGCAAAGTATCAGAGCCTGACCAGTATGAGCAGTTTGTCCACACAGGGGGCCAGCCCAGCTTGAGATGTCAGAGCCTGACTGGAGTGAGGAAGTTTCCCCCAAAGAGGGGCAGCCCATTTGGGGATACAGAGTCTCAGCAGGGTAAGAAAAGGCGATACAACATGGGATGTGTTAGTGCCCTAGCTCTGTTTACTGAGAAGGCCAGGGAGCACCAACACCCCAATGACAATGAGCACTCCCAGTGCCCAGTCTGTGGCTACTAAATACCATTATCCACGAAAATGATCTAAGATTATTTGGAGAAATGGCTGACTCCATTCCATTATATGGCTGGAACAGGTAGGGTATGAGATGAGCCTGAAGCATCTTGTTATGCCAAAAAGCAAAAAATAATGAGGAAACTGTGAAAAGGACAAAGGAGCCAGCTCAAAGGGACTCCTACTGGCCAAATCTGGGAAAATCTGAGCATCAAAATAAATAATAGTAACTGATTATAACTCACTGAATAAAATAGGAAACCATGAGCCCATTTGCATATAAATGAATAAATGGAAAGTTTGATGAAGAACAGGATATTTACACATGGCTTCGAAGTAATTTCCCACAATATACTCATTGATTACAAGCAATACACTTATTGATTATAAATTACAAGACTAATTTTGCATCATCAGTAATAAGATATATCAAGGTTGTATACTATGTGAAAGGATACAATGATAACACAGCATCACTTTTCTAATATTTCTACCAGAGATGCATAATCTGAGAAAATACCAAACTAAAACTGAAGAACATTCCATAAAATAACTGGCCTGTAATCTTCAAAAGTGTCAGGGTGATGAAACATAATGAAAGTCTAAGGAACTGTTTCAGAGGGAAAGAAATGAAACATATGACAACTAAAAGCAACACATGATTCTAAACTGGATCCTTTTGCTACAAAGAACATTATGAGGACATTTGGCAAAATTCAAATAGCTAATTTCCTGATTCTGATGGTTGTATTTTGGTTATTTGGGAGAATATCCTTGTTTGTATGAAATACCACCAAGGTTTTGAGAAGGATGAGACATCAGATCAGCAACTCCTCTCAATGGTTCAAGAAAGGTTCTTTGTACCATGCTTACAACTTTCCTACACATTTCAGATTGTATCAGAAGCGGGAGGGGATTAAATCAAGGATTCTGTTAATTAAAGATTAAAACACCTTGAATCAATGAAAAAAATCAATTATTCTCTAACAATACTTTTCAAAAAACAGAAAAAAACCCATTTCTGCCCAAAGTAGATGTTTAAAGAAGTTCTTACTTTAAAAATTAGTAATTAAAAGTAAAGAGTTAAGCATTTATACCCCTTTCACAGTAGGAAATACATTTCAGGGTAACTTAATAGTCCCAGTTCATGAAGGAAAGCTGTACCACACAGTAGTATGCCAGCTAATAAAGCACAGAAGGAATAAAATATAACTTTACAAATCCTAATTAAATTATTGACTCAGCAAGGCTTATCAACTGATGTTTAAACCATTATGTGAATGGTTGCTAGAGAATTGTATAAGCATTGAATGCCAAAAAACACCACAAAGATACTTTCTGATCACAAGGGAGGAAAAAAGTACATAATGGAGAGATCAAACTGCTACCACCATAATCCAGTGGTCAATCTTAGCTTCACTATTGGTGAAATAACCAGATATTATGTTATTACATTTTTCAGATGTGATTCAACATGAATCATACAACATTTCCTAAGATGTAGTCTAGCCAGCATGTTTAACTTAAATACGCCAAGTGTTTAGATATAACTTACAGTTAAAGGAAAACAGAGCCAATAGAGATAAAAGCTACACATCACCACAAAAAAGCCACCAATGCATCTCAAACTATCTGTGACAGAGGACAAGATTTGTTTTGTTTGTTAATTTCCAACCCTTACAGCTTGGTCTTAGTGTGCATGACTAGTATGCAGCTTGTACCACATGTACTTCACCACAAAAGTCCAACAACATGTGAAATGGACTATATCCTGACAACCCACTGATTGTGCCACTGGATACTGTGGCAACAGCAAATTTGCTAAAAAAATCTTGTAGATGCTTCCCCTCAATTTCTGTACTTACTACCTTAGTATAGATTGTTAAGAAGAGCTCATGGACCATCACCACACCACAAACCATATATACTGATTTTTTTTTTTTTTTGGCCCATGCACCACGTTGGCTTGTGAGATCTCAGTTCCCTGACCAGGGATTGAACCCGGGCCACAGCAGTGAAAGTGCAGAATCCTAACCACTAGACCACCAGGGAACTCCCTCACAAACCATATTTTTAGATAGACTGTTTTTTAGAACAGTTTAGAGTCACTGAAGGATTGAGCAGAAAATAAAGAGATTACCAACCCTTTTTTTTTTTTTTTTGGCCACACGGCACATGGGATCCTAGTTCCCCAACCAGGGATCAAACCCACGCCCCTTTCATTGGAAGCATGGAGTCTTAACCACTGCACTGCCAGGGAAGTCCCTACCAATCCATATTTTAAACAGCATTTTCCTAGGAGAAAGGGCAAAACTGAAGAAGACCAGTCCTAATACACAGTAAAACCAAGAATCCACAGCATCAAGGTAACATGCCAATATCTTATCTTCTTGCCAGGAAAAAATCTAAACCCTCTTGGGAGTAAGATAATATAAACAAAAACATTTCACATTTTTTTCCCCCACAATGTCCCGTACAATGAAAACTTATGAGACATGCTAAAAAAAAAAAGAATAAAACAAACACTAGAAATACATTTCTATTCAACAAGTGAGTCAGATAGGGAATTCCCAGGCAGTCCAGTGGCTAGGACTCCATGCTTTCACTGCCGAGGACCCAGGTTCAATCCCTGGTCGGGGAACTAAGATCCTGCAAGCCGAGTGGTACAACCAAAAACAAACACCAAGTGAGTCAGATATTGAGAATTGTCAGAAAGGGACTTTAAAATAACTATTATTAAAATGTTCAAGAGAATAGAAGAAATGGTGACAGATGGTAACTAGACTTATCATGGTGATCATTTTGAAATATATACCAAATATCAAATCACTATGTTATATACTGGGAACTAATATAGTGCTATAGGTCAATTATACTATTGGCTATGTCTTAACAATAGCCATGTGTTGGCTATCATAAATATACTATTTATGATAGCCAAGACATGGAAACAACTTAAGTGTCCATCAGTAGATGAATGGATAAAGAAGATATGGTACATATATACAATGGAATACTAATCAGCCATAAAAAAATGAATGAAATAGTGCCATTTGCAGCAACATGGATAGACAGACCTAGAGATTATCATACTAAGTGAAGTAAGTCAGAAAGAGAAAGATAAATACCATATGATATCACCTATATGTGGAATCTAAAATATGACACAAATGAACTTATCTTCAAGACAGAAACAGACTCACAGACATAAAGAACAGACTTGTGGTTGCCAAGGGGGAGGTGGGGAGGGACGGATTGGGAGTATGGGATTAGCAGATGCAAACTATTATATAGAGAATGGATAAACAACAAGGTCCTATTGTATAGCACAGGGAACTGTACTCAGTATCCTGTGATAAAACATAATGGAAAAGAACATGAAAAAGAATGTATATATATGTATAACTGAATCACTTTGCTGTACAGTAGAAATTAACACAACATTGTAAATCAACTATACTTCAATAAAATAATTTTTTTTCTAAATCTCAGAGAAAAAGAGATTGGCTTTGTGGTTACCAGAGGTGGAGGATGCAGGGAGGAGGAACTGGATGAAGGCAGTCAAAAGGTACAAACTTCCAGTTATAACAGAAGTAAGTACTAGGGATGTAATGTGCAATATGATAAATATAACACTACTATATGTTACAAATGAAAGTTGTTAAGAGTATATCCTAAGGGTTCTCAACACAAGGAAAAAAATTGTTTTCTTTAACTTAAATTTTTATCTATATGAGATGATGGATGTTTACTAGACTTACTGTGGTAACTATTTCATGATATATTTAAGTCAAATCATTATGCTATACACCTTAAACTTGTACAGCCTGTATGTCAACAATATCTCAGTTATAAAAAGAAAGAAAATAGAATAAAAGTTGAGAAATTTCATCAGATATCAGGAGTCTAAAAATAGAAAATGGAAATTCTAAAACTAAAAATTGCTATATCCAAAACTAAAAATACCACAGGTGGACTTAATGTAGATTAAACATAGTAGGACAGAGGATTATTGAACTAGAAGAAATGACAGTAGAAAATATCCAGACAGAGGCACAGGAGAAAAATACTATGGAATATAGTTAGCATGTAAGGGACTTACAGGACATGGTGAAAAGTTCAAATATATATGAGTAATAGGAGTCCTAGGAGGAGAGGAGACAATAGAAGAAAAATAAAATTTAAAGAAATACTGGATTCATTTAAATATTTTCTTTAAGAATTCACATATTTTGACCACCAGAGCCTCCCATCAAGCCTCTTAGATAGCCTCAACCACCAGAGGGCAGACAACAGAAGCAAGAAAAACTACAATCCTGCAGCCTGTGGTCCAAAAACCACAGTTACAGAAAGACAGAGAAGATGAAAAGGCAGAGGGCTATGTACCAGATGAAGGAACAAGAAAAAACCCCAGAAAAACAACTAAATGAAGTGGAGATAGGCAACCTTCCAGAAAAAGAATTCAGAATAATGATAGTGAAGATGATCCAGGACCTCGGAATAAGAATGGAGGCAAAGATTGAGAAGATGCAAGAAATGATTAACAAAGACCTAGAAGAATTAAAGAACAAACAAACAGAGATGACCAATACAATAACTGAAATGAAAACTACACTAGAAGGAATCAATAGCAGAATAACTGAGGCAGAAGAACGGATAAGTGACCTGGAAGACAGAATGGTGGAATTCACTGCTGCAGAACAGACAAAAGAAAAAAGAATGAAAAGAAATGAAGACAGCCTAAGAGACCTCTGGGACAACATTAAACGCAACAACATTCGCATTATAGGGGTCCCAGAAGGAGAAGAGAGAGAGAAAGGACCAGAGAAAATATTTGAAGAGATTATAGTCGAAAACTTCCCTAACATGGGAAAGGAAATAGCCATCCAAGTCCAGGAAGCGCAGAGAGTCCCATACAGAATAAACCCAAGGAGAAACACGCCGAGACACATAGTAATCAAAGTGGCAAAAATTAAAGACAAAGAAAAATTACTGAAAGCAGCAAGGGAAAAACGACAAATAACATACAAGGGAACTCCCATAAGGTTAACAGCTGATTTCTCAGCAGAAACTCTGCAAGCCAGAAGGGAGTGGCATGATATACTTAAAGTGATGAAAGAGAAGAACCTACAACCAAGATTACTCTACCCAGCAAGGATCTCATTCAGATTCGATGGAGAAATCAAAAGCTTTACAGACAAGCAAAAGCTAAGAGAATTCAGCACCACCAAACCAGCTCTACAACAAATGCTAAAGGAACTTCTCTAAGTGGGAAACACAAGAGAAGAAAAGGACCTACAAAAACAAACCCAAAACAATTAAGAAAATGGTCATAGGAACATACATATCGATAATTACCTTAAATGTGAATGGATTAAATGCCCCAACCAAAAGACATAGACTGGCTGAATGGATACAAAAACAAGACCCATATATATGCTGTCTACAAGAGACCCACTTCAGACCTAGGGACACATACAGACTGAAAGTGAGGGGATGGAAAAAGATATTCCATGCAAATGGAAATCAAAAGAAAGCTGGAGTAGCTATACTCATATCAGATAAAATAGACTTTAAAATAAAGAATGTTACAAGAGACAAGGAAGGACACTACATAATGATCCAGGGATCAATCCAAGAAGAAGATATAACAATAATAAATATATATGCACCCAACATAGGAGCACCTCAATACATAAGGCAACTGCTAACAGCTATAAAAGAGGAAATCGACAGTAACACAATAATAGTGGGGGACTTTAACACCTCACTTACACCAATGGACAGATCATCCAAAATGAAAATAAATAAGGAAACAGAAGCTTTAAATGACACAATAGACCAGATAGATTTAATTGATATATATAGGACATTCCATCCAAAAACGGCAGATTACACGTTCTTCTCAAGTGCGCACGGAACATTCTCCAGGATAGATCACATCGTGGGTCACAAATCAAGCCTCAGTAAATTTAAGAAAATTGAAATCATATCAAGCATCTTTTCTGACCACAACGCTATGAGATTAGAAATGAATTACAGGGAAAAAAACGTAAAAAAGACAAACACATGGAGGCTAAACAATACGTTACTAAATAACCAAGAGATCACTGAAGAAATCAAACAGGAAATAAAAAAATACCTAGAGACAAATGACAATGAAAACACGATGACCCAAAACCTATGGGATGCAGCAAAAGCAGTTCTAAGAGGGAAGTTTATAGCTATACAAGCCTACCTAAAGAAACAAGAAAAATCTCAAGTAAACAATCTAACCTTACACCTAAAGAAACTAGAGAAAGAAGAACAAACAAAACCCAAAGTTAGCAGAAGGAAAGAAATCATAAAGATCAGAGCAGAAATAAATGAAATAGAAACAAAGAAAACAATAGCAAAGATCAATAAAACTAAAAGTTGGTTCTTTGAGAAGATAAACAAAATTGATAAGCCATTAGCCAGACTCATCAAGAAAAAGAGGGAGAGGACTCAAATCAATAAAATCAGAAACGAAAAAGGAGAAGTTACAACAGACACCGCAGAAATACAAAACATCCTAAGAGACTACTACAAGCAACTTTATGCCAATAAAATGGACAACCTGGAAGAAATGGACAAATTCTTAGAAAGGTATAACCTTCCAAGACTGAATCAGGAAGAAACAGAAAATATGAACAGACCAATCACAAGTAATGAAATTGAAACTGTGATTAAAAATCTTCCAACAAACAAAAGTCCAGGACCAGATGGCTTCACAGGTGAATTCTATCAAACATTTAGAGAAGAGCTAACACCCATCCTTCTCAAGCTCTTCCAAAAAATTGCAGAGGAAGGAACACTCCCAAACTCATTCTATGAGGCCACCATCACCCTGATACCAAAACCAGACAAAGACACTACAAAAAAAGAAAATTACAGACCAATATCACTGATGAATATAGATGCAAAAATCCTCAACAAAATACTAGCAAACAGAATCCAACAACACATTAAAAGGATCATACACCACGATCAAGTGGGATTTATCCCAGGGATGCAAGGATTCTTCAATATACGCAAATCAATCAATGTGATACACCATATTAACAAATTGAAGAATAAAAACCATATGATCATATCAATAGATGCAGAAAAAGCTTTTGACAAAATTCAACACCCATTTCTGATAAAAACTCTCCAGAAAGTGGGCATAGAGGGAACCTACCTCAACATAATAAAGGCCATATATGACAAACCCACAGCAAACATCATTCTCAATGGTGAAAAACTGAAAGCATTTCCTCTAAGATCAGGAACGAGACAAGGATGTCCACTCTCACCACTATTATTCAACATAGTTCTGGAAGTCCTAGCCACGGCAATCAGAGAAGAAAAAGAAATAAAAGGAATACAAATTGGAAAAGAAGAAGTAAAACTGTCACTGTTTGCGGATGACATGATACTATACATAGAGAATCCTAAAACTGCCACCAGAAAACTGCTAGAGCTAATTAATGAATATGGTAAAGTTGCAGGTTACAAAATTAATGCACAGAAATCTCTTGCATTCCTATACACTAATGATGAAAAATCTGAAAGAGAAATTATGGAAACACTCCCATTTACCATTGCAACAAAAAGAATAAAATACCTAGGAATAAACCTACCTAGGGAGACAAAAGACCTGTATGCAGAAAACTATAAGACACTGATGAAAGAAATTAAAGATGATACAAATAGATGGAGAGATATACCATGTTCTTGGATTGGAAGAATCAACATTGTGAAAATGAGTATACTACCCAAAGCAATCTACAGATTCAATGCAATCCCTATCAAATTACCAATGGCATTTTTTACGGAGCTAGAACAAATCATCTTAAAATTTGTATGGAGACACAAAAGACCCCGAATAGCCAAAGCAGTCTTGAGGCAAAAAAATAGAGCTGGAGGAATCAGACTCCCTGACTTCAGACTATACTACAAAGCTACAGTAATCAAGACAATATGGTACTGGCACAAAAACAGAAACATAGATCAATGGAACAAGATAGAAAGCCCAGAGATTAACCCACGCACCTATGGTCAACTAATCTATGACAAAGGAGGCAAAGATATACAATGGAGAAAAGACAGTCTCTTCAATAAGTGGTGCTGGGAAAACTGGACAGCTACATGTAAAAGAATGAAATTAGAATACTCCCTAACACCATACACAAAAATAAACTCAAAATGGATTAGAGACCTAAATATAAGACTGGACACTATAAAACTCTTAGAGGAAAACATAGGAAGAACACTCTTTGACATAAATCACAGCAAGATCTTTTTTGATCCACCTCCTAGAGTAATGGAAATAAAAACAAAAATAAACAAGTGGGACCTAATGAAACTTCAAAGCTTTTGCACAGCAAAGGAAACCATAAACAAGACAAAAAGACAACCCTCAGAATGGGAGAAAATATTTGCAAATGAATCAACTGACAAAGGATTAATCTCCAAAATATATAAACAGCTCATTCAGCTCAATATCAAAGAAACAAACACCCCAATCCAAAAATGGGCAGAAGACCTAAATAGACATTTCTCCAAAGAAGACATACAGACGGCCACGAAGCACATGAAAAGATGCTCAACATCACTAATTATTAGAGAAATGCAAATCAAAACTACAGTGAGGTATCACCTCACTCCTGTTAGAATGGGCATCATCAGAAAATCTACAAACAACAAATGCTGGAGAGGGTGTGGAGAAAAGGGAACCCTCTTGCACTGTTGGTGGGAATGTAAATTGATACAGCCACTATGGAGAACAGTATGGAGGTTCCTTAAAAAACTAAAAATAGAATTACCATATGACCCAGCAATCCCACTACTGGGCATATACCCAGAGAAAACCGTAATTCAAAAGGACACATGCACCCGAATGTTCATTGCAGCACTATTTACAATAGCCAGGTCATGGAAGCAACCTAAATGCCCATCAACAGACGAATGGATAAAGAAGTTGTGGTACATATATACAATGGAATATTACTCAGCCATAAAAAGGAACGAAACTGAGTCATTTGTTGAGACGTGGATGGATCTAGAGACTGTCATACAGAGTGAAGTAAGTCAGAAAGAGAAAAACAAATATCGTATATTAATGCATGTATGTGGAACCTAGAAAAATGGTACAGATGAGCCAGTTTGCAGGGCAGAAGTTGAGACACAGATGTAGAGAATGGACATATGGACACCAAGGGGGGAAAACTGCGGTGAGGTGGGGATGGTGGTGTGCTGAATTGGGCGATTGGGATTGACATGTATACACTGATGTGTATAAAACTGATGCCTAATAAGAACCTGCAGTATAAAAAAACAAACAAAACAACTAATACTAAACTTTCATTGGGTTATTTGTATGGAAATATGTTAATATAAATGTTTCAGACATTACATGAAATTTCTAAAAATCTTATATTTGTATTTGTATGGAAATATGTATGGAAATATGTTAATATAAATGTTTCAGACATTACATGAAATTTCTAAAAATCTTATATTTGTATTTGTATGGAAATATGTATGGAAATATGTTAATATAAATGTTTCAGACATTACAGGAAACTTCTAAGAATCTTATATGTTCTGATGTAAGGTTATAAGTAATAATCCTAGTTATTACTTTAAAATGTATATCTCAGAAATAACTAATTTTCTTGTCAACTGCATTATTATGAACTTTCATCAAATCTTTAACCATGGTCATTTTTAAGTCTTCTGTCATTTACAGACAGTTCTGGGTGTACTCTGATGATTTTGCAAATATGTTCCTATAAAAGGGTTTCATCTTCAAGAAATTCATGGAAAAGACTCTGACAAGTACAGGTTTCTGGTAACTGACTGTACTGCTGAACTGAATGAATAAGCATTTTCAGAACTCTAATGAAAAACTGATGAACTCATAAAAGTGCTAACAAAAGATCAAGATGAAAAAAAAAATTAATTACATGGGACTGAGTGAACTGATGAGGATGAGTATAATTTTTGTGACTTTCTGTCTGAATTAAAAAAAAAAAATCCCACAAGGACTCAGAGGCAAAGAATATACAAATCAATTTTCACTGCAAAGTAAAGGAGCTGTTACAGTGGAGGATTACTGGACTGAATGTCAATATTATGACATAGTATGAGTGTGTTTCATGTTTGGTAATTGCAATCATTGTTGCTTTTGTTGTGGTCATCCATGTACAATGCTTGGTGTCAGTCTATTTATCTCTTGTAAAAATAAAATACAGTGTGTGTGTGTGGAAAAAAAAAATATACGATGGGTTTCAACGTACAAAGAAAAGAATATAAGAGATCGCATTAGTAAGTTTTTATATTGATTACATATCAAATGATAATATTTTGGATACATTGTGGTAAATTAAATATATTATTAAAAGGAAAAAAAAAAAAAAGAATTCACATATTTTTCAAAAATTTTCCTATACTACAAAAGATATCAAACCATAGATTCAAGGAGTCCTCTGAACCCCAATTAGGATAAATACAACAAAATAAATAAATATAATAAAATACAAGGACATATCATACCAAACTGCTAAAAGCAATGATAAACAGAAAATCTTAAAAGCAGCCATATATAAAAGATATATTATGATCAAAGGAACAAGAATAAGATTCATGACTAACATTTCAACAGAAACAATGGAAAACAGAAGTGGAATGCTTCAGAATGAAAAACAGCACTTTAAATTGATGGAAAAGGGACTTCCCTGGTGGCACAGTGGTTAAGAATCCGCCTGCCAATGCAGGGGACACGGGTTCCAATGTCTCCACATCTTTGTATTGCTTGTGGGAATAAAAAATGGTATACCTGCCATAGAAAACAGTATGGCCATTCTTCAAAAAGATAAACATAGAATTTCTATATGATCCAGCAATTCCACTTCTAGGTATATACTTAAGAGAATTGAAAGCATGGATCCAAACAGATATTTGAACACCAATGTTCACAGCAGCATTATTCACAATAGCCAAAAGGTAGAAGCAACCCAGTTTCCATTGATGAATGAATGGATGGATAAACAAAATGTGGTACATACATACAATGGAATATTATTCAGCCTTAAGAAGGAAGGAAATTGTGATACATGACGCAACATAAATGAACCTTAAAAACATCATGCCGGGACTTCCCTGGTGGTCCAGTGGTTAAGAATCTGCCTTCAAATGCAGGGGACATGGGTTCGATCCCTGGCGGGAACTAAGATCCCACATGCTGTGGGGCAACTAAGCCTGTGCACCACAACTGCTGAGCCCACGTGCTCTGAAGCCCTTACGCCACAACAAGAGAGAAGCCCGCGCACCAAGGAAAGAACCCTCATACCGCAACGAAGATCCCGCATGCTACAACTAGGACCTGACGCAGCCAAAATAAAAAAACAGAACAAAAAAAAATTATGCTAAGTGCAATAAGCCAAACACAGAAGAACAGATATTGTATGATTCTACCTATATGAAATACCTAGAATACTCAAATTCATAAAGACAGAAAGTAGAATAGTGATTACCAAGGGCTGAGAGTAGGGGATAATGGAGAGGTAAATGGGTGCAGAGTTTCAGTTTGGGATAATGAAAAAGTTCTGGAGATGGATAGTGGTGATGGTTGTACACAACATGAATGTGTTTAATGCCACTGAGCCGTACACTTAAAAATGATTAAAATAGTAAACTTTATGGTCTGTCTACTTTACCAGAATGAAAAATAATAAAGGCAAAAGAGGACATTTTCTGACAATAAAAGTTGAGAGAGGGCTTCCCTGGTGGCGCAGTGGTTGAGAATCTGCCTGCCAATGCAGGGGACATGGGTTCGAGCCCTGGTCTGGGAAGATCCCACATGCCGCGGAGCAACTGGGCCCGTGAGCCACAACTACTGAGCCTGCGCGTCTGGAGCCTATGCTCCGCAAAAAGAGAGGCCGCGATAGTGAGAGGCCCGCGCACAGCGATGAAGAGTGGCCCCCGCTTGCCACAACTAGAGGAAGCCCTCGCACAGAAACGAAGACCCAACAAAGCCAAAAATAAATAAATAAATTTATTAAAAAAAAAAAAAAAAAGTTGAGAGAATTCCCATTTGCAACAACATGGATACACCTAGAGAGTATTATGTTTAGGGAAATAAGTCAGACAGAGAAAGACAAACACTGTATGTCATCACTTATATGTGGAAGCTAAAAAATAAAACAAATAAATGTATATAGCAAAACAGAAACAGACTCACAGATATAGAAAACAAATTAGTGGATACCAGTGGACAGAGGGAAGTGAGGCGGGGCAAGGTAGGGATATGGGATTAAGAAATACAAACTATTGTGTATAAAATAGATAAGCAACAAGGATACAGCACAGGGAATTATAGCCATTATGTTGTAATAATTTAAGTGGAGTATAATCTATAAAAATACTGAATCACCATGCTGTTCACCTAAAACTAATATAATATTGTAAATCACCTATACTTCAAGTTAAATTGTTTAAAAATGTTAAAAAGCTGAAAGAATTCATCATGAGCAGACCTGCACTATAAGAAATACTAAATGAAATTCTTTAGTCTGAAGGAAAATAAGCCAGATGGAGACATGGAACTGCAAAATAGAATGAAGAACACCTGAAAGGGTGACTACGTAGTTAAATACAAATGAATATGGGAAATGAATATTGACAGTTTAAAACAACAAAGAAAATAATGTCTTGAGGAATTTAAAATATACACTGAAATAAAACATATAGCAACAATATCACAGAAAGCACAAAGTGTTAGAGTTAAACTATTTTAAGTTTCTAGCATTGTTCAGGAAGTGTGAAAAATATTAATTTAGGGTAGATTGTAATGAGTTAAGAATGCATATTATAATCCCTAGAGTAACCACTAAAAGAGTTATCAAATAATAATCAAATATCTAAATAGTTAAATAATAATAAAAAAGAATAAAAAGTAGAATGATAAAAAATCATTGTTCAATACAAAAGAAGGCAAAAAAATGGAATGAAGGAACAAAGAACAGAAAGTACAAACAAAATAAATAGCAAAATGGTAGAAACAAACACACTGTATCAGTAATTAAATTAAATCAAAATGAACTAAAACACTAAATAAAAAACAAAGATTGTCAGACAGGATTTTAAAAATCCAACTATATGCTATTTACAAGTGACACACTTTAAATATAAGGTCATCACAGGGAGATCAGCTCTGTGCTTTGTGACCACCTAGAGGTGTGGGATAGGGAGGGCGGGAGGGAGGGAGATGCAAGAGGGAAGAGATATGGGAACATATGTATATGAATAACTGATTCACTTTGTTATAAAGCAGAAACTAACACACCATTGTAAAGCAATTATACTCCAATAAAGATGTTAAAAAAAATAAAAATAAAATAATAATAAATAAATAAATATAAGGTCATCAAGGTTAAAAGAACACAAAAGAACAGGATGAAAAAATAGGTGCTGTACAAATACAAACAAAAGAGAGCTGGCTTAGCTAAATTAATATCAGACAAAACAGACTTTAACATAAGAAGTATTACTAGAGATAAGGAGAGGCATTACACACTGATAAGAGTGTTTGTCTAGCTGAAAAATATGACTTTCCTATTAGTATATTTAGAATTTAAATATAAGAAGCAAGGGATTTCCCTGGTGGTCCAGTGGTAAAGAATCCGCCTTCCAATGCAGGGGACGCGGGTTCAATCCCTGGTCAGGGAACTAAGATCCCACATGCCACGGGGCAACTAAGCCCACACACCTCAACTAGAGAGCCCATGTGCCATAAACCACAGAACCCATGCACTCTGGAGCCCGCATGCCACAACTACAGAGCCCACACGCCCTGGAGCCCACCCGCCACAACTAAGACCCAACGCAGCCAAAAATAAGAAATAATTAATTTTAAAAAAATATATAAGAAGCAAAAAATAACAGAACCAAAAAGAAAAGTAGGGCTTCCCTGGTGGCGCAGTGGTTGGGAGTCCGTTTGCCAATGCAGGAGACAAGGGTTCGAGCCCTGGTCCAGGAGGATCCCACATGCCGCGGAGCGGCTGGGCCCGTGAGCCACAATTACTGAGCCTGCGCTCTGGAGCCCGTGAGCCACAACTACTGAGCCCACGTGCCACAACTACTGAAGCTCATGTGCCTAGAGCACATGCTCTGCAACGGGAGAGGCCACTGCAATAAGAAGACCGTGCACCGCAGCAAGGAGTGGCCCCCGCACGCCGCAACTAGAGAAAGACCACGCAGCTGCGAAGACCCAGCACAGCCAAATATAAATAAATAAAATAAATAAATTTACAGAAAAAAAGAAAAGTAGAGAAATCCACAATCATTGTTAGAGACTTGAACACACACGCACGCCCCTCAGTAATTGATAGAACTAGTCAAAACTCAGTAAGGATATAGAAGATCTGAATACACTATCAATTACATTGACATAATTGAATATTTATACAACACTATACCCATCAACTGCAAAATATGCATTCTTTTCAAATACAAATGAAATGTTCACCAAATCGACCATATGCTGGGCCGTAAAACAAATCTCAACAGTCTTCAAAAGACTTAAGTCTTATACAGTATGTTCTCTGATCACAATAAATTAAATAAGAAATTAACAAGAAATCAAGAGAGGAGACTTCCCTGGTGGTCCAGTGGGAACACTCCGAGCTCCCAATGCATGGGGCCTGGGTTCGATCCCTGGTCAGAGAACTAAGATCCCACAAGCCGCGTGATGTGGACAAAAAAAAAAGCATATAAAGAAAAAAAGACACTAAATTCCCTAGTACCTAAGAAATATCTACTTCATGGAGGATGCTTAATAAATGTTTAATGAATTAAAAAAGTAGGGCAAAATGAAGGATAGAATGAGAAGGTGTAACATACTTCTAATACCATTTACACCAACTAGGTTGGCAAAAGCTAAAGAAGTCGGACAGTACCAAGTGCTGGAGAGAATGAAAATCAATGGAAACTCTTACAGTTTGCTGATGAGAATATAAATTGATACAACCACTTCAGAAAACAATTTGGCATTAGCTTATAAAGTATAACATTCACATACCCTACCACCTGACAATTCAACTCCTAGGTGTGAACCCTAAGAAGCTCCTGCCCAAGTGCCCCAGGAGATAATTATAAGAATGTTAATAGTAGCTCTGCTCACTATAGCAAAAACTGGAAACATCTCAAATGTCCATCAATAGTAGAAAAGATAAGGCAATTGTGGTATAACCACACAGTAAGATATTAACCCACAGTGAAAATGAATGAATCATAGTTGCTTGCAACAACATAGATCTTAGAAACTTAGTGTTGAATGAAAAAGGAAAATCACAGAAAAAAATACAAACAGTATGATACCATGCTTATGAAGCTCAAACACAAACAAAATTAAACAATATGTTGTTTAGGCATATACGTAATTTTTTTAATTATTTATTTATTTATTTATTTATTTTTGGCTGCACCGGGTCTTAGTTGCAGCAGGCGGGATCTTCTTTGCGGCACGCAGTCTCTTCGTTGCGGCATGCAGGCGGGATCTAGTTCCCCGACCAGGGATCAAACCCAGGCCCCCTGTATTGGGAGCACGGAGTCTTACCCACTGGACCACCAGGGAAGTCCCTATAATTTTTTTAAAGCAAGGAAATTATAAATACAAAATTCAAAATAATGGTTAGGAAGAGATGAGGTGATAGATAATGTTCTAACTCAGATTGGATGATGACTTCATGAGCGTTCATTATATTTTCATTCTTTATAATTTATACGTAATGTTTTATATGTATTAAATATGAACTTAAAATATTTTTTAAATAAGGAAAAAGCAGTAGAAAGGGTGATAGGAGCATGGAGAAATGAGTTGTTTACTTCTTCCTAGAAGAGAGGAGAAGTTAAGGAGAATTTCATCTAGTAGGTGTGTCAGGGGTCCCCAGGTTCAGTGATTCACTAGAAGGCCTCACAGGACTCAGAGTATAATTGCACTCACAGCTATGATATATTATAGCCAAAAGATACAAATAAAAATCAGCGAAGGGAAAGGGGGCATGGGGCAAAGTCCAAAGGAAACCAGGCACAAACATCCAAGAGTCCCTTCCCAGTGGAGTCACATAGGATATAAATAATTCCTCCAGCATGACTATAATACCAATTGTGAAGTGTTGTCTACCAGGGAAACTTGCCAGAGCCTAGGAATCCAGGGTTTTTATCAGGGGTTAGTCGTGTAGGCACTCTCTGCCTACCATGTACCAAAATTTCAGACTCCCAGAAAGGAAGCAGGTGTTTAGCATAAACCATATTGCTAGCACAGTTTAGGCTCAGTGATCCACTCCTATATGTTAGGGTAGTTAGGAACCCTCCTGAAATCCAAATTCCCAGATGCTAGCCAAAGGCCAACCTTGAAAGCAGAACTTTCAAAGGATAGCACTCTCAGTCCTGCTTTATCAACTTTTTTCTGCATAGTTAAGTAATACTGTGGCTGATATTTGAGGTGAAACTTCAAGAAGTATGTCAAATGGACAAGGTAATATGGTGGAAGGGCATTAAAGGTAAAGGTAAAGAGGTGTGAAAAGATGCCCCAGTCAGGGAACAAACCACAGCGCTGAAGTCCTTTCAATATGGGTGGAGCACAAGGCACTTGGGAAAATAGTAGAAGAAGGAAGTGGAGAGGGAAAGAGTCAGACTATAATGGGCCTCTTACACCACAGTGGGACATTTTAACTTTGTCCTGCAAGCGATGGGGAGTCATTAAAGTACTGTAGGTGAGAGAGTATAGTACAATGCCTGGCTGAAACAGACTGCTTGTGTCCTCCCAAAATTAAGATGCTGAAATCCTAAACCCCACTGTGATGGTATTAAGAGGTGGGCCCTTTGGGAGGCGAATAGGTGATGAGGCTGGTACCCTCATTAATGGGATTAGTGCCCTTATAAAAGAGACCCTAAGAGAGCTCCCTCACCCTCTCTGCTGTGTGAGGACGGAGGGAGATGGCTATCTATGAACCAGGAAGAAGGTCCCCACCAGACACCAGAGCTGCCAGCACTTCAATCTTGGACGTTCCAGCCTCCAGAACTATGAGAAATAAATGTTTGTTATTTAATCTACTCAATCTATGGTATTTTGTTATAGCAGCCCAAATGGACTAAGACACTGGCACATAATGTAGTAGGTCCTAAGTAAATCCTGTTGATTTCATGTGACTTAAACTACTATGCCAGTTCAATATCTATACAGATTTCTTGGCAATCCTTCAGTAGAGATGGTGGAACTTCATCGATCATTTTAGGCCACTCTAGATTTCCTTAGATACATTAAACTAGACTACATCACTCTGATCCATAATCAGATGCACAGACTATTAACTGAAACTGGTTCTAGGAATTGTGGGATCTAAAACTGGTTCTAAAAAAGCAGGATTTAGGGGGCTTCCCTGGTGGTGCAGTGGTTAAGAATCCGCCTGCCAATGCAGGGGACACGGGTTCGAGCCCTGGTCTGGGAAGATCCCACATGCCGCAGAGCAACTAAGCCCATGCACCACAACTACTGAGCCTGCACTCTAGAGTCTGCGAGCCACAAGCCCGTGCTCTGTGACAAAGAGGCCACCAAAATGAGAAGCCCACACACTGCAACAAGGGGTAGCCCCCACTCGCCGCAACTAGAGAAAGCCCGCATGCAGCAATGAAGACCCAACACAGCCAAAAATAAATAAATAAAATAAATAAATTTTTTTTAAAGAAGCAGGATTTAGGTGATAGGGTCTTCACCAAGATGGAGACTAAAACGTAGTATCAATTTGTTAAATTACCAGGAAAATGTAGCTTTCCGAATAAACTGGTAACAACTACCATTTATTATGTGCCAGGCAACGTGCTAAGTAGTTTATGGAGATTGTTTTGGTTAATCTTCACAACCACCATTTAAGATGGGTATCATTTTCTCATTTACAGATGAAGAAGCAGACTCACAAATGTGAAATAATTTACCTACGGTCACATAGGTCATGGGTGCAGAACGGAGCAGTTGATGTCAAGCTGAGTACCTCACAGCTTTAACTGACTGCTTGTTTTTTTTCTCAGAGATTATTGGGGTTAATCCCCATCCTGCTTGCCTCAGACATCATCCGGGTCCAGAACATCATAGCCATCCGTTGCACCTCATATGGCTCTGAATATCCACCCCTCCTTCCCCAAGGCAACTTGGCAGGGCCTAAAATGGTTGAAATCCCTAGACTGCCACTAGAGTGATGAGAAGAAACAGTCTTATCTGTTTACTCTAACTTGCCATACAGATATGCTCATTTTTTAAGTGGGCTATGACATGGAAAAAGTTGGGAAGCTCTACTTAAATCCAGTCTAATCCTCCTCCTCTCAAAATCCTCTGGAAATCCCAATCTATGATCAGCAAACTCCACTATACCCTCAATCTGTCCTTGGAAAGTCACTTTATTAAAACTTGGCATTCCCTGAAGACACTGCTTCCCTGTATGCAGCCCTGAAGACACTGTAATAAAAATGACCCAGCCTGAGAAATAGACTAGGATTGTAGCAAGGATGTACCCCCGCAGAGTGAAGGCAAGTCGTTTTCTACAGGCAACTATTTTCCACAATTTCCCTCAGGAGCACCCACGCTGTTTTGGATTAATCTCAGGTTTGAATCGAATAACACTTGTTCATATCCTGTTAGTAAAACCTATCTATGGCCACTTGTAACAGCTGGAGATGTGTTTGCAGAGCTGAGAAGTAGAAAGCATCATATGGGGTAACCCAGAAACCATCATGATCCCCACAACTGTGGCTTCTTTGTCCCACCCTATGCACACTAGCCTTGGTTGTTGTATTACTCATGTTTTGTTTTGTTTTGTTTTAATTTTCTGTTTTATTTTATGATGCTTTGACATCTTGGGACCTTGCAGACCAGGATGGAACTGCCCCTCTCAGGGTTTGCTAATTCCTAGAGATAGAAAACCACCTGCCTTCAAGCACACCTTTCATATGCAAACCAACCAATCCAAACCAGTATCCCTAACCACCTCCTTTATGGACTCTCATACACCAAACCAATATTCTCACTACCCTAAATCACCCTAGGGCCAGGTACCAGAAACTAGGGACCACTCCTATGGCCCAGAGCCCTGTTGAAATTATTCAAACTAGTCAACCCAACCTCTTACCTTGCCTCACCCATTCCTTCCTGTGGAAACCACAATAAAGGCTCTGGGCAATGCTATCCCCTCACACCTTCTGCCTCCTGACCAACCTTAGTGCTTCCCCATATGGCCCCGCATGGGCCTCTTGGGAACTGCACATAATAAAACTTTCAATGGCATTGAACTCCTGTGTCATCACTCAGTCACCTCTATAAATTAAGTCCTGGGCACAATCAAAACACTTGTCACTTCCATTACAGCAGTTAACATATACTCTCTGATATTATGTATAAGTAGATACTTTCATCTCCAGAATTTCATCTCTCTTAGAGTAGGAACCATATTTTACTAAAAAGCTCTGTAGGACTTGCCTGGTGGCACAATGGTTAAGAATCCACCTGCCAATGCAGGGGACACGGGTTCGAGTCCTGGTCCACGAAGATCCCACATGCCGAGGAGCAACTACACCCATGTGCCACAACTACTGATCCTGTGCTCTAGAGCCCACAAGCCACAACTACTGAGCCCACATGCTGCAACTACTGAGCCCACGTGCTGCAACTACTGAAGCCTGCGTGCCTAGAACAACAAGAGAAGCCACCACAATGAGGAGCCCACGCACCGCAACGAAGAGTAGCCCCCGCTCATCGCAACTAGAGAAAAGCCTGCGCACAGCAACGAAGACCCAACACAGCCAAAAAAAAAAAAAAGGAATATAAAAAAATAAATAAAATAAAATTTTAAAAATAAATAACAAATAAAAAGCTCTGTAGTGTGGGTTTGCATGCCCAAGAACACACACAATCAGTGTTTATTCAACTGAAATGTTTGCTGAACTGTGGCCAATTCCTGTCCCGTCACAAAGCCATTTCCCTGGGATTGTTCTTCTCCCATAGCAACAATACACAGTAGAACATGTTGAGAAGTGGTTCTCATTTTCCACAGGGAAGAAATAAAAAAGCCAGCCCCACAAATACAAGGCATCACCTGCACTGCTGGGTCCCAATAAGGAGTCCAGGCCTGGACCAATATTAGAAGCATTTACACAAAGCAGAAAAATGGTGACACGGGCTGTTCAGACACTCGGTGCTGTAGCTCAGGACTCTGCCTCAGTGACACAGGAGACAAATCGTGACAGCATTCATTGAAGAATAAATGGTAATTATTTTGAGCATCTAATTGGATTGGGAGTGGGGAACTGGGGATTATTTATTATTACTTCCAATAATGTATAGCATCTTAAGTATCTCATTTTCAAGATGTGCTCCACTGTGCTTAAAAAAATACATATGCTTGAGTTCTGGGACTTTGACAAAAATGCCCTCTATCCCTTGGTATTTCTACCTGAACAACTCATGCTATGCAAATATGAGTAACTAGAAATCTTCTTTAAGATGAATAAGTAACATATAGTCATTGGTTTTTAGGCTGGTCATCTGGTATTGGCAAAAAGACATGGATTTGCAGTCTGAAGACTGGTGTGTTCAAGCACACCAGTGACTGGGCTCTGTCACTAACTAGCTGTGTGACCCTGATAAAAACCTTCACCTCTCTCAGTCTTTATTGTCAAATAAGAATCTATCATAAGAGAACCACACTGAGGATTAAACTTTATAACGTATGTTAAAGGTGCTTCATAAACTATAAAGTACTCACAAACATCAGTCATCTATTGCATTGGAAGCTCCAGAGCCTGGCATGAGGCCTGACACAGAGCTGGTGCTCAGTATTTGTAGTCTAAATGAGTAAATACCACTGATGAGCTGTGTGATCTCAGGCAAGAAAAATCTCTCTCCTCCTCCTCTTCCTCCTCCTCCCCTGATACCACTGTCCCCCTTGTTCACTGGACTACAGCCATACTGTCCTTTTTCCTGTTCCTCCTATACAGCAAGCTCAGTCCTGCCTCAGGGCCTCTGCTGTTTCCTCTGCCTGGAACACTCTTCCCCAGCTCTTTGCATGGCCATCCCCTTCTCATCAGTCAGGTCTCAGGCCAAATGTCATTTCTTTAGAGGCTTTCTCTTACCACCTTAATGTTCCTCCCCTATCATTCACCCAATATATATTCGTTTTATTTTCTTCTCCTGTTGACTTGTTTATTACACTCTCCTTCACTAGAATAAAAAACACTCTACTAGAGATTCCCTGTCTGTCTTGTTTACCTGTATTCCAATGCCTAAGACAACATCTAGCTCATAGAAAACTCTCAACAAAAGTTTGAATAAATGAGGTTGGAATAACTTAATATCAAAAGTTTCATTCATTCAACAAATGTTTTGTATGTACCTATGAGGATTCAGGCTCTATTTCAATGTGCTGGGGATTCAGCTGAGAACAAAACAGACAAAAATTCCTGCTTTCTTGGGGCTTGCCTTCCAGTGGGGAAACAAACAATAAACAAGATAAAAAGCGAAGTACAAACTATATCTGATGATAAGTGTTAAGGAGAAAAAAATAAATAAAGCAGTAAAGGAGGATATGAAGTGTGTTTGGAGGGGCACACAGAAATGCGAGACTGAGCCATGAGGCTATTATGGGAGAAATACATTCCAGAAGGCCAGGGTAACTGGGACAGGAATGAAGGGGTTGGAGGCTAACAAAATAGAGGATGACGTCAGGGAGGTTAAGAGAAGTCAGATTGTATAGGGCCCTGTTGTCTAACCCAAGGACTTTGTCTTTTACAAAGAGTAAGATAGGGGTCCTTCCTGGTGTCTTTTACAAAGAGTAAGATAGGGGTCCTTCCTGGTGGCACAGTGGTTAAGAATCCGCCTGCCAATGCAGGGTACATGGGTTCGATCCCTGATCCGGGGAGATCCCACATGCCGCAGAGCAACTAAGCCCTTGTTTCACAACTACTGAGCCAGTGCTCTAGAGCTGGCGAGCCACAACTACTGAAGCCCACACGCCTAGAGCCCATTCTCCACAACAAGAGAAGCCACCGAGGGCTTCCCTGGTGGCGCAGTGGTTAAGAATCCACCTGCCAATGCAGGGGACACGGGTCCGCGCCCTGGTCCAGGAAGATCCCACATGCCGCGGAGCAACTAAGCCTGTGCGCCACAACTACGGAGCCTGCGCTCTACAGCCCACGAGCCACAACCACTGAAGCCCACGTGCCTAGAGCCCGTGCTCCGCAACGAGAGGCCACCTCAATGAGAAGCCCACGCACCGCAACGAAGAGTAGCCCCCCGCTCACCACAACTAGAGAAAGCCCACGTGCAGCAACAGACCCAACAATTAATAAATTTTTTTTTTTTTAAGTAAGATGGGAAAGTTTTGGAGAATCTGAGCACCGGGGTGTCATGATATGGCCTGTTATAAGAGGATCGCTGGGGCTGCTGTTTTGGGAATACCTGAAGGGTAAGCGAAGGGACCAGTAAGGATGCTACAATAACCACAGCCAAGACATAGTGGCTCCGGAAGACTGGGGAAGGAGCAGGTGCGGGGTTGGAAGATTAAATTTTGGCTTTTGACAGTTACTTTGGAGTGGAGTTTAGGGGGAGGTCTAGGCTGGGGGTCAGCGGCTGGAACTCAAATGGCAACAAATGTTGCCCTGCTAGTGAAATGAAGATATTCCCACATAACAGAGCCTTCATGCGAAAGAAATGAGGTGTCAAATGCTGACCGGAGCAACGTGAGAACCCTGAGCCAAGGACCGCACGAGCCTGTCCCGGAGGGAGGGGTATGCCGTGGAACAGGCGACAGACTTCCGAATCCACCGCACAAGCTCCGAGGTCCCAGCAGCGTCGAGGAAAAAGAACGGCCACGGCCAGAACCGCAACGCAGCCTACGGTACTCAAACCTCGCGAGATTTGTTGGCCGGGCAAAGCCATCCTCCCACCCACATCTCGCGAGACCAAGGCTCATGAGCGGCTATCGGCCGGTTAGGGTTTGTGGGGAAGATGGAGTATTCCGCTTTGGGCACCGCGGAGGCCGCGGACAGCGGCGCGGCCCGGCCGTACAACAACTCGGAGGAGCGGGAGGGCCGGGAACCCGACGGGCTGCGCTTCGACCGCGAGAGGGCGCGCCGCCTCTGGGAAGCAGTGTCCGGGGCCCAACCAGTGGGGAGGGAGGAAGGTGAGTCCGGGTGCTTCAGAGGCAGGAAGACACTCGCCCCCCTGCTCCTTTCGCGGAGAGTGGCGAAAGCGCGGGGCGGGGACGCGGACCAGCCCCCGGGTCTATGGTCACACCCTCTGGCGCCCGGCCCGCCCCCTTGCGTGATGCGCCCCGGGACTCCCTGACTCGTGCACCTCACCAAGACTCGGGCGCCTTGTGCCAGCTCCCCTGAAAATCCAGGCCGTGCGCCACAGGAAGCGCGCGCAAATGGTCAAGGGCCTTCTCACGCTCTGGCCGCGTGGTTCTTTACCCCGCCTTCCTCACCCGCGAGAGGTTACCTCTTCCTCAACTTGAGGACTGGAATCCTCCGGGCGTGCCGTCCACGCCGTTTCGGAGACCCTCAGAACCTTCCCCGCCAGCCTCATAACCCCTTCACCATCCCAGTCTCCAGGTTGCCCCACCCCTAGTGTCTCTTGCCTCTCTTCTCTCATGCCCCACACTTCCAAGGGCTCTAGAAGGCCTTCTCCATACCTCAGTGTTCCTCCTGAACTTGGAGACTGAGCCCTGGCTTACCCCTGTTTCTTGGTGTCACCTGTCTCCACCACTTGAATCCCTTTTCTAATATGGGGGCCAGGAGCCCGAGAGCCTGGCCGGGGTATACTATGGCTTCAGCTTGTTGTATCCCACGCTTGACCCAAGGTTGTGGAGAACAGGATAGACAAGTGCGTCTAGGGGGGGCACTTGTGGGCTGAAGCTTCCCAGCTTGTTCTGCACTTGACCTAGCTCTGGGTAAGATGGAGATAGAAAGAGGAGGATGGAAAGAGCTGCTCTGACCCCGTTTTGTGACCCCCTTCACAGTCCTTAGCAGAGCTAGCTGCTTAACTCTAACCCAGAAGTACACAAACTGGGCTTTTGTGCTAATGCTGTCAGGTAATCTGCAGGGAAATCAGATTTCTGTAAAGGTTTGTTTGCTTGCTAAGCAGACTAATCTTGGAAAGTTAATATGTTGCTTGTCAACTGATTGTCCTGGGATAAAATGGAATTTTTGACCACATCCAAGGAAGATATGTTTAAATTTGGGGTGGTATACAGACCTGTACCCTGATGTATACTTCTCCGATTTAAAAACTAGTCTAGTCTGACTCCTAAATTAATAAGAGGCTCCTATCCCCCTCACCCTCATACTTTGAAACTTGTTTGGCACAAAGTTGCCTCTCCTCCACCCTCGACCGCCCGCAATTTTCCTTTCATTAATTTGACCAACATTCACTAATGCCTGCTCTGTTCCCAGGATTGGCTGGGCATCAGAGCTACAGAGTTGAGAATAATACTGTCCTTGCCCTGGAGGGGCTTGTAGTCTAATCCAGGAAGCAGACACCAAGACAGTTGCAGTGTAATGTAGTGGGTGCAGTGAAGTGGGAAGTCTAAGAGTTGAGGGTACACAAAGAGGAAGCGACCTTTGTCCTCAGGGGATAGGGAAGGCATGCCCTGGACATTGAAGCAGAGAACACAGCAGCTGTGCTCTGGGAAGTGAACTGTTTATGTGTGTATGAATGCACACAGTCATTTAGAACCCAGTTCATTTCCCTGCTCTCCTCACTTTGTCCAATAATTTATTTGAGGTCTAGGTAGATACCTATAACACCAAGTCCTACTCACCTTGGTTTTTTATTTTCTCTTAGTTATAATTTTTGTTTTCTCATTGAGTTATAATTTACATACCATAAAATTCACCCATTGTAACTGTAAAATTCAATTAATTGTAGTAAAAGTATAGAGTTGTATAGCCCTAGTCCAGTTTAGAATATTTCCATCACTCCAATTTGTGCTCCTTTACATTAAATCCCCTCTCTTACCTCCTGCCCTTGGCAACCACTAATCTGTTTTCTGTCTCTATAAATTTGCCTTTTCTGGACCTTTCATGTAAATGGAATCCTATAATATATAGTCTTTTTCATTTGGCTTCTCTCACTCAGCATGTTTTTGAGGTTCAGCCAAATTGTAGTGTGTATTAATACATCATTCCTTTTTATTGCTAAATAGAATTCCATTGTATAAATCTTGCTTTTTTTTATTCTCTAATAATCTCTGCCTTTTGAGTGGGCTGTTTAAACTATTGACATTTAATTTAGTTGTTGATACGGCTAGACTTACTGTCCCTACTTCATGACCCTATGAAAATCAGCCCTCTATGTCACATTCTAGATCTCTCAGCCTCTGCCTGATACCTCTTCTGATTGTCTACAATATGGATACAAAATAAATCCTGCCAATCAGATGCCTTCTCATAAGATTTGGAAGGCAGAAATGCAGTGAAGATCATATTTCTACAGCTATTGTTATTGTCAAGAAAGGTCGTGGAACTATAAGATCTTCTTACATCAGTGTTCCAGCATCCATTCTCCAGCTTCATATGCTAAGAGGCATGTTCAATGACAATGGAAGCTTCTTACTTCCAGCAAGGCTGCAGTGGAGGCCTCAGAGATTGTAGCTCACCTGTTGGAACAGTTATGCATTGTTCCTAGAGACATTTCTGGAAGGCTCAACCTAGTACCTTCAGCCTTTCCAATGATTTTCTAAGCACCTAATTTCCTGTATCAAACCTGTCCCCTCTGGTAATTGGTAATTGGATTAGAGTTGTATGTGGATATCTGGGAAACAGGGATTCACATTCAGGCCACCATCTCAGAATTCTGATAATTCATACAAGTTCTTTTTCCCTCTGTGGACCTTAGCTTCCTCCAACCTCATGAACCTCTCACAGATTTTGTGAGTCAGGAATTCAGGAAAGGGTTGGCTGGACAGTTCTGACTCAAGGTCTCTTATGCAGTTGCAGTCAGATAGTGGCTAGAGCTGAAACAAAAGTGGGATGGAACTTCTGGAGGCTGGCCGGGCATCTCTTTTTTCACATAGTTTCAGGGTCTCTCCATGTGATTTCATGCATGGAATAGTTTAGGCTTCCTCACAGCTTGGAATAAAATCGCTTACATGGTAACTGAAGACTTTAAGAGCAAATATTCCCAATTTGGTTCTTTTTTATAATTTCTGTCTTCCATGTGTCTATATGTTGCTTGGTAGTCAGCCAGTGATTCAGTAAACACCTGGAGCCAGTAAAGGCCTCGGTTGGATCTGTAGGTAGGTAGGAAAGTACATTCAAAGTTCAAGCCATTTTAAAGTCAGCCCTAGCTTTTACTTTCTGTCAGGGCCTTTTGCATCTCTTCTGTGCATGTGTACAACCTCAGAGTTGGCCAGGAGTATGTGGCTAACTTGGGCCGTCTTAGATCCCCACTGCCACACAGTCTCAGCCACAAACATGACACAGCAAAGGCTATAGTAGAGCCTTTGGCCTTTCCTCCTCACCTACCTCTGAGACCATCACTTCCACCAACATTATCACTAGATAGGGGCGTTGCCCACCACTCCAAATCAAGTGATTTCCTCTTCCACAGGGAAGCTATTGGTTCTCACATCCTACCTCCTCCTGGTAGAACCTCTGCACTGACTGAGTGTGGGAGGGGATGAGAGCAGTCCCAGATTCCCGCTCTTCTCACCCGTAGTTCAGCAGATGTACAAGCATAAGTGCTTCCCAGATTGTTAAGTGCCTTTGGTCAATTTCCAGGGTACTGAAGGGATTGTTTCTGTCAGTTTTGTCCAGTGTTTTAGTTGCCTTGGGTGAAGAGGATCTCCTCACTCTGCTATAGCCGAAGTCCCACCCCCTACTCATTTTATATTCAACTTCACTTCCTCTGCCTGACTTCTAAATTTGGAGGGTCCAAGACTCAGTCCTAGGAGTCTCAATTTGTATCTCCAGCTCTGACCTTTCCCTCAAGTTCTAGGACTGAATCTCTAGCTGACTACTTGATATCTCTACCCATGTATGTGATAGACCACTCATGTTTAATATAGCCAAAGGAAAAGTCTTTAATTTCTCCTCCAAGGCTGTCTTCCTCCAGTTCTCATCTGTTAGTTGCTCAAATTCAAAACCTAGGAGTTATCCTTGAATGCTGTCCTACTTCACCCCCTACATCCAATCAAAGAAATTGGATGTCAGAGCTACTTCCAGAACATAATTCCAAATCCATCCACTTTTCTCATCTCCACTGACAGCCTGCCTAGTCCAAATTTCTATCATCTATTGCCTAGAAGACTGCAACAGCCTCTTCCCTGTTCTTCCTGTTTCCATTCCTGTTCCCATACAATCTGCTGACACAACGAACAGACTAATCTTTTCAAAACATAAGCCATATCTTGTCACCTCTCATTGCACTAAGAATAAAATCTGTAGTTCATACCATGGTTTATGAGGCCTTATACTCATTCCACATGATCTGGTAGGCCTCAGGCTCTCTCCAACTTTATTTCCTACCACTATTCTCTCATTCACCATACTCTATCCACACTGTCCTTCTCTTCATTCCTTGCATATGCCAATCTCATCCCTGCCTCAGAGACTTGACACTGTCTCAGGCTGGAAAAGTTTCCGCCAGACGTTCTTGTGGCTAACACCTCCCTAGCATGGTCTTCACTGACTATACTGCCCCATCGTTCTCTACCACTTACTTTGTTTGGTTGTTTTCATAATATTTCTCACTCTCTGTCACCATCTTGCTTATTTATTTACTTTGTACTCTGTCTTATTTGTTGACATGGCCCCAGCACTAAACCCATTGCTGGCACGTAGAAGGCATTCTGAATACATAATTGTGAACTGTGTGAGTGTATTCTCTGAGGCCAAAGAGATGTATTTCATTTATTCAGCAGGTATTCACCAAGCCCCTCCTGTGGGTTAGGGATTTTATTTTTAATTTATTTTATTGAAGTATAGTTGGTTTACAATGTGTTAATTTCTGCTGTATAGCAAAGTGATTCAGTTTCACATATATACATACATATACACATATATTCTTTTTCATATTCTTTTCCATTATGGTTTATCACAGGATATTCAATATACTTCCCTGTGCTATACAGTAGGACCTTGTTGTTTAATCCATTCTATATATGATAGTTTGCATCTACTAATCCCAAACTCCCCATCCATCCCTCTCCCACCTCCCCCTTGGCAACCATGAGTCTGTTCTCTATGTCTGTGAGTCTGTTTCTGTTTTGTAGATAAGTTCATTTGTGTCATATGTTAGATTCCACATATAAGTGATATATGGTATTTGTCTTTCTCTTTTTTAAATATTTATTTTATTTATTTATTTGGTTGCGCCGGGTCTTAGTTGCAGCAGGTGGGCTCCTTAGTTGTGGCATGCGAACTCTTAGTTGGGGCATGCATGTGGGAAGAAGGGCTGTTGCCTGGCTACATTTCCTGACCAGGGATCAAACCTGGGCCCCCTGCATTGGGAGTGCGGAGTCCCAACCACTGCGCCACCAGGGAAGTCCCTGTCTTTCTCTTTCTGACTTTACTTAGTATGATAATCTCTAGGTCCATCCTTGTTGCTGCAAATTACATTATTTCATTCTTTTTTATGGCTGAGTAGTATTCCATTGTATATATGTACCACATCTTCTTTATCCATTCATCTATCAATGAACATTTAGGTTGTTTCCATGTCGTGGCTATTGTGAATAGTGCTGCTATGAACATAGGGGTGCATGTATCTTTTTGAATTATAGTTTTGGCTGGATATATGCCCAGGAGTGGGATTGCTGGATCATATGGCAACTCTATTTTTAGTTTTTTGAGGAACCTCCATACTGTTTTCCACAGTGGCTGCACCAATTTACATTCCCACCAACAGCGTAAGAGGATTCCCTTTTCTCCATACCATCTCCAGCATTTGTTATTTGTAGAGTTTTTAATGATGGCCATTCTGGGTCAGGCATTTTATTAGATACTGGGTATACAAAGTCATAAGTGACATGGTCCTTGCCCTGTTTAGTCTTTGGGAGTCAGATTCTGAATATCCTTGAAAGGGAACCCCGTCTCCTTTAATAAAACAAAATCCATCATCTCCAGGCGAGGAGAGAATGGCTCTATCCTGACTCCTGGGTAGCATTTTCCCTTTATGGGCTTTGCATTCTGAGGAGCCTCTCACCCTCCCTTTAAAAAGCTCTGGCCCAGATGTGTTCACAGACCAACTTCTGTTGGTTTCTCTGAGCACGGCTGAGGCAGCCACAGTCTTTCACAAAAATTTACCAAACACTGTAGGAGAAAAATAGGGAAATAAACAAAAGACCCTCAGGGTCAGAAATGTAGCCAGACAACAGCCCTTCTTCCCAAAAGGGCTGGCATAAATAAGCTTTATATCTTGTGGAGTAGGGAGAGGCACCTTAAAAGTTCCCCACCAAGAACCTCCCTCCAGGGAATCTTGCCCACTTTTTGGTCCAGAGTAGAAGATAAAACACATGAATTTGCCATCCCCTCACGGTTTTCTAGATTCTACCCCTGCCTCAGATTATCGATGTCATGATAGAATTCATGCCTTGAGTGAGATTTTACTCCCTCCTCAAAAAGTAAAGCTTTGTTTTCCAGGCCCAACAATTAAGCACAGGTTAATACTGTAGTTTCCTATGGTGTGGAACTTGTGTGACACGTTAGGTAATTTGTTTTTTTGGCTGCATTGGGTCTTCGTTGCTGTGAGCAGGCTTTCTCTAGTTGCGGCGAGTGGTGGCTACTCTTTATTGCAGTGCACGGGCTTCTCATTGCGGTGACTTCTCTTGTCTTGGGAAGTCCGTTAGGTAATTTTAGACGTTTCAAAATCAGATCAAGAACAGTGAGAAGGGACTTCCCTGGTGGCGCAGTGGTTAAGAATCCGCCTGCCGATGCAGGGGACAGGGGTTCGAGCCCTGGTCCGGGAAGATCCCACATGCCGCGGAGCAACTAAGCCCACGGACCCCAACTACTGAGCCTGCGCTCTAGAGCCCATGAGCCACAACTTCTGAGCCTGCACGCCACAACTACTGAAACCTGTGCACCTAGAGCCCATGCCCCACAAGAGAAGCCACCGCAATGAAAAGCCTGTGCACTGCAGCGAAGAGTAGCCCCTGCCTCTGCAACTAGAGAAAGCCCACACACAACGAAGACCCAACACAGCCAAAAATTAATTAATTAATTAATTTTTTAAAAAACGAACAGTGAGAAAATTATTCTCTTTTCAAGTCTTTCAATTCTTCCGATTCTGTCTGGGAAGTCATCTCAGTTGGGTGCTACGATATCTTAACACCTCTCCTCACAGTTGCCACTCTCTCTCTCTCTCTTTTTTTTTTTTCTAGTTTCAATGGATATTTTTTATTATTTATTTAATAGATCACCAACTTCTTCTTGCTCCCTACCAACAATTGGAATTTCATTTTGTTTCCATGCTGAGTGGTGAAACAATGACAAAGCTAATCAGCATAAGCTACTTCATAAAGAGAACTAAGCTAACACAGCTCATTTTCTTTTTTTTTTTTTCATTTTCTTTTAACAGGCATAATATAAATATATGCACTCTAGAATGCACAATGGTTTAGTCTCTAAGAAATTCAAATAGGATCTTAAAGAATGTAGGCAAATCCAGGGTGCAGTAGATGTGAGCTGAGATGCCGTACAACTGTTTAAGGGTTCCTGGCGCTACATCTCTTGGCCACTAGCCGAATCTTGACGGGGGAAGATATTAGCTAATGCCAAGTGGAGATGCAGAAAGTGCTAAGTTGACTTAGAGGCTATGCACAGGAACCAAAAGGCAGGAAAGTACTAAACATTTCTGAGAGCATCCACCCCAGGAAGCACTTTACCTTCCAGGAGCTCTAAACTGGCACCACCCCCAGTGCTCACATGTCTGACTTTATCCTCCATGTTCCATTTGGCACAGCAAGTAGCAGTGTCTCCACCAACTATGATGGTGATGCAGCCCCTGGAAGTGGCTTTTACCACCTCATCCATGAGGGCTTTGTTTCCTCGGGCAAAAGCTTCCCATTCAAATATGGCCACAGGTCCATTCCACACGACCTGCTTAGCCCGAGCATCAGCCTCAGCACACTCCTTGCTGCTCTCAGGACCACAGTCCAAGCACATCCAGCCAGCTGGTATGCCAGAGGCCACAGTGGCTTGGCCAGTCTTGGCATTCTCATCAAACTTATCAGCAGTGACAAAATCAACAGGCAAGGTAATCTTCACGCCATTCTTCTCAGCTTTGGACATCAGGTCTTTGAAAATCTTGGATCCCAAACAGAGAAGTGCCAGTCTCCATGTTGTTGAGCACCTTAAGGAAGGTAAAGGCCATTCCACCACCAATAATCATCTCACTGTCTTTGTCCAGCATATTATTGATCAGCTGGATCTTGTCCGTAACTTTAGCTCCGCCCATGATGGCCAGGAAGGGTCGCTCGGGGCTCTCCAAGGCCTTGCCAAGTAGTTCAGCTCCTTCTTCATCAAAAAACCTCTAGCCTTCTTTGGCAGATTTACTCCCACCATGGAGCTGTGGGCTTGGTGAGCAGTGCCAAAAGCATCATTGACATACACATCCCCTAGCTTGGAAAGCGAAGCTCGGAGGGCTTCTGTTTTGGCTGGCTCAGCTTTAACCTTGTTCCCAGAAGCATCTTTTCCCTTCCCATCTTCCTCCACGTGAAAGCAAAGGTTCTCCAGCAGGATGACAGACCCAGCAGCTAGGTCAGCACAAGCTTTCTAGTCCTTCAAGAACAAAACATCCTTGCCCAGCAGAGATTTGAGTTCTACAGCAACTGGCTGCAAGGAGTACTTGTCAGGCATGGGGACACCATCAGGCCGGCCCAGATGGCTCATAAGAACAACTGACTTGGCTCCAATGTCCAAGCAGAATTTGGTGCTTGGAACGGCAGCCTTGATCCTCTGGTTGTTTGTTCTCTTGTTGTTCTTCCTAGGAACATTGAAGTCCACTCTCATGATGACCCGCTTCCCCTTCACATCCAGCTTGTCCAGAGTCAGCTTGTTAGAAAGCGACATCTTGGCAATTCAGTGGCAGCAAGAGGCCGGGGGAAGAGACTGGGGCAGTGACAGCAGCAGAGACTGCGTTTGCCACTCTCTTAATGTTCTTTTTAGAGAGAACTGCAAGCCTCTCACACCAGTATCTGGCTAGAATTGTTTCATTTTTATTGTATTTATTTTTATTGGTATTTACTTGTTTATAATTTAAAGATTCCTTTTTAAAAGAATTTACTTAGTAAAGAAAGTTGGCATAGGGACTTCCCTGGCAGTCCAGTGGCTAAGACTCCACGCTTCCACTGCAGGGGGCATGGGTTCCATCCCTGGTCGGGGAACTAAGATCCCACATGCCATGTGGCACAGCCAAAAATAAATAAATAAATAATAATAATCATTTAAAAAGAAGAAAGAAAGAAAGTTGGCGTACATAAAAGTATAAAGTAAGTTACAGGTGAGGTGGCACGAGAATATAGCATGAGTCATGAAAGCAGTAGGGGAGGGGTGGCTGAGGTTTGCCGATTTAATAGTATGGCATTCCATTACTCAGTGCCTGCGTTTGAGGCAGGGTTCAAAGACAGTACTGTCGAGGCAGGTTTTTAACTCAAAGATTTTTTATTTTCCTCTCTGTAGTGGAACACATGATCCAGAAGAACCAGTGTCTCTTCACCAACACCCAGTGTAAGGTTTGCTGCGCCTTGCTAATTTCTGAGTCCCAGAAGCTGGCACACTACCAGGTATGCCCTTGTACCTTTAGTACTGCTTTATTTTTCCAGACCCAGTGTCAAACCCCCACTTCTCCCTGGCTTGTGCAGTGAATTCCTTTTTAGCCACCCAAGTGTTGCCTCCATGCATGTTGGCTGTGACTTGAAGATTGACTTAATTTTTCTGAGTCTCATTTCTTCCATCCAAATCAGGATCATTACACTTATATGTTCCCATGCAGCTTGGTACAGTAGAAAGTACATGCTTTGGCTTTAAATAGACCTGTGTTTGAATCACATCTCTGTTACTCATCTTGGGCAAGAAACGTCACTATCTTCAGCCTCAGTTTCCTCATCTATAAGATTGAGATGATGATAATTTTCTCATAAATTATTGTGAAGATTAGATTTGACAGCATTTAAGTACTTTTACAGAGTAGGAACTCAATAAACTAGGTTTCTTCCCCGACCCTCTCCTCCTCAAAAGTGTCTGTGAGGATGAATCAGATGAAAATCTAGTAAGTGTTTTTGAGTGCCTTAGACATGAAATGGCATTTAGCTATCTTTGATCTTTTTCCTGGGTTCTTGCAGAGCAAAAAACATGCCAACAAAGTGAAGAGATACCTAGCAATCCATGGAATGGAGACATTAAAGGGGGACATGAAGAAGCTAGACTCAGATCAGGTAATACAGCTGCCATGTTGAAACTGCTCACTTCCTGATGAAGCCAGCAGGCAGGTTGGTGTGGTGGAAGGAACATGGGCTTTGAGTCAGACTGACTTGGCTTCAAATCCTGGCCCTGTCGTGTGACTTGGGCAAGTCTTATTACTTCTCTGAGCCTTGATTTCTTCCTCTATAATAATAAGGATGCTAATGTCAACTACCTTTCAGGATTTTTCCAAACTAAAATGAAGGAAGGTTTATTAAAGCACCCAACACAGAGCCTGGCACATAGTAGGGGCTCAGTAAATGGAGCCATTGTCAGTGGTTTGTTAGAGTAGGACAGCTGTCCATTCCCTACTCAAGAAGAGAAAGTGGAAGAAAGCCAGGTTGCTTGCTTTCTTGAGATCTGGGGGGAAGAGCTGAGTTCAATACTTGAATATTTGGAATAAACAAGTGGAACTTTTCCAGCATGTTTGCTTTTTGCCTTAGAAGTACTGTGAGAATTATGCTGAAACAACCCCAGTCCCTCAGGTGTACCATTATTTTTGTTCCATAGCAGGCTGTGCAAATGTCATGAGATGAAGTCAGCAGACTAGGGCCCAATACTAGCTCTACAACTTAACTGGTTGGGTGACTTTGGACAAGTCACTTAACCTCTCTGTACTTCACCCATAAAATGGAGATAATAGTTCCTACCTCTTAAGGTATTGTGAGGTAAAATTCCAATTCCTATTGGATGCTCAGTAAGAGCTTACACTACAAACTGTGCCTCCCTGTCATAGGGACCACAGGTTTGGAAGGGCCTTGCTCATCCCTTCTGCAAATTCACTGGCTCATCCCCTGGTTGCCCTTCTTGTGATTTAGGATCCAGAAAGACAAGATCAACTCTGTGACCTTGGGCAAGTCACTTCACCTCTTTATATCCCTGATCCTTCTACTCTTGGAGTGGCCCAGTAGTTCTAATGAGATCAAGGGCCCCTCCCCGTCCAACAAAGAATTATCCAGCCCAAAATGTCAATAGTACCAAGGTTGAAAAATGCTATATTAGAATGAATACTGTATTCAGAGAGAGGCTGGGAACTCTTAATATAGACTTGAAGTACATTGTTTTCTAGCCTAATCATAATCATGAAATAAAACCCAATGATCTGCTTGTTCATCAAACCCTGAACATCTGCTGTGTGCCAGACTCCAGCAGAGTGCTATGGATAGGAAACAAAGATGAATTCAACAGTCTTTGCCCAAATGTTGCACTTTAGTTCACAGAAAAGTCTCCTAAGCTGTGACACTGTCAGTTTAGGGTGACAAGCAAGTGGTATGATAGAGGTCTATTTAATGCACTCCAGGAGTACAGAGGAAGAACAAGATTAGTTCTTCCTGGAATGATCACACAAAGTGGCTTGATAATTGTTTACTGAGTAATTTTCTTGAGTAAAAGTCTCTCAGAAGAGGTAATATTTAATCTGGGCCTTGAAGGCTAAACAGACATATGCCAGGCAGTAAAGAAAGGAAGATCATTCTAGGCAGCAGGAATGGCCCAAGTAAAACAAGGAAGTAGCAGAGAACAAAATGGGGAATGGTGAGTAAAGCATGGGATGAAGTAGCTGGAAAAGAATCCAGAAAGGTAGGTTGGGGTTAGTGTGTGAAGGGGGCCTTGAATGCCCATTCTCCTTTGGGCAGTGGGGAACCAGTGAAGATTTTCTGGCCGGGCAGTGGCGTGATCAGACCTGTGTTCTTTCTCCTAACCAGAAGAGCAGCAGAAGCAAAGACAAGAACCAGTGCTGCCCCATCTGTAACATGACCTTTTCCTCCCCTGTCGTGGCCCAGTCGCACTACCTGGGGAAGACCCACGCAAAGAACTTAAAGCTGAAGCAGCAATCCACTAAGGTGGAAGGTACTGGTTTTCCTGAGTGGTGCTATGTATCGGGACCCCTCCCGTCCTCAAGGCACCAATGCCAGGTGCTCCCAGAAATGCTCACTGGGGCCACAGACTTGAAGAGGTTGAACTGCTTTTGAGAGCCCTTAAAAATATCAAAGTAGACCCAGCTTCATTGAAATGCATCCTCGGAGTTGTACTCACCTAACCTCCCTTTCTTTGGTTACATCAGTTTTTCTCTATAGAAGCTTCTTAGCCCTGAGCTTTTGTCCTTACAAATAATTATAAGTCAGGAGTGCCAAAGTCCTCCAGGCTATGCACACCAGGAGAGCATTCTATCTCCTGTCTCTCTCACTTAGATTTTTCCCTCCTAGCATCCACCTGCCCTATTGCCATGCATTCCAAGTTAAAAGCTAAATCCTTGTCTTTTTCGTGTGCTCAGGTTATGCCCTGCTCACTTTAATCCTCAAAGCTGCCTGTTCTCCCCAAGACAGGGACTTGCCTTTCGAAGCTGAATACTTCAGTGCTGCCACTACTGCCCAGCAAACCGTATTTGCAACTGCCATGAATTCATTCCCAGTGCAGTGACTTCTAAAATAGCCCCCTTTATCTTGTCACCACTGGGGCTCAGCCTTCACTTTCATCTCATTAACTCCTGACTTTCTGGGATTTTAAACCTCTGCTAACTGCAGTTAGTCAAAACTGAAAGTTCTTTGATCTTTATTTTATTTTTTTCTTGGTAATTTTTGCTTCTGTCTTTATTTTGGACCAAGAAGTAGACTATACTATCTATAACACTTGTCCTTTTTTGAATTGCTGTATTATAAAAACAAGACAGTGATGTTTTGGAAGACTTTGAAGATAGGGGAAAAAAATCACTCATAATTATACTCTCTTATCACACCCAAATCTAGTATTCCTGCTATGAAACAAGAGATTAAGTCATGGATGCCCAAGTTTAAATCCTGGCACTGCTATTTACCATCTGTACGACTGAACTTCTTCGTGCCTGAGTTTTCTCACCTATAAAATGTTGCTAATACTACTTCATAGGTTTTGAGGATGAAATAAGGTATACAAGGAACCTAGGATGTAATAAACGCTCAGTAAATGACAGTTCTCTTTTTTTTTGGCCAAGTGGCCTGCAGGATCTTAGTTCCCTGACTAGGGATTGAACCCGGCCCGGTAGTGAAAATGCCAAGTCCTAATCACTGGACCGCCAGGGAATTTCCGACAGTTCTTATTGTTAGTATTATCACCATCATCAAGATAGCCAGTGAATGGAATCCCCACATAAAATGCAGTAGTTGATCAGGCATCCACCACCTGGAGCATGTCACTGGCCTTGCTTATGGTTTGTTCATCATTAAGTTATACTAGTACTAATTGCTTTTGTTTAAAGTCAGTGTTGGTACCATTTATGGTACCAAAAAGATTAAACATTAGACCAAGGGAAATTAGCTTAAGAACAGAACTTTATATGGTCACTTATCTTTAGGTTTATCTGAGCTTAACTTTCTATAAATGGGAAAATTCCCTGGAATATGCCCGGTCCAAAGATTCCATATTCAAGGGTTTATGTTTTATATTTACTTTTGGCCCTTGCCACATAACAGGTATGTTTTTATATAGTTATAATCATAGTGCATGTACCATTTGTATCCTGCTTTAACTTTTAATTTTGTAGTTTAAGCACATTTCCATGTTATTACATGAGTTTATAACTATATTTCTGAAATTAAACATTTTTCTAATGTAAAAGTAATACAAGCATGTTGTAGAAAATATGGAAAATATAGATAAATGGAAAGAAAAATACTCATAATTTTACCATTCAAAGGTAACCACTGTTAACATTTTGGAGTACTGTTTCTCCTATAATCTTTTGTTATGTGTATGTGTGTATATCTGTGCGTATATGTGTTTTATGTATGTCTAGATTATGTGTATAAACATAAAATAGTTTAACCTTATTGTTTTTATAAAAACAACGCATACTCATTATTGTTATTTCTAGTTCAAACAATGCAGAAGGTACAAAGAGGAAAGTAAAATACCACCCAAATCCTACCACCAAGAGAGAAACACTGTTAATATGTTGGTAACATTTCAAAATACCAGTATACACATATAGATTGCACGTTATGTCTTTTAATAATGACATGATCGTATCGTGTATAATTTTCTTTTATGCTCTTTTCACTTAATATAACATTTGTATTTCCCCATGTTATTAAAAACTTTTTCATAAACATTTTTAATGACAATATCCCATCACAGCACATTTATTTAACCAGTCCTCTAATGGTGAATATTTACGTTTTCCCCCTCTCCTTTATTAATGTTTGTAAATAACACTACAGCAAACATTCCTGTAGAATTCTCTTTCCATATTTCAAGTTGTTTCCTGAGAGAAGACTCCTGTAGCTCTCATTTTTACTGGATGTCCATTAAGTGGTTCCTCCAACTTTACTTAACCATTCACCTCTGATGCTTCTCTTCAGTATCTTTTAAAGAAAGACCCTTATGTTTCAGTGATCATGATTATTTCTTTTCTGATATCAAGAATCTACATTCATTGTAGACAAGTTGGAAAAGACTGAAAAGCACACTTTTACTCAATGCTTTTGGTCTTTTTTCCACACATCACCAGTATGGTTTTTGTTGTTTTACAGAACTGAGGACATAAGAACCAGTTTGCTGTATAGCCTGCTTTTTTTTTTTTTTTTTAAACTCAACAGCACATACTGAATATTTTCTCATATTATTGAATATTCTACAACATGTACCTTACTTTTCCAGTGACTTGCTGAAACAATGACTAAGGAAAATCAATAGCCAGGGAAATTGAGATTTCCTATACTGGAAAACCATTGTGGGAAAAACCAGCAAGTTTCTTCTGGCTTGTTGAAAATCCTCAAAACTTCTCCCATTGAAGTGGTACAGAGATGAAAGAACATCTGTCTGTGAGTGCTGCTGAGCCCCACCTCTCCTCCACCTTTGGTGGGGGTTCTAGACCACATTTTTAAAGCAGTGGTTACTAGATTGACACCATTCCAGCCACGTGGACTCATTAGTGAGTCATGACATCCACTTTATAAAGCAGCAGTGCAGCCTGCAGTCAGCATCAGGACATTTGTTGGCCCACGGGAGGCTTACATATATGCCCATACCAGACTTTGATTAACTGAATTCATGGACCACAGCCAGGGATGTTTTCTGAAGGTGAACACATGGACTGTAGCCTTCAGGTCTCCGTGCCACACTCTGGCAGCCTGGCATAGAGGAGAGGACATGGTCTTTAGGGTCACACAGACCTGTATTCACTCATTAGCTGGGTGATCTTGGGTAAGTCATTTCACCCATCTGAGCCTCGGTTTTTCTCTGTATTGTGGCAAAATGACACCTACCTCATGGTATAGTTCTGAGGACCAAAAGAGAAAATATATATACAAATCTCATAACTTAATGTCAATGTCATCCTCTGCTCCCCCACTCAGCCTAGAAGGCAGTGTAGCCTAAAAGGCCCCCCTAGTATAGTGCCTTTTCTAAATGACCCTCCAGGCCCTCAGGCCCTCAGTTTCTACATCTGTGCATTGACTTCCAGATCTATAACTGGGCTACTTTGAGGATGGGAATAAAACACCCAAACTTCTTGTCCCATTTGCTGTGAAGTTCTGGGGAATTCTGAGGGAGGAGAAGATTGCAAGCATGTACATCTCTAATCTGTTGTAATTTGGCAACTTGATAGCAGAAGTGCAGAGCCCTCTCGGAATATAAGAAAATCAGGATTCATGTGCCTGAAGTAGTTAAAGCTGCCGAACAAAGTAGGTGGTCTTTGGGCTCCCCATCTCTTCTCAATTAGAGAAGATTTTCACTGTGTGATTCACACAGGCAGTGCCACACTTGCAGGTGTGATTAGCTAGTGACCCAGCCTTTCTTTGCATTCAGCATACGCGAAAGCCTGGCACCTTCTGGGTTTTTTCATTGTTTCTGTTTGAACTCTCTCACCGCAGCTCTGTCGAAACGCCTTACAAACCCTTTCCTTGTGGCCTCCACCTTAGCCTTGCACCAGAATAGAGAGATGATAGACCCAGACAAGTTCTGCAGCCTCTGCCACGCGACTTTCAATGACCCTGTCATGGCTCAGCAACATTATATGGGCAAGAAACACAGGAAACAGGAGACAAAGCTCAAACTTATGGCACACTACGGGCGGCTGGCCGACCCTGCTGTCGCTGACTCATCAGGTAAGGGGCCCAGCTCACACCCAGAGCTGGATCGGGGCTTGACTGCTGGGGTTCCCTGGACCACCAAGGCTATGCTTTTCCTCCTCAGGTCTTCTGAAGCAGGCATTGCAAACTCAAATGCCTGCAGAGGCTGGACAGGAAATTTCAATATGTGAAAGAGCGAGGAGGGGATATGATCAACTGAGGGTATGTGCCTCTCCTAGACAGCTCCAGCCAGCTGTTACCATATCTTTCAGTTTTTCAAAAGAATCTAGAAGCCAGATTTGAATAAGAATTCTCCTGATTTTTAAATGTGCAACTAAAATTTTAAAAGTTTAAACCCTATGTGAGTCAAACCTGCCTGCAAGCCAGATTTGGGGCAAGGGCCACCAATTTGCAACCTCTGATTTAAACTCCCTGTCATCCACATTTCCTGTGTGAAGGCCTCAGCAGCCTCTGCCAGATTTTATAATGTCCTCAGAATCCCTCATCTCCCAGCAGCTAAGGCCCACCTGTGTCCCTGAGATAGAGTGGTGAAGGAGACCACTCTGACTCAGAACATTAGCTACTGCCCTGACCTCCAGATACCAGTCAGCATCACAGGAGTGAGCATTCACAAAAAGTTAGGAGCCCTTCCCATCACAGTAGCTACTCACAGCCTACAGTAAGGGTGGGGAGGGGGAGGTTATTATTTTCTCTTTCAGTCAGCAAATATTTATTGAAAACCTGCTGCATTCTCTCATTGGGGTATAGTAGTGACCAAATCTGATACAGTCTCTGCCTTGTGGAGCCTACTTAAGCATTGGTGTGGGTCCCCAGGGCTTCTTCCCCAGGCCATTAAGATGCAGCACCAGACAGACAGCACCATGGCATCCAGGTGCAAGGAAGCTCTTGCTCAGAGCCATCTGTGCTCTTCCCACAATCCTGGAGAGGTGAACACCCAGATGCCATAGATGTTCCAGACCACATATGGGCAAGGGGAACGATCATGCCTCTCTAACAACCCCCCAAACCCCAAAGCACCATACAGCACAGGCCATCCTTGGGCAATGCTGACTGATGAGAAGGGTGCAAAGTGGTGGCTATGCAGCAAGGGGGAGATTCCTTTAGCAGGGTGCCAAGGATTGCCTTTCCAATGCCTTTGAAAGACCCTCTTTTAGAAACCTCTTCAAAATCAGAAAGGAATGACTAATATTTATTTACTCGTCCTACATATAGGCAGTGCCTTTCCCTTTAACAGGATCAATCCCATATGCTGAGGCATCTGGAAACTTCAGAACCAAGCTCTTCAGAGCCCTGCTTCACGATATAGCATCCAGCTAGCACAACCCAGTGTTCTCTTGCAGCTAACCCTCTTTTGCTCCAGTTCCTGCCCCAGCTTTACTCGGTCCTGCCCTGGTCGTTCCCTCATTATCTCTTTTCCACTGGCAGGACTGAGGCACTGCAGTGTTTCAGGCTGCTTACCTTAACTTGTGTCCATTCTTTTCTTTTATCTCAAGCCAAAGCCTCCTTCTTGTATTTACCCTCCTCCATTTATCTAAGCTAAATTACCATATTTAATCCTAGAACTGTATCCTGGATCCTTTTTTCTGGCTTAAATCATTTGACTTCATCACAGATCAACTAAATTCTTTCATGAAAATCTAGGTGGGGGGAAGGGGTATCACATCCCACTTTGATATTAATATATACATTATAATTTGATCCCCACAGCATTCCTATAAAATACTTGTGATTTTCCCACTTTACAATAAAGAAGATGAGACTCAGAGTGACTTGCTCAGGTCATACAGCTGATATGACCTGATGTTAATAAGTGACAGCATCAGTAGGGGTCTGTAGCTCTGTCTGGTTCCAAAACTTACACTACTTCTCCCTGCCTTCAGCTCTATGTACTTGGCTGTAGGCTCTCCCGAGTCCAGGATGTCAGCAGAGACACTGAGCTCTCTCTGACCCCCTTCTTACTCACAGAGGTGGAATGTTGACCTAGGGTGTGCAAGCAGTGACTTCTGCTGACAGGGGTTCTGCCCTAGCAAAGGATTTAGGTTGTTAGCAGCTTGGCTTTTCCCTGCTGGCTTCAGTCGACCCTTGTTCATTCGTTCTTTCAGACAGTCAGTCATCCTGCACTTACCAATGGCTGCTGTAGTCCAGGCCTTAGGCTAGATGCTCTCACATTTAATTACCTGACTTAATCCACACAACAACTCTGTTGTGCACATTTGATTATTCCCATTTCACAAATGAGGACATTAGGATCAGAAAGATGAAATTGATTTGTTCTGGGTCCCACACTAGGCTGTGGCAGCCAGCATTGAAACCGAAGTCAGGTTCTGTGTTAGGTCCAGAGAATAGTTTCCATGGGGCTTCTGGCAAGTGTCTCATGACAAGTATGGGTCAAATGTGAGATGACCTAGAGTATCCAGATCTCTCCCACCAGGGGTGGATGCAGCATCTACCAGGCAGATTAAACAAGACTTGGAGTTTGCTTTATACTCCAGGCTCACATTTCTCTCATTTACTCAAGAATGTCAAAAGTAAAACCTGCATATCATTCAGGTCGCCAAATCCTTCCAGCCACCAGAGCTCTCAGCATCCCCTCTGGGTTACATAGACAAGGTAGGTATTGTCCATATTCTTGTGGAGCTTAGAGTCTAGAAGAGAAAACAGGCATTGAGCAATGAACTACAAGTGTGGCAAGCTTTAGAAAAGGAAACAAACAGGATGCTATGAAGATAACTTAAGATGGGGGACCAGGGACAAGAGAGACAGTGTGGGACAACATGATGCTGGGGAGATGAGCAAGTATCTAGTCATGGCATTGTGGGTCATGTTAGAGATTTAGACCTTTATCCTAAGAGCATTGGGAAGCTATTCACAGCTTCAGCATTATTAGATCATTCTAGTTACAAAGTGGAGAATGGCTTGCAATTAGGGAGGAAGGGTAGTGGAGAGAGACCAGCAGTGAGACTATTGCAATAATTCATACTGGAGAATATGGGAGGCTGGACTAAGCAGTGGTAGAGGTAGACAGGAGTAGATGGATTCAAGAGGTAGGTAGGAAGTAGAATTGGCCATCCAATGTGGGAGATGAAGGAAAGGGAACAGTCAAGGATGGTGCCCAGGTTTAGTCTGAAGCCATCAGGTGGATAACCAGGTTTTGGCAGCTTGAGTTTAAGATGCCCACGAGATAGCAAAGTAGAGATGTTCAAGAGGCAGTCGGATATATAGGTCTAGGCCTAAAAGAGAGGTCTGGGTTAGAGATATTGCCATGTTGGTAGGTCAGAAACTGTTAAATATTGGTAGTTTCATATGTTTTAAGCTAATAAGTGGTCATTGAAGTCGGAGAAATAAAAGAGATCCCTTAGAGAGTTTAGAGAGAAAGGAGCAAAGGATGTAAGATTGAGCCCTCTGAAAATTCTGGCACATGCTACAAACATGGATGAACCTTGAGGACATTACGCACAGTGAAATAAGCCAGTCACAAAAAGACAAATCCTGTATGATTTCATTTGTATGAGATATCAAGAGTAATCAGACTCATAGAAACAGAAAGAATGTGGTTGCCAGGGATTAGGGGGAGGGAGAAATGGGGAGTATAATGGGTGTAGGTTTTTAGTTTTGCAAAATGACAAAGTTCTGGAGATTGGTTACACGACAATGTGAGATACTTAACATGATGAAAACACAAATTTCTCTAACCCAGAACTGTCCTTTACAATTACTGAATTGTACACTTAAAATGGATTAGATGGTAAATTTTCTGTTATTTGTATTTTACCACAATTTAAAATAATAAAAAGAAATTTAAAGAGAGAAAGAAAGAAAACCAAGATTGAGCCCTCTGGAACTGCCAGTATTAAATGGTGGAGGTCAAACATGAGACAGCAAAAGAAACTGAGAAGGAGCCACCAGAGAAGAAAAATCAAGAGTGCGGCATGCTGAAAGCCAAGGACGGGGAGACTTTGAAGAAGGAAGGAGTCACCAGTTCTGTCAGGTGCTGTTGAGAGGTCAAATATGAAGAGGCCACATAAGCATTCATTTTGTCCATTAAATTTAGATACAGGGAAGCCTCCACTGGCCTCGGAAAGAGGGCGTGTGTGTGTGTGTGTGTTTGTGTGTGTAGGGGGATAGGTTGCAAAGTAATTGAGAGACAAGGAGGTGGAGAAGCAGTTGTAGACAGGGCTTTCAAAAGTCTTGGCAGTAAAAGGGAGGAGATACAGGTGCTTTTCCAAATAAACCAGATGTTTAAAAATCAACTCTAGTGATTTATACTTCATAAAATCACAGGGGTAAACCAGAATATCAAACATGTAAAATGAAAATGGATGAGTGGGGGTACTGGACAAAGCTGGTTTTTTAGAAGCAACTTGCCCCAAATGATGATTTGAATCTAGCTTACAGATCAGTAAACTGTGTGCTGAGATGTACCTCGCATAGGGGAGTCCGGAGACCTGTGGTGCAGAGGGAAAAATGGGGGCTTCACAGACCAGAGGGCAAATCCCAGCTCTGACCCCAGGTCAACCACTTAACCTCCCTGAGCCTGTTTCCTGCTCTGAAAAATGGAGCTAATCACCTATCTTGCAGCACTGTTGTAAGAATCCAAGGGCATAAGTATCCAGAATTTTGGCATGGTGCTTGGTGCTTAATAGATGATAAGAGTGGGCTGTTGTAATCTGGGCATCAGTGACCCTTAACCATTGGTGGTTGTCACCCCCACACCAACTTCAGGTTCAACTCTGGACCTTGTGGGGAGGGTGATCCTGCTAGTCCATTATGCATCTTTTCCCTGTTAGTATTGAACCATTTTTTTTGTTTGTTTGTTTTAGTATTGAACCATTAATTCTGGCCTTCAGTGTCTAAAAAAGACCTGAATTCTGATTGCAGTAATTTTCCCCTTAAATGCTTTAAAGGGATGTGTCTTCCAGGAAATACCTGAAGATACAAGAGAAACAGATGTAGCTGGGAATGTCTGCTAGCTTATTGGATTGAGGAGATCGTTGGTGTTCTCAGTAGCTGCAGCTGCCATGGAAGGCTGGTTAAAAGATACTCTTCACCTCTTTGCCAGCATCACTCATGGAACTCGTAAGAGTGATAATAAGCCAAAAGTTCACATTTATTGCATACTTACTATGTGCCAGTTGCTTTTATTTGAATCATTACAATAACCTTATGAGGTTGATACTAGTATTAACCTCATTGTATAGGTAAGGAACCTAAGTCTCAGAGAAGCCCCACTTTTACAAATGAGGAAACCAAATCCCAGAGAGATTAAGTAACTGGCCTGTGGTCCTACAAGTAAGAAATGATAGAGCTGGGATTTGAACCTAGGTGATCTCACTCCAGACCTGTGAGACTTTAGGATGGCAAATGCAAAAGGTGTCAGAGGGGGGCTTCCCTGGTGGCGCAGTGGTTAAGAATCTGCCTGCTAATGCAGGGGACATGGGTTCAAGCCCTGGCCGGGGAGGATCCTACATGCCACAGAGCAACTAAACCCATGCGCCACAGCTACTGAGCCTGCGCTCTAGAGCATGTGAGCCACAACTACGGAAGCCCGCGCGCCTAGAGCCCATGCTCCACAACAAGAGCAACAGAGAGTAGACCCTGCTCACCGCAACTAGAGAAAGCCCACGTGCAGCAACAAAGACCCAATGCAGCCAAAAATAAATACTTTTTTTTTTTTCTTAAAAAGGTGTCAGAGGACTCTTGAAGTCACGTGTACAGTTGCCTGTCTTGCGCAGCTAGACCTGGCATGCTGAATAAGTACAGCCTTGGCAGTCAGCCAAGCTTGCTTGCCATTTACTAACTCTGTGTTCTTGGACATGTAACCATGCCTTATTTTCCTCATCTATAAGAGAATAATGATAATGGTTTTCACAGAATAATTATGAGCACCAATCAAAATTATATGAAGTGCATGGCCTATATCAGGCACTTGGTAAACAATAGCTGCTTTTTATTGTAAGTATGATGGTTGTGGTATAATTGGTTTATTGTTGAGTAAAGCTGAGGATCAGAAAGGGGAAGGGATTTAGCCAAGGTCACGTGAATGCAGAGCCAGGAGTCCAGCCCCATATCTTGGTTCCTGGCCCATGCTCTCTCTGCTAGACCATGTGAAGAAAGGCCACTTTGTCATTGGAGCAGCCCTGGTAGTGAGACAGGGTGTCTGTGAGCCCCATGGTAGAGAGACAGATTGATTTTGCTAACAGGCCTCAATAATTACTGTTACTGCAAGCCCAAAGAGAGTGGCACCTTCCCAGAGATCTCTTAGCTAAAGGCATCCTTAATGAGGCTACTTAGCACAGTCAAGGTGGAAAAGACAGTTACATCAAATGTCACCTCTTTGTTCTAGCAATCTTTTATTTACTCAACAGACAGCTACTCTGGACCAGGCTCAGTGCTGGGACTGAGGGCACAGAGGGGAACGAGGAGGTTCCCAGCCCCAGGCATACATGTGCCCCCTGAGCATTGAGGCCACTGGGATTCTTATCAGGGCCAGTCACCTAACCTCACCCCGCCCATCCATCCTCAGAAGGGCATTTGCACATGCTGTCAAAAGCAGCAGTCCCCAGGTCCCTTCTTATTGGATAACTAAGCATCTTGACTTTTATGTGTGTTTCAGCCGGGAAGGGCTACGCCTGCAAGACGTGTAAGATAGTGCTGAACTCCATAGAACAGTACCAAGCTCATGTCAGCGGCTTCAAACACAAGAACCAGTGAGTAATCATACTTTGAAATTCAAGGGTCTGCAGCAGGAGCTCAGGGCTTTGGAAGCAGAACAAAGCCATGGTACTCCTTGGCTAAAAGGGAATCCTGGCAGTCTTTTCTGCCAGTCAACAGAAGCTCAATCAGTTAACAGAAAGTTCTTCTCCCATCAGCTTCTCCCCAGCCTTTAGACCTGTTGGGCTGAAGGTTTTAGTAGAGAAACATAAACAATTCCCTTGGTGGTCTCCTAGATTTTTTGGCTGTTAGCAGTCTGACTAGGGAAGCTCCCCCACCCCCACTCACCACTGGCCTGAGGTCTTCACTGCCATCAATTATGTAACAAGAGCTCCCTCTACCGATTATTACCAAATATGACCAGGTTCTTTCATCAAATATTGAACACCCTCTGAGCGGTAGCCAAGACAGACCCAGTCCCTACTCTTGTAACCTAACATTCTGATGGGAGGAGACAAACAATAAGCATGTAAACAACCAATAATTACAAATTGTGATAAGTTCTTTGAAGGGAAGAGATTAGCAGAGTCATCTATTCATGATAATCTTGAAAATGACTAACATTCTTTGTTTGAGCTCCTGGTCTGTTGCAGGCCACATGCCAAGCAAATTCTCTCAGGTAATCCTCACAACAATCCTGGGAAGAAGGGGTTATTACTCTGATTTTACAGATAGAGGCAACCACCGTTCAGAGTGGTATTATGAGGCAGAGCCATAATTCACACTGAGGCTCGTCTCGCTCACACATGCTCCTCCAGGGCATCATGCTGACAAGGGGGTTGTGGCGTCATATGATGGAAACAGGCGAGGTCCTGCGGGGGAGGGCCCACATGGTTCTGTCCCTGCCTCTCAGAAGGGAACTGTGTAGTGTGGACAGTGTGCCACAGCATAACCTTCTGAGAGAGGAATTATCCCCGTTTTACAGATGAGGAAACAGTTTCAGGCAGGCAAGTCTGCCGAAATGATTGCTTTGACTTTGGTGATTGGTTCTGCATTGCTTACAGAGCCGAATGAATAAAATTGGTAGAAGCACAGAGTGTTGGGGTCAAAATATCCTTGGTCCTCTCTGCTCTGCCTGAAGTCTCCTCTCCCACACTGCGGCTTTATTGATAGATATGTCTTTAACTGGGAAGACTCTTGAGGGTCCTCTTAGATATGGACTTGAGACAAGCCCTAGCAACCTGGCCTGTGTCTCACTCCTGTTTCAGCATACCTCCCTTGCAGCTTGGCTGGTGGCACTTTTGTCAGACAATGTGGAACCAGTCGGAGCCCTACCCTGGGGCTACCCAGACTTGAAAATGCTAGTGTTGTTTACTGTTTTCTTCCTACACTTCCCAGCTGTGTGACCTTAGGTGAGTCAGTAAACCTCTTTGAGTCTCCAATTCCTTTTCTGTAAGATTATAGTACAATTTGTTGAACACCTAATTCAAGCTCATTAATTTGCACCAGCAGCTCCAAATTAGGACCCCACACACACACTTTACAACCCAAGGAAACCGAATGTCAGGTAGATTAAGTAACTTTGCCCAAAATCTCATAGTTACTTGGAGTCAGACCCAGGATTCAAACCTCTGACTTCAAAGCCCATTCATTTTGCTCTGCCATTTCCAAATGGAGCTCATTATCCTCACCTTATGGGATGATATAAGGGTTAGAGATAATATATGTGAAGTTCTAGTCCTGATAAGGGGAGCTGTTAGAGATAAGCTTTCACTCATTCGACAAAGATTTATTGTGTATCTATTATGTGCCAAGCCCTGTTTTGAGCACTGGGGCTACAGTAGGAACCAAGACCAATGCTGTTGCCTGATCCTTTGGATCCCCCTCTGGTGGTAGAAGCAGATCCTAAACAAGTCCATAAACATATAGACAATATCCGGTGGTGCTAGTGGGATAGGGATAGAAGAGCCACTTCACATTTCATTCCATGTGATGGGGAGAATGGTCATTCTGTACCGCCTAGGTCATGTAGGGCCCTGTAGGCAGAATAAATGATTTCGTGTAGAGGAAACACATGGGCTGCAGTCCTGAATCTACCACACTTAAAAAAAGCTTACTGAAAAAAAAAAAAAAAAGCTTACTGTGGGCAGGTCACTTATACTTTCCGAACTTTAGTTTCCTCATATGTAAAATGGGGGTGCTGGTCCCCCCCTTGCAGAATTAGCATGAGAATGAAATAGGATACTGGAAGCAAGACACCCAGCCTTGTGCCTAGCATGCAGTGGCCCTCAGTAAAGGAGAGCTGCCCTGCTTATTACTCCATGCCCTAGAAGAGCTGTACTATCATTGGAATAAGCTACCTGGAATACCATCACAACCACTACAAACTAACCCTGTGCCTTTGTTCCTTCTCAAATTACAGGTCACCAAAAACAGTGGCATCACCTCTGGGCCAGATTCCCATGCAAAGGCAACCCATTCATAAAGACTCAACCACCTTGGAAAACTAGAGGTGTTTCTGTCCAGCACCCCAGGTTGAACCAGCCATGAGCCAACTTTCTGTGACTATGGTCAGCCCTTGGCTCCTTCCTCCTCCCTTCTTACACCTGGAGAATACACAGGCTTGAGGCAGGAGTGGACCACAGAGAGCCTCTGATTGGTCCAGGCAAATCCACCCCTGCTCCTCCCCTTTGGAATGGGCCCTGTTGGTCAGGATAAGGGAAGCAGAGATCTTGACAGGACTTGGGGTCTCCCAGAATGGTAGTTTGGAGGATGACCTTTCCCCTTCCCCAGCTCCTCTGGGCTATATGTCATGAGGCCCCAGGCCTGTCTTTCCTTTGCAGGTCAGTTTTGGACCAGTCCCTGCAGCTGAAGAACTGAGCTCTCCCTGGGCTCTAGGTATCTCCAGGGAAACCTGGAGCTTTCACGCCAGACTTTGGCCTAGGCAAGAAAGGGCAGATGGAAGTGGCTGCCGCATGGAAACTTGAAGTTAATATGACACTCCCTCTCCCCCAAAAGAGTGCAAGCTTTCCTGAGCCTGGGATCAGATGCTGGCCAGTTGTACAGATTTCTGCCGACTGTGAAGTCTCCTTCTACAGCAATGACACAATCCTGGCAGAGTACTGCTATTCCTCTTACCACCCATTCTCCACAGTTCCTGAATGGTGCTAAGAATCTGCAGCAAGTAAGGACAAGCTAGAGCCGAAGGAGGCCTCAGTACCCAGTGGGATCATGGAAACCTCCAATAGAGGCCTTTCCCCTCCTCCATCAGAGGTGCTCTGACACAGGGTCATGTGGGAAGGTCCCCACATGCAAATTCCTTGATGGTTCTATACCCTTAAAAGGAAACTGCCTTGTGCCAGCCAGCTCAGAGGTTAATTGCTGCCCTTCAACCCTGCTAGCCCTCTCCTTCCCCTTGTGCAGCAGACCACCTGCCCAGGTTGCTGTGGTGCTAGTCCTCCCCCATCATCCACCAGGAGATTCTGGGGACCAAGGAGCAGGATGGGCCCCTAAGGGAAGAAAAGAGCTGGTGTAAGTTTCTGCAGTGAGGAAACAGATGTTTCCCTGACCCCACACCTAGATTTCTCTAACACTGCTGTGTTTTATGGCCTGGGACTTCACTGGGAGTGGACTTTACCTTGTAGCTTTCAAACAGGAATTCCAGGGAGAGTTACCATCTGAGGTCCCTCTTCACTGGGTCAAAGAAGCCTGCAGCTGCTCTCGTGATCTCCTCCCCACACTTCCTGCCCCTTCGCCTGTAAATGCCTTTATGTATCGTGTCGGGGGGATGGTGTGTGTGTGTGCTTATGGTCTATCTCTTGGTTACTGAAGCATCTAAATAAACAATTTCTCCAATGAGCCAGACTGCAACTTAACAGACCTGGGATTTGGATCTAGTTTGTGTGTCTTTACCTTCACCCTCACCCTGCTCAGACTTCCAGCACCCTAAATACTGATTTTAAGACTTGGGACAGAGACAGGCATCCCAGTTGCTTGGCAGCTCTGTAGAAAACTTCCAGATGCCCTAAATTCAGTACAAGCTCACCTGCTCATCCACCTCCCCCCTGTCCTGGAGGGCCTCATAGAGGTCTTTAGAAGGTTTAAGCTGGGAGTCTACTTTGTTCGAGATGCTCATGTGGCTGCTGTGTGGAGAAGGAATGCAGGGGAGCAGGAAAGGAGACAGACATACAGGGAGGCCAGAATGGCAGCGTATCCAGTATGGCTCTTTCCAGGCTAACTCCTTCGGGACAGAGACCTAGCCTCATTCATCTCCATTCCCCTAATGTACAGAGTGGTGTGTCACACAGTTTGTTGAATGAAAGAATGAATGAGGATGCATAAGAAGAGATGGCCTTTTCCCGCTCAGCTAATACACAACAGTAGGTTTGTTCCATGGGACTTACCATAGCCCTGGTGATTCTTGGAAGAACCTTTTCCATGACCCAGAAATGAGCTGGGAAAGGAGTGCATGTGATGGAATCAGAAGCCCTTTGTACAATGTTTGTTCCAGACAGCCAAATTTGAGGAGGGTGCCCAGGCAGCCTCAGCTCCCATCCTTCACTCAGCAAACCGTTCTTGGGCACCTGCTCTTCGCCAGCTGGGAGAGACCCTATGCAGCTCTCAGCTTCCAAAGCCTAGACTGCCTTAGCAATTTCCCCAGAGTCCTTCTACCCCACCCAAGATGTCACAGTCAGCCCCGTCTACCAGGCAAGGAAGTGAAGGGCAGAGAGGTGAGTGAACTGCCATACTATGAGCCCTTGACCTGCAGGACCTCTTAGTCTAATTTTTTTTTTCTTTTTTTTTGGCCATGCTGCCCATGGCATGTGGGATCTTAGTTCCCCGACAGGGATCGAACCTGTGCCCCCCGCATTGGAAGGGTGTAGTCATAACCACTGGACAGCCACGGAAGTCCCAGGACCTCTTAGTCTGGATTCAGGAGTCCTTGCCAGCTGTGTGCCCAGCCCTGTTGGCCTGGGGATGCAGGAATGAACACTCTCTTGCCCTTGGGGAGCTCATACACTGTTAAAGATCATTATGGCAATAATTAGAGGGTTATACAGGGTGCTGTGGGAATGCATAAGATGCAGGCACTAACTTAGCCAAGGGTATGAAAAAACTGAAGAAGTTGGGAAACTAGCATTTGATCTGTATAACAACCTTTTGAGCTAGGTGATGATATTCCATTTTATAGGAAAGGAACAAAGCTCAAAGAGGTATACTGATTTGCCCAAGGTCTTGCCACTAAGAAGCAACAACATAGAGAGTGGAATCTGGTTCTCTAGATTCCTAGTCAAGAACCCTTTACAGACAAGGACAGAGTACTTCCCACATGACCTCTGGGCCTGCCTCACTCATCTGGCATGGCCATGGTCTCACAGAGCAAGTAGCCACTTGGCAGGGGCAGCAGCAGAACCCACAAAACAGACTGGACAGGGCTCAATGGTTATTCTATATTCCAAGCCCCACACACACCTCTCATAATTTTACCCAAGAGTCCTGGTATATTAGACTCTAGTTATAACTGTAAGAAACTTAGGACTATACTGGTGGCGCAGTGGTTAAGAATCTGCTTGCCAATGAAGGGGACACTGGTTCGAGCCCTGGTCCAGGAAGATCCCACATGCCACAGAGCAACTAAGCCCGTGCGCCACAACTACTGAGCCTGTGCTCTAGAGCCCAGGAGCCACAACTACTGAGCCCACGCACCACAACTACTGAAGCCTGCATGCCTAGAACCCGTGCTCCACAGCAAGAGAAGCCACTGCAATGAGAAGCCCACGCACTGCAATGAAGAGTAGCCCCCGCTCGCTGCAACTAGAGAAAGCCCACGCACAGCAACAAAGACCCAACACAGCCAAAAATAAATAAATAAAATGCATAAATTCAAAGAAAAAAAAGATAAACTCTAAAACAAAAAACATATACCAAAAAATAGGCCAAAAGCAGAGCACCAAAAATCAAAGAATATAGAAAAAGAAATATAGTGAATATAACAGAATCTAAGAAAATTCAACTCAAAGCTATATATAAGAGACTGTGTTATAATAAAGTGATCCAGAATGGCTGAAAATGAAAGGTCTAGAAGATAATGGTAATCACCTAAATCTGAATCTCTCCACGTATCATCCCAGAAAAAAACCACAAGACCAACAAGGACCAGAAATAACACCATCTATGACCAATGCCTTCAGCATTATTAGGAGACAAAACATACCACAAACTTCAAATAACCAGCGAGCAGAGAAATAAACAACCAATTCTAACAGAGCTCCCACTGCTGCTGCAAGTCTGTGAGTACACAGAACAGAGAAAGGGAAGGCTTAAGAGACTCCATGAAAAATAAGAAAAAGAGATGAAAAACTTAAAGCACAGACAAAATCACCTTCAGAATTAGAATGTCCCACACCAAGTAGCCCCCACTGGCCGCAACTAGAGAAAGCCCGCGCATAGCAACGAAGAACCAATGCAGCCAAAAAATTTTTTTAACTTAAAAAAAAAAAAAAAACTTAAAGCAGTTATCTAAAAAAGGAAATTTATTGATTCACCTAATGAAAAATCCTTGTACAGGGACGGCTTAGATTCAGGTTCTGACACTGTCATCAGGAAGAATTTAATCTCACTCTGCTTTCCTCTGTGTGGCCTCTTTCCTGGGCAGACTTTCTCCAGAAGGTGGAGATGGCCACTGGCAGCTTCAGGTTTATATCCCGATAGATTGGTAACTGCAGTGGAAAGAACATCTTTCTCTTGGTTCCAACAAAAAATTCTGGAATTGACTCATTAGCTGGTTTGGATTTGTTCCCATCCCTAAACCAATCGCTGCAGCTAGGGGAAATGGTGCTCTGATTTGGGGCCTGGGAAGGAGTATCCTCCACCTAAGACACATTGACTGAAAGAGGGAGAGATGTGCATCCCTAAGAGAAGAAAGTGTGGAGCTCCTTCTGTACTAAGGGAGAAGAGTGGATGTGGGTGGGCAAAAATAACTGTTGTCAGCCGTACTCAGTGATTATCTTTACTTGACCATTTCTTTAATTTTTTGAGATACAGCATACATTCAGTAATGTGAGCCAATTTTTAGAGTACAGTTTGATGAGTATAGTGTGTACACCTGGGCAGTCGCCCGCCAGATCAAGATATAAAACATTGTCAGTTCCCCAGAAGTTTGCCTTGTTTCCCTTCCTAGTCAGTATCCCACAGAAATAAACACTGTCTTGACCTCTATCACCGTAGATTAGTTTTGCTTGCTCTTGAATTTATAAAAAGGGACTCATACGTACATCCACTTTTGCTCAATATTATGTCTGTGAGATTCTTCCGTGTTGTGCGTATCAGAAGTTCATTTTTTTAAAAAAAGTTCATTTCAGGGACTTCCCTGGTGGTGCAGTGGTTAAGAATCTGCCTGCCAATGAAGGGACACGGGTTCGATCCCCGGTCTGGGAAGATCCCTTTCCCTCTGTGAGAACTCCCTTGGCCACAGAATCAACTACTGAGCCTGCGCTCTAGAACCCGCGAGCCACAACTACTGAGCCCACGTGCCACAACTACTGAAGCCTGCGCACCCTAGAGCCCGTGCTCCGCAACAAGAGAAGCCACCAAAACGAGAAGCCCGCACACCACAATGAAGAGTAGCCCCCGCTCGCCGCAACTAGAGAAAGGCTGCGCACGGCAATGAAGACCCAGCACGGCCAAAAAGAAAGTTCATTTCTTTCATGCTGTATAGTGTGCCATTATATGAATATACCACAATTTATCCACTCTACTGTTAATGGACAATTAGATTGTTTCTAGTTTTGAACTATTATAAATAAAGCTATTGTAAAAAATTTTGTATGCGTCATTTGGTGTGCATGTGCACGCATATACCCAGGAGTGGAACTGCTGCATCATAGGGTAGGTATGTGTTTAGCTGAACTAGATAATGCTGAATACTTTTCCAAAGTGGTTCTACCAACTTACATTTCCACCTGCAGTGTAGGAGAGTTTGTGCTCCACATCCTTGTCAGCACTCGGTATTGTTGATCTTTCTAATTTTGACCATTCTGGTGGCACCCAGGAATTTGAATCCAAGGGTCTTGCCTTCATATCAGGACTCCTCTTACTCTGAGCACCCCTGAGATCAGGTTTGAATTTCTGTCGGCTGGACTGTTCTCCAGTGTGGCCCAGGACCCACAATACACAATCCAGAAGGTAAACATCAGAGGAAGCTCCTGCCCATGGTTCTGTGGCCAAGGGAGTTCTCACAGAGGGAAAGGCATCAGCCCTGGAGAGGCAGCCCAGTGCAGTGGCAAAGAACTCAGGCTCTGGAATGGGGCAGCCAAGGATCAGACCCCAGCTCTGCCACTGCAGGGCTGTGTGATCTTGTTTAGTTGATCTGTGCCTCAGGGTAAGACATTAGTACTTACCTACCTTATAAGGTTATTGAGAGAATTAAAAGAACAGATACATATGAAACAATTACAGTGACACATGAGAGATGCTATGTAAATGATGACTACTGTTTCTATCATTGGCTTGGGGAGGTAAGTCTATAGGCAGATGTCATCTGGCTCAGCCCCCTGTATTAAGACTCAGTGATTTATGAAATACCAGAACCTAATTCAGTCTGATCGAGGGAGGAAAAAAGGCAAAGGTGGTTGCCTTTTTGGTCAACATGTTGACCAAAGGCGGTTCTTCCCTGGGCTCCAGCAAGAAGTCATCTTCCACTGATACGGAACTTTGACTTATCTCAGGCACCCCAGGTGCTGCAGCCAATGACACCTGAGGAGAAGATGAAATGGAATCATGCAGGTAAAGCTCTTAGCTCAGAGCTGGATGCACAGCAAGTGCTGGCATGCAACTGCCCCTTAATGCAGATACAGAACTGTGTATGTACCCATATAGCTGCCAGGAGGAATGTCATGGAGGACACTGGTCTGGGATTCTGGATCCCTGGGCATTGGTCTGAGCCCTGTCACCAGCTTCATGTGACCTGAGGCCTAGGTATTTTCTTGTGAACTAGAAATTGGAAGAAATTACAGTTCTCAGCCAAAGTCCTAAAGAGGTGGTGATGGGCAGGGGCTCTTCCCAGAGATGGTAAAGAAGAAAGACCTTCCCTCATAGCAGCCCCTGTCAGATGAGCTATTCCAACCCCTAACCAGGCCTTCTGATGGGCAGTCAATAGTGTCAAAAGAATAGGAAAAACAATTTTTCCCTCTCACCATCTGTCCACCTAACAACCTCACCTACTCTGCCCTGTGCCAAGCCCATATTACAGAGAGGGCAGACACGGCCCTGCTCTGACACTCCCAGTCTCGTTGTTCTCCATTAATGCCGCTTCGTCCATCCAGGAGCTTCAAAACCCTGAAGAAACCTTATGGTTCTGTAAATGGGTCAACTCTATAGTGCAATGACCCCACCAGCCACTAGGTGGAGAAAGCTCCTTTTTTTGGTGGGACAAAGTAAACCAGCCTCAGGACCCTACTGTTTGTTTGTTTGTTTGTTTAATTTTGGCTGCATTGGGTCTTTGTTGCTGCGCGCAGGCTTTCTCTAGTTGCGGCGAGCGGGGGCTACTCTTTGTTGCGGTGCGCGGGCTTCTCATTATCGTGGCTTCTCTTGTTGTGGAGCACGGGCTCTCGGCATGCAGGCTTCAGTAGTTGTGGCACGTGGGCTTAGTAGTTGTGGCTTGCGGGCTCTAGAGCTCAGGCTCAGTAGTTGTGGCGCACAGGCTTAGTTGCTCCTCAGCACGTGGGATCTTCCCGGGCTAGGGCCCAAAACCGTGTCCCCTGCATTGGCAGGCGGATTCTTAACCACTGCACCACCAGGGAAGCCCCAGGACCTACTGTTTAAATTAATGCCAAAGAGCATAGGATGACTTTTCCTGAGCCCCTGTATTTGATATTTCATTTAGCTCTCAAGACTACTTGAAAAGGTTCACTTTAACAGGAGAAACTCAGAGGCAAAAAGTCTTGCAAAGCTTACACAACTAAGACATAGCATGGCGAGATAATGACCCCCCCATGCTCCCAAGTCTTAGCATAACTTACCAGGTGTCCCTCTGGATGACACCTCTGAGGACTGTAATTTAGTCACCTGCCTGGGAGTACACCTGATGTCTAGCCAGCTTATCAGCATTTCTTTTACTCTTTTCACTTGGGTAATATCTCTGCTCCATTCTTAGACCCTGTGGTTCTGAGAGACTAAACCTACTTCCTGTTTGCAGGGGTGAACCTGTGGCCCAGACCTGGGCAATCAGAATCATAAGTCTGGAGCTGTTAGTTGCCAACACATAAGGATAGTCTGCCTGATAATTAAGTCAGCACGGAGGAAAACAGAGCTGAGAGATGAGAAGAGACTGATTTCTAATGAGCACCTGGATCCAACCATGCCTGAAGCTAATACTCTTGGGACTTTTTAGTTATGGGTCAGTCAGTTTAAATTGACTTTCTATCAATACAACCGAGAGTTCTGCCTAATACACGCTCCAGCTCCCCTTATCAACCTAAAGATTTCTACTCATCCTGAGAAGATTTTTCAACTCACCCCAAGGCTGAGTTGGCTGCCCTTCTGTGCTCCCAGATGCACTGTGCCCCCTCTAGCATTACTTTTAATATTCTGTGTTATGATCTGTTTAATTCCCTGTCTCCTCTTTTTTTTTTTTTAATTAATTAATTTATTTATTTATGGCTGTGTTGGGTCTTCGTTTCTGTGCGAAGGCTTTCTCTAGTTGTGGCAAGCGGGGGCCACTCCTCACCGCAGTGTGCGGGCCTCTCACTATCGCAGCCTCTCTTGTTGTGGAGCACAGGCTCCAGACGCGCAGGCTCAGTAATTGTGGCTCACGGGCCCAGTTGCTCCACGGCATGTGGGATCTTCCCAGACCAGGGCTCAAACCCGTGTCCCCTGCATTGGCAGGCAGATTCTCAACCACTGCGCCACCAGGGAAGCCCTCCCTGTCTCCTCTTTTAAACCAGAAACTCTCTGAGGTCAGGAACTGTGTCTTATGCATTACCCTGGGTCCCTGGTGCTCAGCATAGGACTGTGATTATCTTAATAACTGCTTGGTGATTGAGTAAATTAATGGATAAGTGAATAAAAGTGGATATGGGCTGGTGTGGACCATTGCTGGAATTTTCCACAAAGATTTTTTTTTTTTTTTGGCTGCACTGGGTCTCGGTTGCGGCATGTGGTATCCAGTTCCCTGACCAGGGATCGAACCTGGGCCCCCTACATTGGGAGCACAGAGACTTAGCCACTGGACACCAGGCAAGTCCCTACACAAAGACTTCTTGAAAGAGCTGAGCCTCTAGTGATTATCAGGGTCAAAGGAACCAGGTTGCTGGGTGGGAAGAGAGTGAAAGGACATAGAAGTTATGGGGTATAGTAGATTGTTTCAATAATGGTCTCTCATGATTCTTTGCCTCCCTGGGTCTGCGCCCTTTTGCAATGTGACTTTGTCACTCTAGGCATCAACATAGGGAGTCCATTTCCCAACCCCTTGAATCTAGGCTGGCCTCGAGACTTGCTTTGCTCAGAGAATGCAGTAATGTGACATTGTGCAACTTTCAAGACTAGGACTTAGGCCTTGCAGCTTCCACTCCTGCCACCGTGCAAAGAAGTCTGGGCTAGACTGCGTGGAAATGAGAGACCATGTGGAGAGAGAAGCCAGCAGTCTGTTCCACATATATGAAGGAGACCATCTTAGACTGTCCAGTCTAAGTGGAGCCACCAGCACAGGCGATCTCAGGAGGTACCAGCAGAACTGCCAAGCTGAGCCCAGCTAATCCACAGAATCATGAGGAATAATAATGTTTTAAATCACTAAGTTTTGGGATGGTTTATTGCACAGTAAAGGATCACAGAATCACCAAGTATCCATACCTTGTTTTGGCCTCCTCGTATCTATTTATCTGTCTTCCTATAATAGGATTTTCCTGGAGGAGCCTCACCCTCAGCTTCTGTGGTCTGGGTGGGGATGACCTCTACACTCCTGGCTTCTGCTAGAAGCTTTGGGAAAGAGTTGCCAAATAGGAGGGTCTTGAGCCCAGAGCTGTTGGTAACCTTCTTTGTCACCTCTTGGGGAGCATCTGCTGGAGAAAGGAGCCCTCAGGAAGAAAAGAGAAGAGAGAATGAGTCATGACCCAGCTGTTCCTGAAGACTGTCCACCCCTGGACTTTAAAATGCAAAAGCCAATCAATTCACTCTTTTGCTTAAGCCCATTAGAGTTGGGATATCTGTAACTTGCGCCTGAGGGCCAGGAAGTTGGATAGGAGCTGAGCAGTTCCTGGCAGAGGGCTGTTAGGGTAGGAGAGAGGTCTCTGGAGTGTATGGGAAAGGGAATTTATTTTTCCTCAGGGCCTACTGTATGCCAGGATCCTGGAATGAGACACAATCTCTGTCCTAGAGGACCTAATGGGTTCAAGTGACTAATTACAATTGTGATAAAATGCTGGGAAGGAAAATGCCCATACAGTCAGAGCATATATAGGGGGACTGAGCCTGGACTGGGGGTGGGGCAAGGGAGATCTCCCTGAGGAAGTGACATTCACACTGAGACTGGAAGGTCTGAATAGGAATTAGGCTGTGGGTGACAGGGGAGAGGTGCCGGGGAGGGGGACGTGATGTTCCAGGCAGAGGGAGCAGCATGTGCCAAGGCACTGAGGCAAGAAGATGCTTGTCACCTTGAAGGAGGGAGAGTGTGTCACCAGGTAAGGGGAGAGACTAGCAGGAGCCACGTCCCTGAGGATGTATCAAGATTTTCAGCAGAAAGCAGCAAAAATAAACTCTAGCTAGTTTAAGTTCAAGGAACTACCAAGAGCACTAAAGAACTGGGCTCGAGCTATATAAACAGCATCTTGCCCGTATCACGTCACAGAACAGGTACAGAAAGGACAGCGTTGTCCCCACCAATACTAAGCACTGGACACTGCTGCCTGTGTCCCTAGTCCAGCTAGTTCAGACATAGGACAAGATTTCACTGCCCTGTGCCCAGGAGCTCAGTCTTGTCACCACAGCACCCACCAGACAACATTCCTCCCGGGCCTCCCAAGCCCCACTTGTGGGTATCACTGGCTCTCTTCAGTGGATGGTGCAAATTGGCAGAACCTGGGCCTTAGCTGGGAGAGAAACTGGGGGAATAGCTAGCATTTTCAGCTCCTGTTCTAAGAGGTGAACTCTGCCACAGAAAATGGGGGTATTGCCCAAACCTTAGAAAAGGGTTCAGATGACAAACACCAGAGTAAGATCTGATCTTATGGTGGTTCTAAAATATGTCCATGCTTTTTTAAAAATAGTCCTCTCTTCAGGAAGTCAAGTTCAATTTCCTCTCCCCCACCCCACTCCCCACCCCAAGTGGGCTGTAATTAGTGACTAACTCCTGACAATTAGAATAACGTAGGAATGACAAGAGTATGACTCTGAGAGTAAATCATAAAAGACATGCAGTCAGTCTTTCTTGGATCATCAGCCCTGAAGAAAACCAGCTGACATGTCCTGAGGACACTCAAGCAGCCCTGTGGAAAGGCTCACATGGAGAGAAGTGAAGGGCTCCTGCCAATAGTCAGCCAAATGTTTGTTATTTTAAGCCATTAAGTTTGGGGGTAATTTGTTATGCAGTCACAGATAACTAATACAGGTCTTTATTCTAAAAGTAATGGGAAACCATTGAAAGGTTTTAAAGAAATTGGAGCAGTGACATGAATTTGCTGACATGTAAACAGATGAGTAGTATGGCCTAAGAGCCAACAGAGGATGGTGGAGACACAAAAGAGAGAGGAGAAATTTCTACTGGGGAGGATATTTATTAGGAGCCTCTTATTTATAAAGAGTTTTGAGGAAAAAGAAGTCAAATTAGGGACTTCCCTGGTGGCACAGTGGTTAAGAATCACCTGCCAATGCAGGGGACATGTGTTTGATCCCTGGCCTTGGAAGATCCTGCATGCGGCGGAGCAACAAAGCCCATGCACCCCAACTAGTGAGTCCACGTGCCACAACTACTGAAGCCCACGTGCCTAGAGCCCATGCTCTGCAACAAGAGAAGCCACCACAATGAGAAGCATGCGCACCACAATGAAGAGTAGCCCCTGCTCGCCACAACTAGAGAAAGCCTGTGTACAGTAACAAAGACCCAACACAGCCAAAAATAAATAAATAAAAGTAAATAAATTTTTTTTAAAAATCAAATTAACTTAAGAAAAAAAGTATTTGGCTCACATAAATGAAATGTTCAAAGAGGTAATGGCTTCAGGCATGGCTGGATCCAGGTACACTTCATCTTTTGGCCCTCTTGTTTCCTGTGTTGGCTTCATTCACAGGCAGGCTTACTCAAGCAGCTCTAGGCTTCCATATTCATACTTCAGTAACCTCTGAGAGTGTTAGTTTCCCATTAGTTCCAATAAAAGGCCCAGACTGGCTCTTACTGGCCCTGTTTGAGTCACATGCATGCTCACCCCAACCCAGTCACAATAGGCTGGAGATGGAATATTCTCATTGTCCAGGCCCAGGGGCACATGCCCACCACAGGAGCCAGGAAGAAGTGTTGGCTCTACCCAAACATCTCATGAATTCAGAGTAAGAGAAGGCCAGGACCTCAAAGAAAATTAAGAGGCTGTTTCCAAAGAGAAGAAAAGGGTTTAAATGTCCAGATCAGCATGGTTAGGAACTGTCTCAGAGAAGGAGGAATGCTTGAGAGGAGTTCAGAAAGCTGAATGGCAGGCATCTCGTGGGATAGCTGGAGGGAGGGAAGGAGGAACAAGCAGGACTCAGGAAGGACAATCCCAGCAACAAGAACAGCAAGTTCAAAGGCACCAAGGTGTGAAAAATCGGGCCTGTTCAGAAGGGCCTGCCTGGAGCTCAGTGCAGCTGGAAAACAGAGAGGGGAGATGGGACAGGAGAGAGCAGTAGACACCAGTTTTGAAGGGTCCTGAGTGCCAGGCTGAGGAGCTGGGGATGCCAGTGGGTGATGAGGAGAGAGTAGTTGAAGCTGAGGAGTGACTTGGTTAGGTCTGTGTTTTAAATACATCATTGTGGGGCTGATGAGGAAATTGGTGATACAGAGGCTATTATGTGCTTGCCCAATACTCAGGTACTCCTTCTTTTTAATAGACCCAGGTTTTGGGGGCTTCCCTGGTGGTGCAGTGGTTAAGAATCGCCTGCCAATGCAGGGGACACAGGTTCGAGCCCTGGTCCGGGAAGATCTCACATGCCGCGAAGTAACTAAGCCCGTGCACCACAACTACTGAGCCCGCGTGCCACAACTACTGAAGCCGGTGCGCCTAGAGCCTGTGCTCCGCAACAAGAGAAGCCACCGCAATGAGAAGCCCGCATACCGCAACAAAGAGTAGCCCCCGCTCGCCGCAACTAGAGAAAGCCAGCGTGCAGCAATGAAGAGCCAATGCAGCAAAAAATAAATAAAATAAAATTTTTTAAAAATATTAAAAAAATAAAATAGACCCAGGTTTTGTTAGGGGAGACAATGTGCCCACCAGAATGAATGTATGTACTTCCCAGCCTCCTTTGCAGCTAGGCATGGCCATGTGTCACTGTCTGGTCAAAGAGATAACATCAGAAGTTGCTGGGTGCAGATTCAACTCTTTGGGTCTTCTTCCTTCCTCCTGCCTGAACACAAATGTGATGGAAGGAGTTGAAGCTACCATTTTGCAACCATGAGGGAAAAGTCTAGAGAATTGAAGAGACCACAATCCTAATGAGTTCAGAACCACCTTCACCCACCTCCAGACTTGGGGCTAAGTGGGGGATGAATAAACCCTCATTTTGTTTAAGCCCTTGTCATTTAGGTTTTCTATTATTTGTGTCCAAACAAAATCCTACATGGTCTAGGTGGTAATCAGGCAAGGTAGGAAAGAGTGAGGGTCCCTCTGGGGCTTGTTTCCTAATTCCCTTCAGACCACCAACCCTCTAACCCTTCCTGCCCAGACTCTGCCACTTTCCAGCTATCCTGGCCTCCTCTTTTCTCCAAACAAATGTTCATGCCAAGACCCAGAGGGTGTACACCCAAGTCTGTAAAGACCTGAGTCTGGCAAACCATGAAAACTCCCAGACACTCCATGTCCTAATAAGCCAGGACACAGGCTCACAGTATCTGAGACCAGGAATGAGGGACCAGGGGTGCTGCTGAGATTCTGGGAAGTAGCAGGACTAGCCCAGATAGAGCCTCAGATCCCTCGTAGCCCATTCCCCTCCATCGCACTTGGTCCAAGGGGGCCTTCCTGAGAGCACTCCCAGACTGCCAACATCAGGGGCAGTCTCCCTGCTTCCACCACCAAGGCCCTGGGCAGCCTGCAATTCCTGGCTTTGTTGTTGCCAGAGCAGAAATTGGATGTAGATGTTCCCACTGGGTGGGGAATGAGGAGGTATGAGGGCTGGAGGAGAGGTGACCTTCACAGTCCCTCCCTTTTGGTCACAGGAGTGTATTTCCCATCCCTTGGAGCGGGTCCTATCTAGGCCCATAGTTGCTAGTATTAGTATTGGCTACTCCTTCCTGAATACAGGCTGTGTGCATGACAGTTTAGACACATCGTTATCACACTGAGTCCTCACAGAAGAGCTGTTATTCCCATTTTATGGAAAATGAAACTGAGGCTTAATGTTAAGTGACTTATCCAAGGTCACAAAGTTTTCAGCATTCAAACCCTCATCTGTCTGGCTCTAACACCCAGCCTTTCACCACTCAGTTTCTCTCAGTGTCACCTCCATTTTGCAAGCCACGCCAGACCTCCCCGGAGCCTGTGGGAGAAACCAGAAGAGAAAAGGGTTGGAAAAAATGGCAAAATAATAATAATTGTCAATTCTGAGTAGCAACTGTATGCTATTACCCTGTGTACTTTTTCTATATTTTAAAACTTCCTCAAAATAAAAATTGTTTTAAAAGAAAGAAATGAAGGAAAGAAGAGCAGAAAGCACAGGACTGGGTCAGAGGCTGGGGCCAGGCCTGTGCTGGAGTGGGGCCTGGGCAGGGGCTCAGGGCAGCCCTTCTGCACAAGAGCCCCAGTGTTCACTGGGCCCGGCTGCCATCCAAGAACAACATGGTCGGCACCAGGCAGTGTCTACCCCTTCCCCACGACTCTGCTCCCAGGCAGGTGAGGGGTAGGGCCTGGCCTCAGGAGTCCCTCCTGGCCCAGCCTTGCAATCCAGGATTCCAGAGCCTGCCAACCCCTGCCTTGGGCCTGGTACTTCATAGGTGCCCCATCAATACTTGGCCAAATGGGCAGAGGGAGCAACGCCCAGACCCATCCCCCACAAACACACTCACCTTCAGGTGAATCTCCACCTTTCTGGGCCACAGTTAAGGACGGGGGCAGAAAGTAGGCTGATGTGTTAGCACCTATCAGCCCAGCTCTGCAGAGAGTCACCTTGAGCTCTCCCTCCCCTTTTTGTTTCCAAAAGAGTAGGGTTCAAGTCTCACCTCCATTGTTCACTTGCTATGTGACTTAGGGCAAATCATTCCATCTGCCTGAGTTTCTGTTTTCTCACCAGCAAAAGGGGACTCAGGATTCCTACCCCCATTTGGCTTGAGGGAAGGATAAAGATGCAATGAATGGATAACATCTAGCCTAGCATGTTTCCTGGCATACAGTGGGAACTCAGCCAAGGTGAGGACTTCTTCCTTACTTCCTGTTCTGGTGAAACCCATTCTCTTAACTCATTCATTTCTTCCAAAACCCCTGAGGAAAAAGAAGTAGGGGGACTTCCCTGGTGGCGCAGTGGTTAAGAATCCGCCTGCCAATGCAGGGGACATGGGTTCGAGCCCTGGTTTGGGAAGATCCCACATGCTGCAGAGCAACTAAGCCCGTGCTCCACAACTACTGAGCCTGCGCTCTAGAGCCCACAAGGCACAACTACTGAAGCCCGCACACCTAGAGCCCGTGCTCCGCAGCAAGTGAAGCCACTGCAATGAGAAGCCCGCGCACCGCAACGAAGAGTAGCCCCCAATTGCCACAACTAGAGAAAGCCCGCACGCAGCAATGAAGACCCAACGCAGCCAAAAATTAATTAATTAAAAAAAACAAAAAAGAAGAAGTAGGGGTGAGCCCAATTTTCTGGATAAAGAAACTGAGGCAGAGACAGCTAAAGACAGGATCACAGGATAACAGGCTCCTGGGCCCCGTTAGGAGTGCGGTGTGTGTGTATGTGTGTTTGAAAGCAACTGTCTTTGAGAGAGATTGCAAATGTAACTGGTGAAAGATTGTTTGCAAGAGAGTGAGACCATGAAGGGGAGACAGGTTTGGATGTCTCTCCCAGACCCCCTCCGCATGTCTCCTTCTGTTCTTTGTTTACTTATCTATCTCTCCCCACTACAATGTCAGCCCCTTTTTCCCCGGGACTTAGAGCAGTGTATGCCATATAATGAACCTTCAATAAACGCTTGGTAAATGAGTGAATGAATGAATGAATGACCTTGTGAGAGAGTGTCAGACTCTGCAGAGGGTCAGAGTGAGAGGTTGTGTGTTTGGGAGGGGGGCTGGACAAATGTGTGCAGATGCGGGGGGTAGGGGCAGGATTGTCAGTCTAAAGGACTTGGGCATCTCAGGGGACAGAGATTGCACAACTTGGACTATGAAAAGCCTTATTTTGCTTTTGGCTCAGGTAAATCTGGGAAGTGCCTGGAAGCTGAACGAAAGCTATGTGGGGTCCAGCTCCTGCTGGCAGCTCACCCCACCCCCCAACAACCACATTCACTGAGGAGCCAGCAGAGGACCAGCGGTGGGGAGCTGAGTCTCTCCAGGAGTCCGGGAGGTCTGGTGAGGCCCCCTCTGGGCAGGAGGCTCCCATTTGCTGGGCGTCCCCAATGCCAGGAGCCTCATCTTTCCGGGGTGCTCCAGCAAGGAAGGACCCTGGATGAGGGGAATCAGGACAGTTTTTAAAAGATAACAAACTATTTTCTTGGAACTCTGCTCAGTATTCTGTAATAATCTAAATGGGAAAAAAATTTGAAAAAGAATCAATACATGTATATGTATAACTGAGTCACTTTGCTGTACACTTGAAACTAACACAACTTTGTTAATCAACTATGTTCCAATATAAAATAAAAATAAAAAATAAAAAGATAACCAACTATTTTCTGATTTATCTTTGGGAGGAGACCATTCTTTTGTTTGAGAAGGAAAAGGAAAAAAATAACTTTAATGGGCCTTTTAGTTATGCAAAGGGAAAGCCTCTATCTCATTGGGAGTAAGGGCAGAGAGGGCTAGACTTCTCCGCATAACAAAGGGAAAGGAAGCTGCTTCCCCTAGGGCAGTGTCTCCACCAGCCAGAGCACTGACCAGGAGGCGTGCAAGAGACCCCAGTTGAAGGGTTTCCCTTCTCCTCCAGAAGCCTTCAGAGGAGCACAGGGCTTGGACTTAATGTGAGGGTTGGGTAGAGGTCAAGGGTCGGCTAACCTAGGACATGCTCAGCAGAGATGTGCGTGCAGGTGAGGCAGACCTGAGCCTAGAGGAGCTTGGTAGAGCTATTCCGGGTGCACCTATTGTGTACCAGTCACTTGAGATATAATGGTGTGGCCTGCAGGCAGTTCCTGCCTTCTATTTACAGAATTAACTGTTTAGTTACAATGTTGGAACATGTGATGAGGAATTAACAAGTCCTAAATAATCACAGCTAACATTACAAAGCAAGTGCTATATGTCAGGTAGTGTTCTAAAGGCTTACACATAAGAACATGTCTACTTTTTTTTTTCTTTTTATTGAGGTATAGTTGCTATACAATCTAATACATATATATGCCACATCTTTTTTATCCATTCATCTGTTGATGGACGATGCTTAGGTTGCTTCCATATCTTGGCAATTGTAAATAATGCTGCTATGAACATTGGGGTGCATGTACCTTTTCAAATTAGTATTTTCATTTTTTCCCATATACACCCAGGAGTAGAATTGCTGGGTCATATGGTAGTTCTATTTTTAGTTTTTTGAGAAATTTCCATACTGTTTTCCACAGTGGCTGCACCAATTTACATTCCCACCAACAGTGTGTGAGAAGAACATGTCTACTTTTTGCAACCACTTCTTGAGGATGATACTATCATTATACCTGTTTTACTGATGAGAAAATGAAGACACGGGGATGGAGTAACTTGACAAGGCCACGTGGGATGGTGCTGAGATTTGAGTCCTGCAATTTGTGCTCTGAATCACTTCACTCTTTGCTTCTTTCCCCATGCTCACAGGAGAGGAAACGTGGAAGAGGAACTGGCAAGTTAAGAGGGCTTCTCTGGGGACATGAGCTGAGACCTAAGAATGAGGTGGAACTAACCAGACCTAGAGCGGAAAGCTCATCCCAGGAAGCGGAACCACATGTGCAAGGCCCAGAGGTAGGGTGGGAGCAAGGAAGAAGTGAATGAAGGCTTCATCTGGAGACGTGGGCGGGGCCAGGTCATGCTAAGAATCTCTATAGGAAACTATTGGGAAGTTTTGAAGAGATGGTTGTGGTTGGTACAGTCAGATTTGTATTTTAAATATCACTCTGAAGGTTGTGCGGAGAACGGATGGGGGTGGGGGCAGAGGGGTGGTCTGTATGACGATTGCGCAGAAGACAGAGGAGCCAGGTTAAGCCAAGGTCTGCGGAGGTGGCAGCTCTGGACTGCTGGGTCTTGTCCCCTGGGAGGTGAAGAGCAGGGGATGGAGCGATGGACTAGAACTTGGAAGCCAGGCCTGGGTGGGGCAAAAGAGGCGGAGTCTGAAGGGGTGTGCCAGCCGGGATTGGGCTGGCCCCCTAGGGTGCTCGGCGCATTTGGGTTCGAGGAGTGGTCTCCAGGTGGGCGGGACGCTGTGCCACCCGCTATCAGGAGCTGGTCTAGGTCAGGCGGGACCAGAGATGGGCGGGGCGCTGGGCCTTTGCAGGCCAAGCAGCTGTCAGGATAGAGCTGGTCCAGGAGGGGCGGGGCCCGAAGTAGGTGAAACCCGAGGTGGGCGGGGCGTTGGGCCGCCCGCGGCCACGCCGCTGTCGCGGGTGCATTCCTGGCTCTCCGGCCGGGGGCTGAGCAGCTCCCGAGCGGAGTCTTCGGTTCCCCTGGGCGCGGGGGTAGGGGCTGGCGGGAGCTGGGACCGGGGCCACGGAGGACCCGGGTGAGTCGGAACCTTGTGCCGGGAGCGGGGCCATCTGGAGGTTCGAGGTGAGCCGGGACCCTGTGCAGGCCCAGGCTGCGCTCCCAGCCGCCAGGGGGCGAGCGGCGGCGGGGCTCCGGGAGCTGACCCCTCCCAGCACTGGGAACCTGGGCGTCCGCTCGGCGAGGGGGTGAAGGGGACGGTAAATCAGTAACCAGCAGCGCACACAGGGCCTTTTGTCCCGCTCCGTCCAAAGAGCACCCAGGCCGCGGAGCTGGTTACTCATTGCCCACCGGGGCGGGGGCGGGCCAGCTGTCCCTGCAGCTCCCTTCAGGACCCGCTGACAGGCACTTCCCCTCAAGGTGGCCGGGTAGGTGTGGAGGAGGAAGAGCGCGCTGGTCCCTCTGCTGCTGGACCGTCTGCGCGCCCCGAATAGAGATGAGGAAGTTGAGGCTCCGAGAGGTGCAGTCATTTGCCCAGGCTCCCCAAGCGCTTGAGTGCGAGAGGCTGGAGAACACAAGGACTACTTTATGCCAGAGTCAGGCCCTTCGACCCCACGTGCGGGGCAGTCGGTCGGTCAGCTGCGGCAGGTGACCCGACTAAGGTTCTGAGGTCAGGGTAGCCTGGGGGTGGGAATAAAATCCCTGGGCCTCCCACTCCACTCCCAACCCAGAGAGCTGCCCTCCCTGCAGAGCAGAGCAGAGTGAGGGGATTTCACAGAGACGGGGCAATGGAAACCGGGGGTGGGCACAGAGACAGTGGCATCTGAACCAGCTGGAGAAGTGGGGGCAGAGAGGTATGGGCAAGAGAGAAGACATGCCCGGTTTGGAAAGCCAATGGCTTCCCAGTGCTGAAGAAGCTGACTGTGCAGCCAATGAGATTGACAAGGGCAGGGAGGGAGGCCTTGGATGCTGGATAAACAGTGTGGACTGGATCCTGCTGCACACAGGCAGCCATTAAGGGCTTGTAAGCTGGTGGGTGTTGGGGGGTGGGGGGCGGAACATGGTAGACTTGTAATTTTTAAAACACTGCTGGAGAACCCAGGGAGACGTTTGCAAAGGCCCAAGCTAGAGATGACCATAGCGTGCTCTGGGTCCAGGCAGGGAAGGTGAGATGGACTAGAGAGGGATTGGACAGGTTGTGCTTCAGCTGCGGGGGCAACCCAGGGAAGAAGCAGTTCAAAGGGGGAGATAATGGCTTTGGCCAGGACAAGCTAAGTGTCCCCTGCCTCAGAACCAGAGCTGGATAGGGGGGCAGTGGCTGAGGAGAAAGGGTGCAGTGGAATTCCCGGGCAAGGTGGATCCAGAGACACCAGTGCCACCTGACTGTTACCCAGCCCCAGGTGACAGCCAGTAAGCCCCTGGGACTACACTAGTCACCCTCTTCCCCTGCCAGCTGAGGCTCAGTTTTGAGTGTTCCTTTCAGAGGATGGAGACATCGTTGGTGGCATTTGGAGGAGGGTAACTAGATGGGGTGGGAGTGTACATCACACCTGACAGGAACAGCACCCGCAGCGGAGGTGGCTGGCCGAGAGCAGACCAAGGGTGACAGTCATGGGGACGGGGAAGGGGAAGAAAACATTCCAACATTCTGTGTGCCCAGCCCTACATACATTCTCTTTTCTCCTCAAAGCAGTCCTGTGAGGACAGCAGCCCAGAGAAGGACAGGGACTTGCAAGTTGGTAAGAGTCAGGATTTGAAGTTGGCTCTGTCAGACACTGGAGTCTACATTCTTTACAAGAGCTTGTGTGCCTCTGACGGAGCTGTGGGGACACAAAAAAACAGAGGTAACCCCAGAATGCAATTCTGGTTCAGAATGAGGAAGAACTTTTGCTTGCCATAGAATGTACTGCCTTGTTAGTAGTGAGCACCCTGCCACTGCAGGTATCCAAAGCTGGTCATGGAAATGTCAGCAATGCTATAAGGAGCGGGGGTCAGATCAGATAACATCCAGATGCTGAAGTTTGGCCTTGTATTATATTTCAGATTTTTTTTTCGGGGGGGTTGCTCTTCAGTAATAAATTCATTTATTCAGCAAAAAATAAATTATGTGTGCTGAGAGAGAGCAGAATACGTGTCTCCATTCTCTGCTTCCTTCTAAGGAAAGAATCCCAAGCCTGCCCTTTTTGTGAACTTGTGCCGGGGTCTCAGCAGGACCCAAGGAGAGCAGGAAGCCCAGCCCCGGCCCCGCACCATACAACCTACTGTGGGGAGGCCTTGGGCTCTGACAACAGCAGAGCTGGTTCTAGTCTCTGCCCTGACGCTGCCTAGCAGGGGCTTGGACAAGTCGGCATTTCTTGTCTCAGTTTCCTCATCCGCAAGATAGCGGCGTAGCGCCAACAAAGGTGCACGTCTAGCACGAGTTCTTCGCCCTCTCTGTTTCAGGAAGGCAGTCAGTGGGAGGCCCAGCCTGGGTCCCTGTGAGCAGCAGGAAGGAGATGCGGCTGCTGTTGGCCCTGTTGGGGGTCCTGCTGGGGGCACCTGGGGCTCCAGCTTTGTCCCTTGAGGCCTCTGAGGAAGCGGAGCTGGGTATGGCCTCTAAGATGGGAGAGGGTGGCAGGGGTGGGAAGAGTGGGCATCAGGAGGGGGCTGCTGGCTGAGCAAGGCTGGAGAAGATCCTGGCCCAGGCTCTGAGGAGGTGGCAGCAGGGCAGGACCAACCACTGAGACTCAGTGTCTGGCTCCCAGCAAGCATCCACCTATCTCTGTGTCCACAAGAGAGACTGGCCTTGCAGGGTGCAGGGCCCTGAGGTGGGCCGCAGAGCTGGTGGTGAGCCCCTTGGCTGTGTGTGTGTGTGCGTGTGTTGCGTGTGTGTGTTCTGTGCGCTGGGTGTGTGGCTTGGGAGGCCCAGCCAGCATGTGTGGTGTATGCACTATGAGTGTGATGTGCCCCAGAGGTGTAGGTGTGTGCCCTATACGTGGCACCTGTAGCATGTGCCTTGTGTGTATATGTGTGTTTCCTGGACAGTGGCATGTCCTGTCCAGCATGTGTGCTACGCACCGTGTGTGTGAAATGCACCAGAGGCGTGGCATTTGCCCTGCACATACCGTCTGTAGCATGTGGTTGTGTGTACGTGGAGGAGCAGCGGTGTCCAGCATGTGTCGAGGGGTGCTCCTGCCATGAGTGTGCAGCATGTTCTCTGTATGCAGGGGGCTGACCCAGCTCACTGCCCTCTGCCCTCGGCCCACAGAGCCCTGCCTGGCCCCCAGCCCGGAGCAGCAAGAGCAGGAGCTGACTGTGGCCCTTGGGCAGCCTGTGCGGTTATGCTGTGGGTGGGCCGAGCGCAGTGGCCACTGGTACAAGGAGGGCAGTCGCCTGGCACCTGCTGGCCGGGTACGAGGCTGGAGAGGCCGCTTGGAGATCGCCAGCTTCCTACCCGAAGACGCTGGCCGATACCTCTGCCTGACACGAGGCTCCATGCTTGTCCTGCACAATGTCACCTTGGTTGTGGATGGTAAGGGGGTCTGGCAGTGGCTAAGGGGTCGCTGGGGAGAGAAACTCTCTGTCCTGGGCCTCAAATGCCTCCCTCTGTCCCTGACATAGACTCCATGACCTCCAGCAATGGTGATGAGGACCCCAAGACCCACAGAGGCCCCTCGAATGAGCACATTTACCCCCAGCAAGGTCAGTGTGACTCCTCAAGGACTCATTCCCCTGCCTTCCACCTGGTCACTGAGAAGAGATCTATGTGTAAACAGGTGGTCCTCCTGAGGGCACTGAGTTCTCCCTTCCCCTCCCCGCCAGCACCCTACTGGACACACCCCCAGCGCATGGAGAAGAAACTGCATGCAGTGCCTGCTGGGAACACCATCAAGTTCCGCTGTCCAGCTGCAGGCAACCCCACGCCCACCATCCGCTGGCTCAAGGATGGACAGGACTTCCATGGGGAGCATCGCATTGGAGGCATTCGGGTGAGTCTCCGGGTTCCCCCACCGGTCCCCTCAAGTCAAACCCACAGTTCTTTCTCTACTGAGGAAGGCAGCTGCAGGGCCCCAGAAGGAGCACTAGACTGTGGACTTGGACAGCTCTGGTTCAAGTTCCCACTCTGCCACTCTCTGGCAAGTGACTTAACCTCTCAACCTTAGCAACTCCATGTGTAAAGTGGGAAGGATCACTGACCAGCAGGTATTAATATGCTTTAGCAGCTCATTCTCATGATGAGACCCTACAGGGTCAGTTCCAGGCTCTAGTCTCAGAGGAAGGTGAGACTCAGAGAGGGCAAAAACTGGTTCAAGGTGGCACAGCTCAGAAGAAGTAGAGCTAAAACTCAAGGACTCGAACTCACGGCTCAGATACTTCTTGGGGCCTTCTCCTTTGTTCCAAGGTCCCTAGCCTTGGCGTGGCCTCCCCAGGGCCTAGAGAGCTTGAGAAGACCCCCGCGGGCAGAATATAGCCTCCTCATGCTCTGGTCCCCTGGATGGGCATGGTTCGGTGGCCCCTCATGGACACTTCTCCTGCTCCCAGCTGCGCCACCAGCACTGGAGCCTGGTGATGGAAAGCGTGGTGCCCTCGGACCGTGGCACATACACCTGCCTTGTGGAGAACTCTTTGGGCAGCATCCGCTACAGCTATCTGCTGGACGTGCTGGGTGAGCGGGCGGGCGGGCGGGCAAGGCGGTGTCAGGGTGGGAGCCCTGACCCTGCCCTCAGGTGGGACCCAGTCTGGCAGGCAAGATGGACTTTTAGATGACTCACTCAAGCTACTCAAATTGCCCAGGCGGGTCCAAGAGAAGCACAGAGGATAATGTGGGCTTGGAGGAGCAGGGCTCGGCTGAGGGGAAACATGGGAAAGACATCTAGGCAGAGAGCACAGGCTGAGTAAAGGCCCTAGGCATAAAGAACACAATGCATTTGTGCGGACGTATATGCCTGGGGTGTGGCATTTAAGCAGAGAGCCAGGCCTGGAGGGTTTTTGAGTGCTAGGCTGAGAAGTTGTCCTTGACCCCAAAGACAATGGGGAGCCATGGAAGGTTTAAACAGTGTAAGAAGGGGATGAACATGGTCTGAGCTGAGTATCAGGAAGTTCCCTCCCTTGAGCTGGGTGGGAGGCTGGAGGCAGGTGACCAGGGTGCTTCTGTGGGTGCCTGGTCAGGGCTGACGGCCCGGCCCCGCCCCAGAGCGGTCCCCGCACCGGCCCATCCTGCAGGCGGGGCTCCCAGCCAACACCACAGCTGTGGTGGGCAGCGACGTGGAGCTGCTCTGCAAGGTGTACAGCGACGCCCAGCCCCACATCCAGTGGCTGAAGCACATTGTCGTCAATGGCAGCAGCTTCGGTGCCGATGGCTTCCCCTATGTGCAAGTCTTAAAGGTCCAGTCCCTGCCGGCACCTGACTCTACCATTCTCCCACGGGTGGTAGGGAGTTGTCCCCAGCTCCCTTCCTGGCCGCAGTGTGGCCCCAGGCCCTGCTGTGACCCCTGAATGTGTCCCCCTTCCCCAGACAGCAGACATCAATAGCTCGGAGGTGGAGGTCCTATACCTTCGGAATGTGTCTGCTGAGGATGCAGGCGAGTACACCTGCCTGGCGGGCAACTCCATCGGCCTTTCCTACCAGTCAGCCTGGCTCACGGTGCTGACAGGTGAGCTCCTGAGGGGGCCAGGAGAGGCTGCGGGATTCTGCTGTGGTCCCACAGGGCTGTGACCTGTTGGGTAGATAGTCTTCCTTGGCCTGTGGGGTCTGGATTTGGGATGTGGTGTGTGGATTTGTGTGTTTGATTCTGCTTGTAGCGGTCCCTCTATGCGTGTCCACATGTGACTGTCCGTGTGACTCTCTGGGGTGTGGGTATGCGGGACGGGGTGTAAATGCAGTTTTCTTGGTGTGTGTCCCTGTGTATGTTGGGAGCCATGAGGGCCTCAGTTAGAGGGAGTAGGGCCAGCCATCTGATCACTGACTGGTCAGTTTCTGTCTGTGTGTATGTCTCTCTGTGGGCAGAGGAGGATCTCATGTGGACGGCAACAGCGCCTGAGGGCAGGTACACGGACATCATCCTGTACACATCAGGCTCTCTGGCTTTGATGGTGCTCCTGCTTCTGGCCGGGCTGTATCGCAGGCAGGTGCTCCTCGGCCGGCACCCCCGGCAGCCTGCCACTGTGCAGAAATTGTCCCGCTTCCCTCTGGCCCGACAGGTACCAACCATGCTGTCCCCACCTCTGTGTCCCCGTAGTGAGGCTCTGGGCCGGCTTTCCTGCCTCAGCTTGCCTTCAGCAGACAGACCAGGTCTCTCACTTTGCAGTTCTCCCTGGAGTCAGGCTCCTCAGCCAAGTCAAGCTCGTCCCTGGTGCGGGGTGTCCGTCTCTCCTCCAGTGGCCCCCCCTTGCTTGCGGGCCTCGTGAATCTAGACCTACCTCTCGACCCACTGTGGGAGTTCCCCCGGGACAGGTATGCGGTGCCGAGGGAGGGTGGGGATCAGACTCTGGGCAGGAATGATGCCCTGATGGCTGAGGCCTCGTCTCTCTCATCTGCAGGCTGGTCCTGGGAAAGCCCCTGGGCGAGGGCTGCTTCGGGCAGGTGGTGTGTGCAGAGGCCTTTGGTATGGACCCCATCCGGCCTGACCAAGCCAGCACTGTGGCCGTCAAGATGCTTAAAGGTGAGTTTGGCAGCCTGGGGGAGATCCGGTGGCCTTGGGAGTAACAGACGGGGCTCTCAGTGCTAGCGGGTGAGCACTGAGGGCCAAGAGAGGCTACCCGATCCCACCCGTGGGCCTGGGGCCCAACTCTGCTGCTGACCCTGGCAAGTCATTTCTGAGCTTCAGTTTCCTCACGTGTCACATTGGGTAAATAATAGTCCCTGCCTCCCAGCGCAAGGTTTGTGGAAAGTGCCTGGTGCCTAAAGTCTTAACCATTGGGATGATGATGACTACAAGGGTTTAGGGTGATGGGTTTGATACCCCGTGTCAGCCTTGGCCTCAAATAACCTTGTCAGCCTTGAAGGCCTCCACCTCATTCCCCCATGATTCCCCCGCAAATCACACCCTCAGCCTCCCCCAGGCCCTTCCCAGGTCTGTCCCCCTGTGTTCACCACTGTCTTGGAGAACAGCCCAGGCAGCAACCCCAAGGGGCTCAGAGCACACCTGGGACCCACCATCGGGGCCTCTTGCTGCTGTTCCCCAGCCCCCTCTTTAAGAGCAGCCCAAACCGCTGTTCTGCTCCCCCCGCCCCTCCTCTCTGCACAGCTGGGGCCACCTGGCACTTTCTGGGAGGCAGGGATTGAGAAATGTGCATTGTGAGGTCTGGTGGGGAGGGTATGTCATTGGCCCAGGGCCACAGGTCAGCCCTGGGGGCTCAGCCCCTGGTCCTTAGCCTTCTCAAAAGAAGCTGGAGCAGTGTCTTCTTGGCCTCCCCATCTGCGCCCCACTGGCAGCTCCCTGAATTCCCAGGCCAGATGGACGCCAGGCCTTGGTCAGACAGACCTCAGGTCGCCAGCCCGCTTCCCGCCCCCGGGAGTTCTCACCCCATTCAGGGAGTAACACCAAGCCCTCCAGACAGAGAGCTTCCTTCCTGTTCAGAGCTCTTCCCTCTCTCTCCTGTTTCCTGGTCCCACTCACTGGCAGGCCTACCACTTTTATAGTTTTTTTTAATTTATTTATGGCTGTGTTGGGTCTTCGTTTCTGTGCGAGGGCTTTCTCCAGTTGTGACGAGCGGGGGCCACTCTTCATTGCGGCGCGCGGGCCTCTCACTATCGCGGCCTCTCTTGTTGCGGAGCACAGGCTCCAGACACGCAGGCTCAGTAGTTGTGGCCCACAGGCCTAGTTGCTCCGCGGCATGTGGGATCTTCCCAGACCAGGGCTCGAACCCATGTCCGCTGCATTAGCAGGCAGATTCTCAACCACTGCGCCACCAGGGAAGCCCCCCTACCACTTTTAGATCCTTGATCTTGTTGCATCCTTGAAACTGCTATGAGAGTAGGGCACAATCCATTGTCCCGTTTCATACAGGATGATCCTGAGGTTCAGAGAGGTTAAGAGATTGTTTCAAGGCCACACAGCCTAGCAGGAATTCAGGCCCAGACCTTCCTGACTCTGAGTCCAGGGCTCCGTGTCCTGTCCCCAACCCAAAGTCTCGCTTATGTAGTCACCCTGGCTGTCATCCTTACAGACAATGCCTCCGACAAGGATTTGGCAGACCTGGTCTCTGAGATGGAGGTGATGAAGCTGATTGGCCGACACAAGAACATTATCAACCTGCTGGGTGTCTGCACCCAGGAAGGTGGGGTGGGGCAGGGCTAGGGATGGGGACGGTTGGGATGCGGAGCCACAGCCTCAGTAGCTTCCCTGTCCCCCCTCGCCTCTGTAGGGCCCCTGTACGTGATTGTGGAGTGTGCCGCCAAGGGAAACCTGCGGGAGTTCCTGCGAGCCCGCCGCCCCCCAGGCCCTGACCTCAGCCCTGACGGGCCTCGGAGCAGCGAGGGGCCACTCTCCTTCCCTGCGCTGGTCTCCTGCGCCTACCAGGTGGCCCGGGGCATGCAGTACCTGGAGTCGCGGAAGGTACAGGCAGCGGGCAGCACTCTGGACCACTCCAACTGCCCCATCCCCACACTTTCCTGCCCTGCATTAAATGCCCCAACTTCTCCCTCCCCTTTTTCATTACCCTGTGTTCCTGAGTCCTTCTGTAACCCCTCAGTCCTTCTGTACACAGTTGACGCTGCATATCCCCATTCCTTCCTCACATAACTCCCTACCACACAGGTAGGAAGAGGCAGTGCAGGAGAGAGGGTGTGGGCCCTGAAGTTAGTTGGCTTAGGTTTCCCCTCTGTGAATCTTGACTTCCTCATCTGTAAAATGGGTGGATGATCCCTACCCCCAGGGTTACTGTGAGGTCCTGTGTGCCTAGCTTCCAGCTGTGTCCTCATAAACCTAAGACCCCTGCCCTGCCCCCAGTGCATCCACCGGGATCTGGCTGCCCGCAACGTGCTGGTGACCGAGGACAATGTGATGAAGATCGCTGACTTTGGGCTGGCCCGCGGCATCCACCACATTGACTACTACAAGAAAACTAGCAATGTAAGGGAGGCAGGGCAGAACTCAGTAGGGGCGGGGCACCGGGACCTGTGGGACTTAGCAGCAATGTGCACTCTTCTCCCCTCCAGGGCCGCCTGCCTGTCAAGTGGATGGCACCTGAGGCCTTGTTTGACAGAGTCTACACACACCAGAGTGACGTGTGGGTCCTAGAAGCTGGGGCCTGGGGTGTCTGCAGGCGATCATTATCCTACCCCACAGAAAGGGAAAAGCTCTTGCCCAGGGTCACACAGCCCTGGGACCTGAATGGGACTAGACTCTAAAAGAAACCTTAATCCCAACCCCCATGGTGGATCATAGCTGTGGGGTCCGCCATCCTAGTCCCAGGGGTAGTGGGTGAAGCTGTGCCCTGCTGAGCCTGGGTTCTGCCTCCAGGTGGTCATTTGGGATCCTGCTGTGGGAGATCTGTACCCTCGGGGGCTCCCCGTACCCTGGCATCCCAGTGGAGGAGCTGTTCTCGCTGCTACGGGAGGGGCATCGGATGGACCGGCCCCCACGCTGCCCCCCAGAGCTGTGAGGCCTCACCCCACTCTACCCCGCTTTCCAGTCCTTCGCCTCTGCCCTGACCTTGACCTCAGGGCCTGGCCATAGAGAGTGGTTAGCACTAACTCACTGTCACCACCTCCTCCTCAGCCCAGCAGGGAGGTCCTGGCCTGGTACCCTTCCACTGAATGGCCTCACTTACCCCATGTCAAACCCTACCCCTTCCTCACACCCCCCACCCAGGGCCGTGAGGTCCCCGCTCACCCAGGCCTGAGGCTCCTTCTGACGCTCCCCCACACCTCTCCCAGGTACGGGCTGATGCGTGAGTGCTGGCACGCAGCACCCTCTCAGAGGCCCACTTTCAAGCAGCTGGTGGAGGCACTGGACAAGGTCCTGCTGGCCGTCTCTGAGGAGGTACTGTGCCCCTGTTGTCCCAGGACCCCCTGTGCCCACTTCCCTCTGGGCCTTGTCCCACCTGACCACCAGGGCTGACCAGCACTGTTCCCCATAGTACCTCGACCTCCGCCTAACCTTTGGACCCTACTCCCCTGCTGGCGGGGACGCCAGCAGCACCTGCTCCTCCAGCGACTCTGTCTTCAGCCACGACCCCCTGCCCCTGGGGCCCAGCCCCTTCTCCTTCCCTGGGGTGCAGACATGAGCAGGGGCACAAAGTTGTATGGGCAGGCCGGCCAGCAGCCTTGGGCCTCCTGGCTGAGCCGCAAGCTGGTGGTGCTTGACCTTGGCACCCCCAGGCCCTGACCTAAAGGTACTGTCCCAGATCTCTGGTTCTGCTTTGGGGAGGTCTGTCTTTGGTCCTGGGGTCCCTAGTTGAGACTCCTGCTCTGGCCTCTGGGTCTCAAGCCAGAGTTCAACCCCAGTCTCAAGGCCTTGCCCTTGCCTTGGAATCATGGCCCCAGTGTTCTAATGGCTTGTTAAGGTTCTGCTTGGCCTCCTGGGCCTTGGCACTCGGTCCTTGTTACAGGGCTTTGGTTGGACCTGGCTGTAAGGCAGTCCTAAATCTCCCCACTTCCCTACACCAAGAAAGGTCTTGGGCCTCTGAACCCCATTTCCCCAGGCCTCCCCTGCCTCCCCTCTGCTGCTTATCCCAGCATCTCGGTGGAAGGAGCACTGGCCCCTTTGCTAGCTGAGAGGCTGGAAGCCTGCCAAAACACAGAAGCAAATGGCCTTTTATAAATTATTTTTTTTTTTGCAATAAACCACTGTGTGCCTGCCTGGTGTCTTCCCTGCAGCGGGTGGAGGGGGAACAGGGTGGAGAGATCCCCGAGCTGGGAGTTTTGCCTGGGTGACACAGACTGAGGGCTCCATGCCCGGCCGTGGGTTTACATCCACCTCCAGCTGCCTCAGGGTGGACCCAGGAGCCTGTGTGAACCTCTGTCTTAGTCTGTCTTACCAGCACCATCTTGTATATGTGATAGAGTGAACGAGCGCTAACGGGCAGAGGAGTCCACGCGGCACCACCCACTTGGCAGGACTCCTGTACCCTCTGCATATGTGTATGTGTGTGCGTACCCTGGGACTGTCCCCAAGGGAGCTGGCAGCACCCCTCCCCCATCTGCTCAGCATTAACCAAGCTGACCGTTAACACAGCGTGAAAGCCTGAAACTCAGCTTCGAGGCTGCTGCCCGCTCCCACGCTCTGCGGCTCAGGCTGGGGGCTTGTGGAGGCTGTGCCCGCCCCGTCCCACCCTGGCCAGTTTCCCAGGCAACAGCTGGTTGCCGCCTGGCTGGGCTGCAGCTGTCTCTGCCTGCCTGGTCCTCGCCTGGGGAGGCCATCATGGCCCTGTTCTCAAACACCCTCTTGGGGGTGGAGGGATCAGCTTCCCAGGGCTCTGAGCCTGGAACCTTCTCCAGCTCCATCCCAGTGGTTACTGCTGCTCTTCAGCCCCTGAATCACAAGGAGATAACAGACCCAGCGCCTGGTGCTCTTTTCTGCCCTGCCCTGCTGGAACAGGGGTGCCCATCCAGGACACATCATTTGTGGAAGCTGCCTGGATTGCCCCCGTGGCCTCCCAGGGGGTGGTGGCTGAAAGTACATACAGGGTCAGAAGGGACTGGATTTAAGGATTTGGGACTGGGGCCATCCTGGAAGACTGAGCAGCAGCTCATGGCCATGCTTCTCTTCCTACTCCAGGTCTCCTGACACACCCACTGTGCCCTCTCTGCTTCACCGTGTCCCAAATTGAACTACTCATTTTCCCCCCAAAACTGTACCTCCTCCAGGAAGCCCCATCTCAGAGAAAGCACCAGGCCTAAACCCAGGGAGTCATCCCTGACCTCTTCCTTTCCCTTAGGAGCCCTGTTCCCTAATGGATGGAGACAACACTGGACTTGGAGCCAGGAAGTTCAAAGCCTGCCACTTCCAGTGCGCCAAGGCCAGTGCTCTCACTTCTTTGAGTGTCAGTTTCTTTGCCTATATGAATGGGGTGCTCCTGCCTTGCCTACCTCCCACGGCTTAGGGTTTAGGATGAAATAGGTCTTGGATGAGCACATGCTTGGGGAAGGACGCCCTGCAGAGTTCACACGGGTCATGCCAAGTGTTTCGCTAAGAACAGGTGCTTGGGGCTTCCCTGGTGATGCAGTGGTTAAGAATCCTCCTGCCAATGAAGGGGACACGGGTCTGAGCCCTGGTCCAGGAAGATCCCACATGCTGCGGAGCAGCTAAGCCCGTGCGCCACAACTACTGAAGCCCGTGTGCCTAGAGCCCATGCTATGCAACAAGAGAAGCCACTGCAATGAGAAGCCCGCGCACTGCAACAGAGACCCAACGCAGCCAAAAATAAATTAATTAAATTAATTAATTAATTTAAAAAAAAAAAACAGGTGCTTGGCCTTTGCGGTGGCCCTGAGTGTCCCCCTCCCCGCCCAAGGTCTCCTCCATCCCCTTCCCTCCCATTCCCTTGCAGGTGGCTCTACAGGCAGCTTCCAGCTCTTGGCTTATGCTCCCCCTGCGCTCAAGAACTCCCTCTGGCTCCCTGGAGTCCCCCCAAACTTTCTGACTGAGCCCCAATTCCCACTGGGGTCACTGGCCAGTGACTGTGTCCTTCACCAGCCTAGCCAATCACAGGAGAGGCAGATCCCTCAGAGCCTGCCTGGGGAAGAAAAGGGTTGGGAGGCTAAGAGCAGTGTGTAAGGACAAGAGGGTGACAAATGAGAACCCCCACTTTCCCACCGTGAGGCCACTGCTGTGCCAGGCTCAGCCACCCACCACTCTCCCTCACCACAGCCTCGCCAGATAAAGATTAGTATCCCCAATTTAATGGTAGAGAAACTGAAGATGTGATGGGCACAGGGTCACAAGGATTAGGGTCTAAGGAAGGAGATGAGTTGATCTCCCCAGCCCAGGTTCCCGGCAGGTCCTGTATACATGGGAGACTCATCAGAGTGACAGGGGCAGCTGCCGCCTGGTAGATCCTGGGGTCCAAGAGGGGCTCAGCTGCCCACCCTGTGCCCCCCTCCCTGCTAGCATCCCTGGCAGGCACGTGCTTACTGGGGCCTTTCCACATTCCTCACAGCCCATGTCAGAATGAGACAGATGCTACTAATACCCCCGTGCAAGCTTCGCTGCTCCATCTCCCCTCCCCCAAGCCTGCTCTGGGCATCATGGCAGCATGTGGAGCCCGACCCCTTGGTCTGCCTGGGTTCTGAGCAGCTTCCTAGCTAGTGACGCCCGCCTCAGGAGCCTTTCCGAAAAGCACTGGGTCACCTCCGGACTCTACCACTTGCTGGCTGCTTGTGTCAGTCAAGGCTCTGGTGGGAGCAACAGATAGACAGCCACTCAGATGTCAGAAGCCAGAGCCAAGGGGCAAGAGGCTGCTGGGAGGGAATCAGCGCCTGAGAGGGAGGGGCAAGCTGGCCACAGTGTGTGTGTGTGTGTGTGTGTTGCTGTGACTGAAGTTACCCTCTCTGAGCCTGAAACACAGGAATGACAACATGCCTTGGGGAGTGGTTGTAAATGTTCAGTCAAAAATGGCTGTTGCATGGGGATTAGGAGGGAATGGCCCCCAGGCCTGGGTTGCCATGATCTCATGCCCTCTTTGTGGCAGCCCTTCCCAGGAAAGCATTCTTGTCCCCATTGCCCAGATGAGGACACTGAGGCTCAGGAGGAAGTGACTGGCCCAAGGTTACATGGGGGCAAATGGGAGAGTTGGTGCTTGGGACCAGGTGCCTGTCCCACTGCAAGGATCATTCCCAGAGCCCTGGTGGCCCAGCCATTCCGAGGACCAGGAGAGGCTCTGGATTTCCATGAAGAAGAGGATACCTGTTAATGGAATATCCATGCACACTAGTGGATGGTCATTCATGACACCCAAGCACAGAGGTGCTGGGCCCAGCACTTTGAGCTCCAGCCCTATGGCCTCCATCCCTGCCACCTCAGGGCCCTCACATGGGCTGTTCCTTCTGGGGGACACTCCTCTTCCCCCCCTCACCTGGCCAAGCCCCCACCTGCCCTTTAGATCTCACTTAAACCTCATTTCTTGGGGCAGCCTCACAAGGACCCCTTCCAAGTTGGGCCCCCCCTTCATGCTGAGCCCTCCTATTCAGAGGCTCCCATTGCTATAGAGAAGGATGCCCACAAGAGTCTCCTTCCCCCAAAGTGTGATCCCCAGGAAGCAAGCACTGTTTTGGTAGTTTTTTTTGTTTGTTTGTTTGTTTTATAAATTTATTTACTTTATTTATTTACTTTTGCCCGCGTTGGGTCTTCGTTGCTGTGCGCGGGCTTTCTCTAGTTGTGGCGAGTGGGGCCTACTCTTCGTTGTGGTGCGCAGGATTCCCATTGCAATGGCTTCTCTTGTTGGGAGCACGGGCTCTAGGTGCACGGGCTTCAGTAGTTGTGGCACACAGGCTCAGTAGTTGTGGCTCGCGGGCTCTAGAGTGCAGGCTCAGTAGTTGTGGTACATGGACTTAGTTGCTCTGCGGCATGTGGGATCTTCCCAGACCAGGCCTCGAACCTGTGTCCCCTGCATTGACAGGCGATTCTTAACCACTGAGCCACCAGGGAAGCCCGCTTTGGTAGTTTTTAAATCAGTAGTTCTAAAATTTTAGCATCTATTGGAATTACCTGGAGGGGTTGGATTGCTGGGTCCCACCCCAGAATTTTTTATTTGGTAGGTATGAGGTAAAGCCTGGAAATCTGCATTTCTAGCAAGTTCCCAGGGGATGCAAATGCTGCTGAGCTGGGGCCACACTTTGAGAACCACGTTTTAAGGAGGCATTCCGTGTTCATGGTTTAAATAATTGAAACAAAAACTTCAATGGCACAAAAGGTTTTCAGTGAAAAACTACCCCCTTGTACCTACTCTCTCTGCTCCCCAGGGAAAACTGCCTCCATTTTCCAAGTCATCTGGCATTGCCCCCTTCCCCTGCCCATGTTCATGTAGCCCTTGATCCAGGTCAGCGGTTACTGTCCTTGCCCTCCCAACTCCCACCCAGGGCAGCACCAGGCAAAAGTGAGGCAAAGTAAAGAGTTGAACAAAGGGAGGGATGGAGGAGACCCACTCTCAGGTACAGACACACTCAGGTGTGCGCCGCCACTGCCCGCCCCTTCCCACACTCCAGGACCCTAACTGGGAGCCCCCCTCCCACCCTGCCACCTGCTGTCGGATTTAGCCTAATCCCAGAGTATGTGTGTGAGGCAGCTGCAGCTCTCTCTGGGGGGAGAGGGCCCCCCTCCAGAGGAAATCTCCTTTTATTCTCTTGCTACCGAAATCTGACCTTCATCGGCACCTGGGCCCCAAGGCTGGGGCCTGTCCCCAAGAAGTGGCTGAGGAGATGGCGTGAAATTGCCAACAGCTGAATTCACCCTGCCTTTCCCTGCTTCCTCTCCTACCCAGTCTCAGCTCACATGCCACAGCACCAGCCCCTTCCAGGCCCCCTAGTGCCAACCTCATGTTCTTGTGCTGGTACTTGGGGCCCAGCCTGACCTGGCCCTACTGATCCCACCCACTGACCCTGCGGCATACGGCTGTGGGCTTCTCGCAGCTCTCGAACCTCCAGACCATCCTTGTTCCCTTCAGGGCTTGGCTCAGCTATCACCTCCTCCAGGAAGTCCACGCTAATCTCACAGCACAGCCTAGGCATTCTGCCTCTATGCACAACTGGAACAACCCATTTATGGCTCTCTCTGTCTCACTCAGGGCAGGAGCCTCATGGGCTCCCCCTCTAAGTCAGGTCCAGTGCAGGGCAGGCCCACAAAGGTTTGTCAAATGACTGACTGACCTGGGAAGGGCGATGATAAGGCTCCTGGTCAGAGAGGCCCTTTCCTTTAACACCTGAGACCCCTATGAAATCAGGTCACAGGAGAGGAGGGAGCCCTTTGATCCTGGGGGACTGAGATTATTATAATTGCTGGGGGACCCACTGCGTGTGCTGAGGAAGGCTTCACCTCACATAGCTGAGCTTCCGCCTCTATGGCGGGGTCCCTTCCAAGCCACCCCTGAAGGCAGACAGGCTAGAAATAAATGATGGATAGCATGGAATTCTCTAGAGCAGCACTGTCCAGGAGAACCGTCTGCAGTGATGGAAATATTCTCTATCTGTGCTGTCCAATACGGTAGCCACTGGCCATGCGTGGCTACTGAGCACTTGAAATGTGGCTTGTGTGACTGAGGGATTGATTATTTTATTGTAATTAATTTAAATATAAGTTTAAAGAGCTGTGTATTGACAGGACAGCTCTAGAGCCTTCACAAAGGGGCTCTAAGTGTTCTGACGGGGAATTTGCTCTGCGTTACACTGCTGAGGGGAAAATTCAAGATGAAGCAGCACACGCATGTCCCTGTGAAACGTGTACCTGCAGTTGTAGGGATGCAATTGCTTGGGAAGGGTGGGCAGGTGGTCACCATGGCTGCTTCTGGGGAGGGGAACTAGGTGGCTGGGGTCAAGGAGGGAGGAGACCTTTGTTTCTTTTGATTTTTGTACCTGATATGTGTATTATTTATTTACAAAAATTGAAAATTGAAATTTTTTTGAAAAAAAAAAGAAAAGAGGGAATTCCCTGGCAGTCCTGTGGTTAGGACTCTGTGCTTTCACTGCTGTGGGCCCAGTTTCAATCCCTGGTTGGGGAACTAATATCCCACAAGTTGCACGGCGTAGCCAAAAAAATAAATTAATTAAAAGAAAAGAAAAGAGAAAATACCAGAGAAGAAAAGTATCCCCTCTGAGTACACACCAGTTTCCAAGGCTGCCTGGCCCAAACCTCAGGCTGCCCCAGAGCCAGTTTCAGAGCTTCCAGGGCCCAGCGCCCTCCTACACAGCCACACTGTCCTCTTGCCACTTCACACACCAGCCCAGGCTGAACCCAGGCCCACGGGACGAAGCCTGAACTGACCCCTGCCCACTCCCCAAACTCCTCGCATACCCCTCCCCCATCGATTCTCCAGCTCCAGTGAACTTCTTTCCGTTTTTCCACCACCCCAAGTTCATGAGAACCTCAGGGCCTTTTACTTGCGGGTCTCTGCTTGGAATGCTAGTCCACTGGTGCTTCTGGCTGGCTGTCAGAACAAAGGTCATCAGGACTTCCCTGGTGGTCCAGTGGTAAAGAATCCGCCTTCCAATGCAGGGGACGCGGGTTCGATCCCTGGTCAGGGAACTAAGATCCCACATGCCGTGGGGCAACTTACCCTGCGCGCCACAACTACTGAGCTCTTGAGCCTCAACTGGAGAGCCTGTGTGCCACAGCTACAGAGCCCACATGCCCTGGAGCCTGTGCGCCACAGCTGGAGAAGAGAAAACCTGCCGCCACAACTAGAGAGAAGCCTGCATGCCTCAGCGAAGAGCTGGCACACCGCAACGAAATATGCCGCGTGCCTCATCGAAGATCCTGCGTGCCGCAACTAAGACCCGACACAGCCAAAAATAAATAAATAAATAATAAACAAACTTTTTAAAAAAGTCAAACACAAAAAAGTGATATAGGGCTTCCCTGGTGGCGCAGTGGTTGAGAATCCACCTGCCAACGCAGGGGACACGGGTTCGAGCCCTGGTCCGGGAAGATCCCACATGCTGCAGAGCAACTAAGCCCGTGCACCACAACTACAGAGCCTGCGCTCTAGAGCCTGAGAGCCACAACTACTGAGCCCGTGTGCCGCAACTACTGAAGCTTGCATGCCTAGAGCTCGTGCTTCGCAACAAGAGAAGCCACCGCGATGAGAAGCCCATGCACTGCAAGGAAGAGTAGCCCCGCTCGCCGCAACCAGAGAAAGCCCACGCGCAGCAACAAAGACCCAACGCAGCCAAAAATAAATAATATAAAAATAAATAAATATTTTTAAAAGTGATATAAATTATTAAAAAAAAAAAAGAATGAAAGTCATCTCCTAAGAGTGGACTCTCCTGACCGCTCTGGCCAAAGTACCCCCCTCTGTTATTCCGTATTTTAGCCCCTTGTTTGTTTTCTTCTGTAATTATCTTATTTGCTCACTCTTTACTAGCTGCCACCTCACTAGAAGGTGAGCTCTGAGAAGCCGAGGGACTGTCCCGTTCACAGTGGTACCTGAATGTCGACAACGGGGTCTGGCGCATGGTAAGTGCTCCCTAAATGTTCACGGAATGAATACGTGTTGAATGAATTTCTCAGATTCAAAATTTAAATTCCAGGCTGGTGAGCTGATCTCAAAGAGGCTTCCCAGCCCCTTTAGGAGCTAAGACAGTGCCCCCCAAAATACACACATAGTCTTGGACCACAGTGATGAGCCCTACAGTATCCACCAAGGGATGGTCGACCCTCCTCTCACCCTCTGATGTGGGGCTGGGAACCCCAAGAGGGCTCAGGACCATCACTGCCCTTATAGCACCTAGGCTCAGGGTGTCTGCCTGTAAGCCAGCATTCTCCCACGCTGTGTCAGGACAGCATGGGGCATCTAAGGAGGGCCTGCAAATCCACAAGGAAAAGACACCTCAAAATACTACAGGGACTTCCCAGGTGGTCCAGCGGTTAAGACTCCGTGGTTCCACTGACCAGGTTCGATCCCTGGTCAGAGAACTAAGATCCCGGTGGCCGCGCGGTGTGGCCAAAAATTAAAAAAAAAAAAAAAATGCTATGGTGAGGGTATGATGAGGTGATTGAATGACAAGGAAATCAGAGGTTAGCAAGCTTATGAAGAGACCCTGAAACTCAAGAATTATGCAAGAGATGCTCTCACTTTGCACTTATCAGACTGGCAAAAGTTAGCAAGCTAGAGAATGCCAGGTGTTGACAGGGATATGGGGGGCCCACCTGGACTGTGGGTGCAGCTATCCCAGAGCCACCTGGGAGCTTTCAGCTAATTATATAAACGAATGTTCTATGATCTAACAATTTTTCCCTGAATATATACCACCCCCTTCCCCAAATCCTCACACAGGACCACATGGGGAAGTTTGGAGGAGGGGTTGGAGGCAATCTGGAGTCCATCACTGGGAGATGGATGGATTACACGTGCAGAGGACCCAGTGGATGCACAGCCATGTGAAGGGACCTCAGAAGCCTAGTGCTCAGTGGAAAGGGTAAGAAATGTAGTGAGCTCAAAAGCATAAAGCCATTTGCACAAAAGAAATGAGACAGAGAACACACACAAATGACACAGAGAACACACATGTTACAAGAACACACACAAAACCATTAGCACGGCTGCCTGGGGCGCAGGGAGATAAGAGTGGGGAATGAGGCCCAAAGGGAATTGAAAAGCAAACAAAGGAATGAAGCCCAGGAATGAAGCCCAGGAGCAACGTACACCCAGGGCAGGGGTCAGTGATGCTTTCCAGAGGAGGTGACGTGGGTGACCAAGTTGAAGAAGAAACCACAGAAGAGGGCCGGAAGGCACAGTAAATCGACAAACGTTTATTGAGCACCTACTATATACCAGGTGCCATTCTAGTCGGTGGTTATACCCTGTGATGAAGACAAGCCCCTGCCCTGAGGAGCTGGAAATCTAGAGGTGGGGACAGACATTAAATAAACACCCAGGAAAGCGTTGACTATAATTAACACAGACTCTGAAGATCGATTGGCTGCAGCTGTGAATGTCTACCATGGGGACTGATCCTGATCCGACCCAGAGAAGGGCTCCATGAGGAAGTGATAATGTGAGTTGAGGGAGGGGAGCACTTGGCCTTGTGATGACTGGGCAGAAAAGCATTCCAGGCAGAGGGAACTGTCTGCACAGAGGTCTGGAGGCAGGCAGGAGTGGGGAGAATCTGAGCCACTCCAGTTCGGCCAGTGGACAGAGCACACACAGAGTGAGGGAGGACATGCTGCCGGATGAGGCCACACCACAGAGTGCCTTGCAGGCTTCGGATTTCACTCCCAGAGGAGTGAAGAGACCAGAGAGTGAGGGGCTGCTAGCGCAGATGTGGGGAGATGGGCGAGGGGACTTTTTTAGTGTCTGGTTAGAGCTGGAAACTGGGACAGCACCCCCAAAGGACACATGTGGTCTCCCAAGGTGACGGAAGTAATGAGTCCCAGAGCATCCACAGAGGGACTGTCCATTTCCCCTCCCATCCTCTGGCCTGGGACCAGCACCGTCCTGCACAGCCACATTGCAGGCCCCCATGGTGGCCAGGTGATGGAAAGAAGTGGAAATTGAAGGATGTCTTTAGAATAAGAGGGCTTGCTAATGGTGGCGGGGGGGAGAGGAAGGTGGTCAAGAACTTGGAGGGTCTTGGGCAATGGCCAGGAGCTGGCTAAACAGGCTGGGTCCCTGTGAGTGTTTCAGGGGCCTGAAGATGGGCTGCATGGAAGAGGGTGAGGCACACAATGGTGAAAATCTAAGTCAGACTGATGTAACCTGCTTGACCCTGAAAAAAATCAAATGGGAGCCAGTACCACCCCAACTCCCCCGTCCTGTGACTTGCATCCCAACCACCCCTTGGGCCCTTGGCCTCCTCCTCTCCTTCCCTCACTCAACTCTTCTTTCCTCTTTGGTCTCTGCACCCTGGGAGGGGTCTCCAGAGCAGGGAACAGGGTGGAGGGGACACGCTGGGGTGATGGTGCCACCTCCTGGAGGCCACAAGAAATGTAGCATCCCACTTCAGCCTCGTGTTGGGTGTGGCTGGGGCCTTAGGCTGTACCCATAGAGGTTTTAGGTGGGGATCCTGTGAAGAGATGTCTTTCCTTGCTGGTGATCACGTCATTCCTGGAGGACTGTTCAGTTCTGGGTGCTCCATTTTTCAGAGCGGTGCTGATATGCCCTCTCTACCCTACCCAGGGGAACTGCTGTAACCGCCCCTGCTCAAAACCCTCCCACTGCCCTCGGAACTGGGGTCCAAGCTCTTTAGCACAGCACGTAAGGATTTGACCCTGGCCTTAGGCATGCCTTGTTCCTATTAGCTTCAATCCCTACCTGTCCCTCTCCCCCAACACATGCAGCTCCATCCCTTTACACAGGTTGTTCTCTCTTCCCTACCAGTTTTCCAAACCCTACTCCTCTTTCAGGTCTCAAATTCTCCATTCCTCTCCCCAACCCCTAGACCTTCCAGCACCTCCACATTAACTACGCAAAGAGAGGAGGGAAGAGTGTTTCAGTCTATGGGAACAGCATTTGCAAAGGTCTAAGGTGGCTTCGAGGAGATGGGAAGGGCCAGAGACCAGAGAAGGTGACAGAGCTGGTAGGGCTATAGCAACTGACCACACATGGCTCACGGGCAGTGGTGAGGGGCTGAGTCCCCAGCGAGCAGTGGGAGGACAAGATCTTCAGCAGCAAAGGACACGATCAGATGTGTGTTTGGTAAGGCCAACACGAGGTTGCCCAGTGGGAAAGGCACTGGAAAGGCTAGAGTGGGTGTTAGGAGAACAGGTAGGGGCTACATAGGTGATAGTTGATGGGAGCTTGGACCCCTGAGCCCCTACTTTTTGCTGGCCAGGTCCTGAGCTGGGGCTCCCAGTCATTGATTCCAGCCTCCCTAATGGGACCCCAACTTACCCCAGGTGTGTTCCATACCAGCTCTGACTGCCAGCTGTGATACCCTCCCCACTTCTCATCCCGGGTGTTATGTCCCCAAACACTGCCTGCCCCCTGGAGCCAGCACCTATGCCTTGTGGGGGCTGCCATCTCATTTAGAGGAAGACAGGATGCTTGAGCTCAAAGTTGGGAAGTCAGTAGTGAGCAACAGAGGTGGGATTTGAAGTGAGGTCTGTCTGCCTTCTCCACCATACTAGGTGTCCTAGCAGTTATAGGCAGGGCTCTGTCACCTGATGGCTGTGCGACTTTGGGTGGGTCACTTTACCTTTCTCTGCTTCAGTGTCCTCTTCTACAAAACAGGGGCAATCATAGCAAACTGCCTAGCAGGATTTGTGAAGAGTATACGGAATAAATGTCCATAAGGGGTCCAGCACAGCACCAGACACACAGCAGGTGATCAATACATGGTTGCTGTTCACGTGAATACAGTCGCAGGAACTTAACATGCTTCCTGGGGAAATGTACTTCAGGGTCCCGAATCAGGGGGAGGACAAAGGGAGCTCAGGAGAGATGGGAAGGAAGGAGAAAACAGAGGGAGCATCTCGAGTCAGGTCTGGAGCTAGATGGCCCTGATTTCCAAGCACAGAGCAGGTGTCAAGGGTACCAGCTCTGAAAAGGCTTGAATGACACAGTGCAGAACCACCAAAAGTTCTACAGTTAGAAAAGGCACAGCCAGTGCCCTAAACCTGGATGGGATGATTTCTCCTCCACAGGTGATAGCACTGACACTGGAGGCCTGAGGGAGCCTAGACAGCAGAGCACTGGCAGCCGGGAGCAAATTCTCAGGTTTCAGAAAGCCCAAGTCTAGGTAGCCCTTTTCAGGCCAAAGAACCTCCCTTATGTAATTTCCCATCTCGTCACACGGTGGCGATAGTGCACCACTGGGAAAATCATCTTTACCTGCTGTCTCTCAGCCAAAACAATAGCTAAGTACCAATGCCTGCTAGGTGCCTCTAAGAGCTCTGGGAAAATCCCTACAAATCTCTATGAGGTAGAGTCTATTCATATCTCCAACTTACAGGTGGAAATGTGGGCTCACAGAAGTCCAGTAGGACCCATATGATCACCCGACCAGGATTTGAACTCTGGTCTGTATGTCTCCCAGTCGGCCTGCAGCATCTGCCTGTCCTAGAATGGCAGCTCCAGGTTCTCTCTCCTGCCCCATCACTGAGCAGTGCTGCCTTTGTGGAGTAGACTGCCCTGGGAGTAGAATATTAGACAGAACAAGGAGGACTTTCACTTCAGCTTTTTCTTGTTTACCTTGTTTACCTCACTTATGTAGCTTTTGCATTGAAGGTGAGGTGATGGGACAGTTCCCATCCCTGGCATAGAGAGGATCTGGGCTGAGGGATGAGGCAACTAACACTGAGCACCTCCTTTGTGCCAGGCACTATGCCAACATTCATTCCTACATGAATTCAGCACACAGTAATGAAGAACCCACTGTGTGCTGGTTACAGGTGACACAGTACTCCCAAGCTTTTGGCACACAGCAGTAAATACTTACATATTTATTTTATATGTAAAGATATGTTTTTAAATATTTATACTGTAAATGAGCCCTCAGCTTAACAAATATTTATTGAATGAAACACCTACCTTCAGCCTTAGGTACCAGTGAGATATTCAGGTAGCAAGTTTGGAGCTGCAGGACAAATCCAAGCTAGAGACTGAGGCTCAGAAATTACTGGCATTTAGGAAGTGCCAGTGACCAGACGAGATCCCTCAGGGAGTCTGGGTAAACAATCAGCAAAGACAGGAAAAAGGCGAGGCATGCCCATGATGGGGCGGCACAGAGAAGGGCTTAGGAAAGAGGTAGGAAGGGACCAGACAAGAGTGGGAGCTCCAGGAAATCTTGTCGGTTCCAAAAGGGTCAACAGAGTCAAATGCTGCAAAGTGGAGCAACAAAGATTATGAAATACCACCGGTTTTGGCCAGAGTGGGACTGCTGGTGATCTGAAGCCAGACTTAAGTGGGATGAGGAGGGAGATGAGAAAGGGAGGCCAGGGTCAGTGGAGGGGAAAAGAGGCAGAGCCAGGCTGTAGAGGCGTTGAAATCTTTCTCTCAACAGGGGAAGAGACTACACGATTTGTGGGCTGCCTGGAAGGAGCAAAAAGACAGGAAGGCTTGGAGCTCCAGGGGAGCGAAAGGAAAAGATGCACAAAAGCGGGAGGAAGCATTAGGGCGGGACCCAAAGCCCAAGAGGAAGGCTGGTCTAGTCTTCTTTTGTATCTCTGAGAGATGGGGCAGGACTAGTGGCAAATTTTGATAAATAGGCGTAAAGGGCAACCGCTGGCTAGAACTGGGGCATGCCAGACATCGACAGCCTTTTCCCATCGCGGCCTCACGCATAAGACATCCTTTTCTGAGGCTCCACGCAGGCAGAGCAGATCGCCCAGCCCACCTCCTTGCCTCCTGCTGATTGGCCCGCGGGAGCCACCTGACAGAGCCAGCCAATCAGAGGCGCTCTCCCAGGAATGAGGCCCCACGTGTGGTGCAGGGCGGAAGATGAGCTGTTGTGGGACTCCGGGGCTGTGCGGGTGGCGTGGGTACGGCCATTCTCAACCTCTGCGGAACTTAGAAGCTGAGGCCCGGCCTCCCCCAACCCCGCCCGGTTCCTGCCTATCCGGCTGCTACGACCCCAAGTCCTTTTTGCTAAATCTCCTTCTCTCCTGCCAGCTACTGCGGCTAAGCCGCGCTATGTTCATCCCTGTACCACTGCCTTGACTGGTCCAAAGTGGTGATTTGGCGGAAGACAGACCCAAGTTCCAGTCATCATGTGACCTACGACAGGTGTTTAACATTGCTGAGGCTCATCTGTAAAATGGGATTCTTAATGCTTACTGAGGTGTTTTTGTGAGGATTGTAAAGCCCAGTGCCTGTACACCGTGAGCTCCCAAAAACATTGGTTATATTTTTTATGATTATTGATATTCCTACCTTTCAGGAACTCACAATCCTCATTACACATGACCTTGTGTTAAGGCTATTTTTTATTCCTCTTCTCTTATTAGAATGTAAACTGCTTGTCCACGGGAATGTGCCTGTATGCCTTTTTAGTCTTCCAACTCCATTATCCCTTCACTTGGTCTGACAAGGGTAAATTTAACCTACAGAAACAGTAGCGGGACAGAGTATACAAAATCATGGAATATATAGCACGGAATATATCAGCAGTTAGCTGGGGATATTCATAATGCAACAGTGATGTACTGGAAAAAAACATCTTAGAAAACTGCCAAGTACCAGCTCTGTGAGCTCAGGCAGATCTTGACCTCTCTGAGCCTCGTGAGAACAATAATCATGACTGTAACAACTGCAGGACTCACCATGTGCTAGACACTATTTGAAGCTCATATTAACATTTCAACAACATCACTTGACAGAGGACACACAGGCACAGAGAGGTTCTATTACTTGCTTAAGTTCACACAGCTATTAAGCGGTAGAGCAGTGGTTCAAGCGAGGCTTCTGGGCCAGAGGCCGTACCCATAACTTCACTGTGTGCTACCTCTCGGGCACCAGCACAGGCAGCTGGCACACTGAAGATCCACTACACAGAACTATGGAGAGGGCTAGGGCTAACAGGGCAAAGTCTTCTGCATCCAGAAACCAAAGGAGGCCAGTATGGCTGAAGGGTGGAGAGGCAGGGGAACAGGGTAGACAATGAGCCTGGACTTGCAGGCAGGTCGACATCTTGCATGGTGTTCTAGGCCACAGTGAGGAGCTGGTGTCAGCACAGTGGAAGCATGTGACTAGGTGTTCCGAGGGCATTTCAGACCCCTTGTTGCCACAGACCTGGGATGCAGAAGGCAGCAAGGGCCTCTCTCTTACTGTTAGCTTCAGTCCCTGCCCAGCCTGGAGATCCAGGGCCTATCATATCCCTAAGTCATCTGGCTGTCCCCCAGGGTCCCCTCCCTGGGCAGGGCTAGAGATGCCACTACCTTGAGGCCCCCTCAGCTCCTACTCTCTGGTCTCTTAATTGCCTTAGGCTCATTAATATGACTAATTAGATAGGCCTTCTGAAATCACCTGCACCCTCCCATTGGCTACTATACAAACCCTGAGATGCCCTATTATTTAAGGCCTCTGCAAGTATCCCTGGGGCTTATTATGAACTCTAGACACATCAACTGACTCTCCAGACAAGGGGCCCAGGATTTGCGGGAGCAGGGAAGCGCTTTTGTTGACTGTCACGCCTTAGTTGTTCATCTCATTGGTCCTGTCTTATCACTGACTCCTCTGGAAACTCCCTGGCATTCTCTTCAGAAAATGTTGCCTGTGGTCAGGGGCCCTGTGCTATGGCTTCTCCCCTGCCTCTGCCAGCCTGGGGCCCAAGGCCAACTTCACATGCACCCTCTCTAGCACTTCCCCCCTTGACCTTTCATCTGGTAACCTTTTCACCTTAGAACCCTGGAGGGGATCCAATCATGAGTGGAGGGTGCCCACTGGTTAGGCCCGAGCCTGGGCTCCAGCCCCAAGGTCACTCAGCTGTCCTCAGCTTCCTTGAGCCTGCAGCCTCTCCCTTCCCTCTCACTTCCTATCTCTGGAGGAAACAGAGGTACTGGGTGGGACCTCTCTCAATTTCCTTCGCTTCCCACGTAAAACATAGCTGAGGCCCCTTGCCTTTCCCTACGTGTCCTCTGCTCTGTGGCCCATCCATCCACCTATGACCCCATTCATACACCTTGCACCTCCTTGACCTCAGTGACTTCTCATTATTGTACCCTCAACTTTCCCCTCTCAACTGGCTTCTTCCCAAAAGCATTGTACTTATTCGAGGATTTATTCATTCAATCCACAAATATTTATCAAGCATCTACTCTGCACCAGGCCTTGTTCTGGGCATTGGGAACACAGCAGTGAACAAGTCCTAACTTCTTGGTACTTCCATTCTAGACAGTGAGAAAGATGGAGGTGTGGACCAAAAAAAAAAAAAAAAATCAGGCAATTAAGACTTTGTAAGTTGGGGGGAGGGATATATTGGGGGTTTGGGATTGACATGTACACACTGCTATATTTAAAATAAAATGCCTCTCCATAAAAAAAAGAAAAGACTTTGTAGTACTGGCATAAAGATAGATCTATTGATCAATGGAATAGATTGAGAATTAAAAAAGAAACCCATGCTTCTATGGTCAATTGATTTTTCGACAAGGGTGCCAAGACCATTATTCAAGAGGAAGAGATGGTCTCTTAAAAAAATGGTGCTGGAACAACTGGATATCCACAGTGCAAAAGAATTAAGTTGGATCCCTACCTCACACTATAGTAAATTAACTCAAAATAGACCAAAGTCCTAAATGTAAGGGCTAAAACTATAAAAGTTTAAGGAGAAAGCATAGGGATAAATTTTCATGACCTGGGTTAAGCAATGGTTTCTAAGATATTACCAAAAGCACAGCAACAAAAGAAAAAAATAGATAAATTGGACTTCATCAAAATTAAAAGCCTTTGTATTTCAAAGGATACTATCAAGAAAGTGAAAACACAACCTACAGAATGGGAAAAAATATTTGTAAATCTTATATCCAAAAAGGACTTGTATCCAGAATACGTAAAGCATCCTTATAACTCAACAACCAAAAAAGACATTACCCAATTTTAAAAATGCGCAAAGAGGGGACTTCCCTGGTGATCCAGTGGTTAAGAATCCGCCTTCCAGTGCAAGGGATGCGGGTTTGATCCCTGATCAGGGAACTAAGATCCCACGTGCGGTGGGGCAACTCAGCCCACGTGCCGCAGCTACTGAGCACACAGGCCACAACTAGAGAGAAGCCTGCGCACGGCAATGAGGAGCCCGTGCTCCGCAGCAGAGGATCCCACAAGCCGCAACAAAGATCCCTCATGCCGCAACCAAGACCCAACACAGCCAAAATTTTTTTAAAAATGGGTTCTGTTAAAAAAATAATAATAAAAGATCAAAAAATGTGCAAAGAATCTGGATAGACATGTCTTTTTTTTTAATTAGTTATTTTTTTTTGGCTGCGGTTGGGTCTTTGTTGCTGCACGTGGGCTTCCTCTAGTTGCAGCAAGCGGGGGCTACTCTTCATTGCGGTGCACGTGCTTCTCATTGTGGCGGCTTCTCTTGTTGCAGAGCTCTGGCTCTAGGTGCGCGGGCTTCAGTAGTTGTGATACGTGGGCTCAGTAGTTGTGGCACACCGGCTTAGTTGCTCTGCGGCATGTGGGATATTCCTGGACCAGGGCTCGATTCTGTGTCCCCTGCGTTGGCAGGCAGATTCTTAACCACTGTGCCACCAAGGAAGTCCCTGGATAGACATGTCTTAAAAGAAGATATACAAAGGGCCAAAAAACACAAGAAAATGTGCTCAACATCACTAGTTGTTAGGGATATGCACACTGACTGCTAATGGGTACAATGTTTCTCTTTAAATGATGAAAATGCTCTGGAATTAGATAGTGGTGATGGCTGCACAACTTTGTGAGTATATTAGAAACCACTGGGGAATTCCCTAGCAGTCCAGTGGTTAGGACTCTGTCCATGAAAAAATTTGTACACAAATGTTCATAGCAACATTGCTCATAGTAGCCCCAAAGTGAAACCATCACTGATAAACAAAATATCAACTGATAAATGAAATGTGGTATATCCATAGAATGGAGTATTATTCAGCCATAAAAAGGAATGCAATACTGCTACATGCCACAACATGGATGAGTCTGGAAAACATCATGCTCAGTGAAAGAAACCAGACATAAAAGACCGCATACTGTATGATTCCATGTATATGACATAGCCAAAACAGGCAGATCTGTAGAGACAGAGAGTAGATGAGTGGTTGTCAGGGCCTGGGGGGAGGGAGAGAATGGGGAATGACTGACTGCTAATGGGTACAAGGTTTCTCTTTAAGTGATGAAAATGCTCTGGAATTAGATAGTGGTGATGGCTGCACAACTTTGTGAGTATATTAGAAACCACTGGGGAATTCCCTGGTGGTCCAGTGGTTAGGACTCTGCCCTCTCACTGCTAAGGGCCTGGGGTTCGCTCCCTGGTCTGGGAACTAAGATCCCACAAGTGTAAGGTGTGGCCAAAAAAAAAAACTTTTTTTAATTAATTAAAAAAAAAGAAAGAAACCACTGGATTGTACATTTAATTTTACTTTTTAAATTTTATTTTTTGGCTGCACTACATGGCTTGTGGAATCTTAGTTCCCCCACCAGGGATTGAACCCCGGCCCCCTGCGGTGGAAGCTCAGAGTCCTAACCACTGAATCGCCAGGGAATTCCCGGATTGTCCACTTTAGAAGGGCGAAGTTCATGGTACGTGAATTATATCTCAATAAAAAGAAAATAAAGAAATAAGTAGGGAAAAATCAGATAATTTCAGAGAATGGTAATTGCTATAAGTTACCTCAACAGGAAGATGTAATAGAGTGACCTTGGGTCAATCAGGGGGTCCTCAAGGTGAGGGAGAAGCCAGGTGAGCCTGTCTGAAGAGGGACTCTTGAACTGATAGATGGAAAGAGCCCTGGCAGAGCTGGGAGCAGAATCTTCCAGACACAGGAACACAGGCCCTGAGGTGGAATGGTTTACACAAGACCAAGTCCCTTCTGCCTTTAAAAAAAGCCCTCCCTCCTAGCCCCTCTCCAACAGTTGCTGCCTCCTGTTCTACACAGATACGTGTTTTCCAGTCATGGTTTTTGCCTAAGGTCTTCACCTGATGTGAAGACTTTCCAGATTGTTCCGAGCATAGTTGGAGTTAAGGGTACAAATTCCCAGACCTTTAACTTTCATCTGAACTCCTTGCTCTGCCTGAGAAAACACCTCTCTAGTTCTTTCAGATGGCTTCCCACTCATGAGAGAAAAGCCACATCTCACCCAGATGAATCTCCCTGAATGGGCACCTCTGGAGAGGAAGGTGCTGGAGAGCCCTCAGAGCTTCCCAAGGACTTACTTCACCCAGTAAACTCAGGGCAAGGCTTTGGCCTTGTCTGTCAGTCCTACAATTAGAACCCAGCAGGGGGATGGTTGTCATGGGGATGCATATTAACATGCTGGTTTTAATTGAGAAGTGGAGTCAAATCTTTTCCGATTGAAAGTCAGTCTGAGTGCTGCTTCAGCAACACATATACTAAAATTGGAACACTACAGAGAAGATTATCATGGCCTTTGTGTAAGGATGATATGCAAATTCATAAAGCATTCCATATTCTTATATTAAAAAAAAAGTCAGTCAGTTGGCTGAGGGATTTGATGATGGGGCCTGGTTTTGGCATTTCAGACACATGAGAGATGTTTTCTATAAATTGATAGAGTTGAATCTACAGCCCCAAGGTTTTGATTAAGATGTATTTAAAGCACACATATAGTACACCAAAAATTATATTATTTGTAATATATGACTTAAAATTAGATACCGACTTTCAAAGATGAGTGGGTATATACATATTCTCTTGAAATTCTTTTCTTATGAATTTATTTACTTATTTATTTTTGGCTGCGTTGGATCTCTGTTGCTGCGTGCAGGCTTTCTCTAGTTGCAGCGAGTGGGGGCTACTCTTTGTTGCGGTGCGTGGGCTTCCCGTTGTGGTGTCTTCTCTTGTCGTGGAGCACGGGCTCTAGGCACGCGGGCTTCAGTAGTTGTGGCACGTGGGCTCAGTAGTTGTGGCGCATGGGCTTAGTTGCTCCGTGGCATGTGGGATCTTCCCTGACCAGGGCTTGAACCCGTGTCCCCTGCATTGGCAGGCAGATTCTTAACCATTGTGCCACCAGGGAAGCCCCTCTTGAAATTCTTCAAAGGGGTACTTGATTAAAAAATTTGGAAGACTGGGCAGTCCAGTGGTTAAGACTCTGCACTTCCACTGCAGGGGGCCCAGGTTCGATCCCTGGTTGGGTAACTAAGATCCCTCATGCTGCTCCGCACGGCCGAAAAAAAAAAAAATTGGAAGACCATCCACTTTACTAAACCCTTACCCCAGAGTCTCGTCCCTGCCTTTATATTACCTGACCTCCTTTTAGTGTTTATTGAATGACTGCTGGGTATAAACTCTGAGCCACCCCATCACTTGCCAGAGCAGGACCTTTTATAAGCCACTGCTTCTTTCTCAGCCTCTGTTTTCATCTGTAAAATAGGATAATATCCTGTTTTTGCAGGGAGAAGATGGGTGGTTGGGTGTAAAATGGTAACCCTTAGGCAGGCAGAAGGTAGAGCCACTCTCCTGGCCACAGGCTGCAGACCTCCCCCTTCCTCTGACTGCATCCCCCCAGAGCCCAGCATTCTTCAACTTCCCCTTCTTCCCCTGGGAATCAGTACGTTCAGAAGTGCTCCTCTGGAGGCTAAGGGTACATCTGAAAAATCAAGTGCCCAGAGAAGGAGAGGTTTGGGGTGGGGGAGGGAGACTGACGTGTTGGGCTGGGAAGCCTCGTGGCATCTGAAGGAGGTGTCTTCTGAGCAGCTGCTCTGTGCAGGCCCTGTCTACATTCACATATTTAATCTGCACAACCACCCCATTTGTGAGGCTCAGGGAGAGGAAAGGACTTGCTGGTAAGTGGCCCCGGCTGCAATTTGAACCGACATCTATCTAACTCCAGATCCTATAGGCTCTCTTACACTTTCTGAAAGTGTTGTCTGGCACAGAGACTTGTGTGTTCCCCAAACATCCCTGAATCCTTTTAGGGATGGTTTTGCACAATCATTTAGTCCACAATTTGAGCTATAATTCTTCTGTCTTTTGGAGACACAGACTTAGAGAAGAGGGGAGGGGATAGATGAAGCATTAGGAAATGTTTCCCAGCACTTACTGCGATCCTCACAGTCCTGGGCTTGGTCACTGGAGGTCAGAGAAGCATATGCGCTCTGTCTTGTATAAGGGGCTCACCAACTGGCTGGGACCAGAAATGTAAAGCCAATAGTTACTGCAGGGGCTCATTCAGGGAAAAATGACTGCCTGTAAGGGTGGAATCAGTGGAGACTGCCAAGAGGAGGAATCTTCTAAACTGGGCTCTGAAGGATGAGTAGGAGTTTGCATGACAGGGGAAAAAGCAGAGGGACCAGCATGAGTGCAGGCTGGGTGGGATGTGGCCTGTCCTGGCACAGTGAGTATACTGGGCAGCCGGGGAAGTGATGAGGGCAGGAGGGCAGGGATTAGTGGGCACTACACACAGGGCTTTCAGAAAAGAATGTTTGAGAGACAGAACAGTTGAAGGTGAAAATTTGAGTCCCTGGGGTGGGGGCTAGGGCTGGGGCTACAGGGTCAGGTTAGCTGACAGAAACCTGGCATTTTGGGTAGGAAGGAAACTACTGGAGGGCTGCATGGCTTCAAATGTGGCCTAATCTTCCTCGATCTTAAGTTCCTGATCCAGTTCTGGGGAAACCACTTGGTGAGAGAGAAAGAAAACAATTCTTGGACCCCTCACAGGGATGGTTGTGGTGTTCACCAGCAGCGTTTGGGACTAATCACCAAAGGCCTCCAAACCTGGCTGTTTCATCAGAAAGCAGATGCTGCTCCTGTCCAGTGGGGATGAAGAGCTTGCACTGGGAGTTGGGGTTGGGAGTCTGACTTTGAATAGGTCACGCTTCCTATCTGGAATATGGGGGTAACAAGAGTACCCATCTCAGGATTAAATGAGAGCGTGTCTTACAGAGTAGCTGGCACAGAAGAGAAGCCACACTGTTATTGTAACCTAACAGTCCTAGCATATCCCAAGGCAAGGCCCTTGTGTTTCTAGAGGAGGTATCAATCTCTTCTGGACACTGCTGGCAGAGTGAGCTTTCAACTGCACAAATGAGATTCTTAACTTGCTTCTTAACCTTCCATGGCTCCCTGCTGCCTTCCAGATAAAGCCTGAATTCTTTAACTTGACCAAGAAAGCCCTGCACTGTCAGGCCCCTGTGGCTTTCCCCATCTTCGTCTGAGGCCTCTTATTGCACTCATCACCTCTACTGCTCCCGCCACGCACTACCCTCTGGCCACACTGAACTGTGGTCAATTCCTCCAAAGCCCGGTATTTCTCTGGGCTCTTCTGCTGGAATCTCTAGCTCATCCCCTCCTTTCTAAGCTATTCCTGTGAGTCCTTCTGGACTCCCTCTGGATGTCACTTCTGTGGAAGACCTTCCCTGTCCCTGAGGTCACCCCAGCTCCCCCAGCACCTCTGGCTTCTCTCTCAGTACTCAGCTCTCTACCTTGTTACTTCTCTGCCTTTCCCACAAGGCTCTGAGGGGGAGCTCAATAATTATCTGCTGAATTAATGAATGAAAGGGGGGGCAGTTGTAAGAAAAAAGAAGTACACTGGTGGAATGTCTCGACAGGTATCTCTTTCAGCAGGTTAGGAGTAACAGTAATTTACAGATGAAGAAACTGAGGCTAAGGTAATCTCACTTTGCCTGCCACTCAAATTCCTGAGCACCTGTGGGCAAGACACTGTGCTGGGCCTTCTCACAGACAGTACCTGGAAGGCGTGCTGGCTAAGAGCAAGGGATGTGAGGCTGATCACGCCAGGTGATAGGACTCTGAGACCTTGCAGAAGGGCTTAATCTTTTGGACCTCATTTCTTCACAGGGCTGCTAAAGGGTTAAAAGAACTCATGCGTGTCAAGTGCCCAGCATGATGTCCAGTACACAGCATAGACTCAGAGAGTAGTTATTGATGCTAGTCTCTGTCTTAAGCATGGGAGGCACAGGCCCAGAAAAGTTCCCTGTGCTGAGACAAGGAGGGCCAGCCACAGCCCTATCCCTCCTTCCCCCACTTCAGAAGCCAGTGTCCTTGTGAGAATATTGGGTCCTGTGGGTTGCCCCAGCCCAGATCTGGCACACATGAGGTGCTTGGCCAGTGCCTGCTAGATAGGAAGGCTCCAGTGGGGGCTACTGTGAATGAGACCTCTGCAGCCATATTCCACTCTAAGAGGCAGGAAGGGACCCTTGAGTCATTCCAGGAAAGTCCAAGAGATTTTCTCTGGGATTCCAGTCTTTTCCCCGAGACCATCAGTAAGCTGTTCATCCCCAGCTGCCTGTCCCCCTTTAGCCCCTACTCCTATTCCGTGGGGCCTGGGAGGTTGGAGAGCGGGGTTCCTCTAGGGCAGGGATGTGTAGAGGTCAGCCCTGGGGGGAACCACTGTCCCGGCCCCTCTTCACACCTTAGCACCTTTATTTAACTGTTTCTTCCTAAGGCCTGGGGCTTCCTAAGGCAGGCATCTCATCCTTTGTTTACCCAGCACCCAGCAATACTGCCTGGAATGCAGGAAATGGTTGCTGAATGAAGCGGTGAAACACATTTCAGCATTCATCAAGTGCTTAGTCTGTATAGGCCCCTAACACTTACTTTCACCTTGCAAGGATCCTCACAGCCACCCTGTGCATTGGAAGCCACAGGTGAGGAAACTGAGGCCTGGGGCTGTTAATCGACAGGCTCAAGGCCATACAGTGGCAGCTCACAGGCCCTCAGGATGGTCGTGGGAAAGTAAATGGTTGAGAGTAACCTTGAGGAATTGGGGCAACTGGCAGGGGGTAACTGTCAGTCAGAAATGATTGGCTCAAATTATTAGGTGGGAAGAAGGAACCAGTCAGAGCTCCCCCACTGAACTGCCTAGAAGGGATTAGCAGGAGTCACTCCTTAGTAGAACAAAGGGCAGGTCCCTGTAGGGCAGTACCCTGGGTTGTAGACCCAGCTCTTCTCTGGCTGGTCCTAGCACACAGAACACTGCCAACCTGACTTTGCACCTGGGAACAGTCAGGGTACCTCATTCTCTTCAACAGAAGGAGGCCCTCTGGGGTCACGGTGCTCCCCTCATCACTCTGGTTCCAGGGGGCACCTTCCTTCGGAGACAGCCTGCTGCTCTCTTGGCAGGGACTGCATCCCAGCACTTAGGTGTGGTAAGGACCTGTTGTGTATCTCCTTGGCTGGGCTGTGGGCCTTGGAGGGCAGGAGGCTAAGGGTATCCTGAGCTCCAAGACAACTGGGGCCAGTTTTGGGGTGAAGGTTGGAGAAGGCCGAAGGATGAAATTTAGGGAGCTCCGCGCCAAAGCCAATACCGCGCAGAGCAACGCCAAAAGTGGCTTTTCTCCCAGGTGGGCTCACGGTTAACAGATAGAAGGATGGCGGGTAAACACTCCACTGGGGCAATAATTATGCACATTTACTAAGCCCTGGGAGGAATGGTAGTCACGTGGCTCTCGAGGGCGGCGCCCTCAGCTTTGAGATGGAGTTAACTCTAATCACAGAAGGCTTTCTGGAGGAGGCGGAATTTTTATGGCGGTCGATTGTGGTTTTCTCTGAACAGCGAGGATGAGCTTAGCACTCTAGGGACCAGATAGGTCCCGAGGTGAGCTTTTTGTCGGGGAGCAAGCCCGGGGCGGGGGTCGGGGTTGGATCGGGTTAGGGGAAGGGCCTGGGGGGGTCGGCGTCGCGGGGTCAGGTTGTTTGGGTTCCCCCGCTTGCCTTCACGTTGTCTTTGGTGATTGGACGCGCTGCAGCCGCGCTAGGCCGGTGCTGCGGGGCCCCAGGCACTGGGTGCAGGCCTCGAGGTGCCAGGCGCCCGAGAGCAGAGCGCCCCAGGCCGGGGATTTGGCCAGCAGGCTTGGCGGGGCCAGCCCGGCGATCCGCCCTCCCAGCGCTGTTCCGCCGGGGTCCCGATGCCCAGCCCGCAGGGGTGAGGCGCGCGCTCCCCGGGGAGCAGGGTTGCTGAGCAGGCGGCCTGCGCCGGGCGGAGGTGGCACGAGAGGGCCATCTGCCTGGGTGCAGAGAACTGCAGCATCCCCGCTGCGAAGCGCGACCCCTCCGGGCCCCCAGCTCGTGTCCACTGCCCCGCGCGCACTCACCTACTGACGCCCGCCCGCGCCCCCGGCCCAAGTCCCGGTGCCAGGCCCAGATCCGGACTAGGCGCGGGAGGCGGTGCAGGGATTGATTAGTGGACCCCTCCCCCAGCACTCCCCTCGCCCCGCCCGAGGCTGCGAGGACCCCTGGGCCCGGGGGTGGTGAGGGAGCTTCGTCCCCGCGGTGCCCGGGCTGGGGACTCGATCTCACTGGGCGGGGGCCGCACCGCGGCAGGCCGAGGTGCGGGCGCGCTGTCAGACTGCTGCCCGGCTCGGGTGCGGGGGGGGGGGGGTGGGCTCAGCGCGGGGGTCGCCCGGCCTCATCCCCCCTGCCGAGGCCACGGCTGGGCGGGCAGTGCCCGGGCCGGTAACCCGACCCGACCCAGCTCCCGGGAGCCGCTCACCCCGCACGGCCGGGCAGGGGGAGGGAGAGGAATGGGGGGGAGGGGGAAGGGAAGGGGTGGTGGGTGAGGGGCTGTGGGGACCGCAGGGCCGAGTCCCCGGCCTGTCTGCGCTGCTCTAGGGTGGCTGCCTTTGGTGCCTGGACGAGCCAGCCCCCTGCCTCGCGGGCGTCGGGCCTGCGGCAGGAGGGAGCCCTGGGGCTGTACAGGCTTGGCTCGGGGAGGCAGACCCGAGCTGCTGCCTCCATTTTGTTTCCTGCTCAGCTTGGTCTGTAGTGGTGGTGGTGTGGGCTTGGGGTGCGGCCGGGCAGGGGGTTCACCTGCGGCCGCGCCTACTCGGGGTTTGAGGCCTCGAAGACCCCAGCCCCAGCCCCCAGGTGAGCCCCGCGGTAGGAGGGGGGTTGCCTTGGCCTCGGGCCGAGAGGAGCGGGCTGAGGGCAGGTGCCCAGTGGATGGGGAACCAGGGCTGTAACCTAAGATGGAGGCCGGGACTGACGCGGGCCCGAGCGGGGCTGGCGGGGCGGTCGGACAGGCCTCAGCCCGGCCAGGTGCCGCCGGGGCTGGGGCTCGAGACCGGTAGGGTGCTGGAACCGTGTGCAGCCCGGGGCCGGCGCAGCTCCCTGAGGTAGGTGAGGGGATCGGAGTGCCACCCACGACGCCCGCAGGCCCCGACACTCCGGGGAGGCGCGCGAGGCCCCTGGGGAGCCCGCCTCAGGCCCCGCCCGGGCAGCCGGGCCGGCCCGTAGGCCCGGGCCGCGAGCTGGCGCGCAGGGGGAGGGGAGGGGGCGGCAGCGGCGGCTCCGCTGATTGGGCGGCGCGCTCGCGAGCCCGACTTCACCCGCCCTGAACCCCGAAGAGTGAGGCAAAGGAGCGCGCGCCGTGGGGGAAGGGGTGCGCGCGCACTAGGGGCCCCAGCCGCACGCGGGCCGGCGCGAAGCGCTCGGTCGCTCGCGCCGCCGCGGGGGCGCGCGCGGTGGGGGTGTGAGGAGGAGGAGGCGGCGGCGGAATAGGCCGGGGCAGGTCGCACTCGCTGCCTTCTCCCCTGAAGAGAGACGCGGGGGGAGGGGGGTGCGGCGAGCGGCTCCGCGCTCTCCCCACCGCTCCGCTCGCGCCCCAGTGTAATGAGGGTCACCCCCTCCCCCCAGCCGGCCCGGGAGGGGGCGCGGGGCACGGTAACTAGTGCGCTGGGGTGGGCGGCGGGCAGGCGCGAGCGGAGGGGGGAGGCGGCCGGGCGGGGAAGATGGTGGTGGCCGTGAGGTGAGGGGCGCGGGGGAGGGCCGGGCGCGGCACAGGGTTGGTGGCCGGCGGCGTTGCAGCCGCAGGCCCCCTCCCCCTCCATCACTACCAGCCGGGCTCAGGCCTAGCCGGCCGGGCCGCCGCGAACTTCCTCCCCGCGCGGCCAGTGCCCCGCCGGCCTCCCGCGCGCACCTCGGCCTCCGCCTCCCTTCAGGTAGCCGGCTGGGGGGCACGGGGCCGGCTGCCCTCCTGCAGCAAACTTTGCTTGGTGCTGAATATTGATGAGTGAGATCGGCTCGGCCAGGAGGTGCTGCCGGCGCTGCGGGAAGGAGCGCGGCCCGGGCAGGCGGCGGCGGCGTCGGCAGCAGCCATGTTTGTCAAGCTGTAGCAGCTGCTGCTGCCCTGACTCGGCTTCACTGGCTGCCTCCGTTTCTCCCCCTGCCGCGTTCCAGCCTCTGGGCCCTGCAGCCGTGGACCGAGCAGGCCTGCAGTCAGAAAGGCGAGCTTCGGGGTGCACCCGCTTCGGCCGACTCGCCTGCGGCCAGAGCACGGCCGCTGCAAAGGCTCCGGCGCCGGCTGGGGCGCAGGGTGCAGCGCTATTGTGACCGCTGCGCCCGAGCGAGCCAGAAAGGATGGGGGGGATAACCTTTTTGTGCAGCGTCCCGGAGCCACCTTCGAACCCTACAGCCCCCTCCCTTCGGGAGATCCGGCCACAGGACCCTCAGCGGGGGAAGGGAAGGACTATTGCTGTTTGAGATTTGGAAATGTCTACTGCCAAAGGGATTTTAATTTTAGATCAGCCCAACTGTCCACCAGTCTGCAGTGCAGAAAAAAGGGACGGCTGTTTCCATGTGGCAAGATCTGCCCATCTCCGGGAAGATGGAGTTTGCGGAGTCTCTCCGAGGCCATTTTTCCATCGTCAGCTGGGGAACTTTTTCCGCCCATGGAAGTGCAGTAGAACTAGGCTTCGAGGCCACTAGGCCTTGAGAAGTGGCTGCCATTTTGAAGATAAGAGTCAAATGGCCTATTAACTCAGATTAATTGCTGTGTTTTTGGATTCCAGGTTGATGCTGGCCCAGGATGGATCAGACCTGTGAACTACCTAGAAGAAATTGTCTGCTGCCCTTTTCCAATCCAGTGAATTTAGATGCCCCTGAAGACAAGGACAGCCCTTTCGGTAATGGTCAATCCAATTTTTCTGAGCCACTTAATGGGTGTACTATGCAGTTATCGACTGCCAGTGGAACATCCCAAAATGCTTATGGACAAGATTCTCCATCTTGTTACATTCCACTGCGGAGACTACAGGATTTGGCCTCCATGATCAATGTAGAGTATTTAAATGGGTCTGCTGATGGATCAGAATCCTTTCAAGACCCTGAAAAAAGTGATTCAAGAGCTCAGTCGCCAATTGTTTGCACTTCCTTGAGTCCTGGTGGTCCAACAGCACTTGCTATGAAACAGGAACCCTCTTGTAATAACTCCCCTGAACTCCAGGTAAAAGTAACAAAGACTATCAAGAATGGCTTTCTGCACTTTGAGAATTTTACTTGTGTGGACGATGCAGATGTAGATTCTGAAATGGACCCAGAACAGCCAGTCACAGAGGATGAGAGTATAGAGGAGATCTTTGAGGAAACTCAGACCAATGCCACCTGCAATTATGAGCCTAAATCAGAGAATGGTGTAGACGTGGCCATGGGAAATGAACAAGACAGCACACCAGACAGTAGACACGGTGCAGTCAAATCGCCATTCTTGCCATTAGCTCCTCAAACTGAAACACAGAAAAATAAGCAAAGAAATGAAGTGGACGGCAGCAATGAAAAAGCAGCCCTTCTCCCAGCCCCCCTTTCACTAGGAGATACAACCATTACCATAGAAGAGCAATTAAACTCAATAAATTTATCTTTTCAGGATGATCCAGACTCCAGTACCAGTACATTAGGAAACATGCTAGAATTACCTGGAACTTCATCATCATCTACTTCACAGGAATTGCCATTTGTAAGCAGTTTTTGGTACAACTTAAATATATACATAAATGTATATATACAGGCAACTTAAAGGGAAACTAAAAACCAATTCTAACTAATTGGTTTTTTGATGTTTATCAGTTCACAGATGAAAGCCTATTGCTAATGATAAGGTCTTTGGGGAAATTTTACTTTGATTTAAAAAATCTTCCTCTATTATATGAGTTTGGTTCTTTTTTGATTTTTCCCAATTAACTCTCCATTGAGGACTGGCTAAGAGTTAAACTTAAAGGGCATTTGACTGCGTTCAGATTTAAATGTTCAAGATGGAGGTATACATTTGTTTAGCTTTTTCTTTTTTAAGTGAGCTTGGCTTTGGCTTGCTGGTATCATGAGTACAGGTGAACCAGTTAATTACCTGGAGTCCTGTTTCTGCATAAGGCATGGCTTATATTTTTAGTTGATGGGGTGACTTTTGCTGCAGGTTGAAGTGCATTTGGGGTAAACATTCAGAGTAGCTAAGATGAGAAGGCCTTCTTGGACATCAGTCAGGATTTAAATTGGGCTGATTTTCCTGAACTACCTGTTGTGCAGCATCCTATGCTTCAGGTAACTGCCACCATTAAAACTTTTCCTAGTTTTAAATTTTGAAGTGTATATAAATGTGTGGTATGGGTGTATGTGTATAGAAATGGAAAAAAATGTAATTTGAGTTACTCAGTAGTGCTACATACTATTGTTAGATTGTGGTAAATGATGAAGTTTTTTTAAAAGTTTGATCTTACGCAGAATTTTTTGACTGTTCCTAGTTAGCTAAATGATCAGTTGACTTCTCTTAGCCTCAGTTTAATCACCTTTAAAATCTGATTGTTTTAACTTGATTGTTAAAAGATTCCTTTCAGCTTTAAATATTTGATTCTGATTTTGTTTTTGTCCAGACACATTGTCATGGTCACCTGTAATGTCACTAAAGAGGATCCCATTTCCTCCCAACATACCGCTGAAATACTATGTAAAGATTTAATCAGAGAAAATTTTATGGTGTGTGATGATAGTTATGAGTGCATTAAACATTCATTTTACTGTATAGCCCTGCTGTTCTTTAAAGTTAGAGTGAGAATGTGGGTGTGTCACTTTTGTTTCTGTTGATTCATATCTTAAATATGCTTTAGTACTCCTTGATTTCTTAGCTTGCAGTTGCAGATTTAAAAAATTTGTTTTGGTAGTAATCTAGAGTCTGTATTGTCCGAGGTATTTTTCAGGGTGGATAGGCTGTATTGGCAGCCTATTGGCAGCTCAGACAAATCCTTCTTCGTGGGTTCACATTGAAATTTATTTTACATGTATATAGTTTTGTCTTTTTAACTACATAAAAACTTAGATCTGAAGGTGGAGATACATGTTTCTTTAGAAGCATACAAATATAAATGTAAATCTATGTGCTTCTTATCAAAGAAATGTCAGTGGAGTATTGGTTCTATTAAAAACAATTGAAAATACTGGAGCCTATAGAAAGTATGTTATGCATCTAAAATGAGAGTTAACAAACTTGTATAAATGTAGAAAAACTTTTTTCAGGTAGAAAATCTAAATTGCTCAAAGATTATGGACTTGAAGAAGCAAGTATCTTTATTCTTTTTTTTTTTTTTGCCCCCGCAACCCGGCTGTGCTGCTCGTGGCTTGCAAGAGCTTAGTTCCCGGACCAGGGACTGAACCGGGCCACGGCAGTGAAAGCGCCAAGTCCTAACCACTGGACCGCCAGGGAATTCCCATCTTTATTCTTTCATTCCGGTTGTAGATGAAATCTGTTGCTTTGATTTTCGCCTTTGATGTGTGTATATATATATTTTTTGCCTTTGATATTTTTTAACTAAGGATTTAAAGTGAAGTCAATCTCAAAATGCAAATGTAGTTGAACAATAAGCCTGGGAAAGGTGTAATTAAAAATAATTCTATATAGCCACACACTATTGATGTTTTGAGACTATTCACAGTTGATTGGTGATGCAGCCGGTATAGAGTGCTTACTCTGTATTAGATCCTGTGCTCAGGGCTAGAAATTAGAATATCTTTTGCAAATGCTATTTGTCTTTTTCTCTGTCTGTAATATTGTGATAGAATGAGATTCTCCTGGCGAGATTAAGAGTAGTTATTAGGGTTTTAAGCCCTCTGTCTGGAATTAGGGAAAGACACATAATTCAGCATCATATTGCCAGTTGTTTTGTACAACTAGCTATCAGCAGACCTTTTGCCTCCTGTCATAAATGAGCAGCCTCTTCAGTTTACCCTCATGTTCTTCAGTTTTTTCTGTGTACAGTGATGTGAAATGGTTGTCATTACAGTTAATAATCCTGACCTGGTGCTTTTATATTTAATTGGGTTGATACTGTCTAAATTCTGCCAATGTACATATACAATGTACAGTGCTTTGTACATTGTAGATACTTGAAAAAAATCTTCAAGGAAGGTTGGTCCCCGGAGCTCCAAGTTAAAGCAGTCAGTAACTTACAGTTTATTAAGTGCTTTGGTCTGTATTATCTTATTGGGTCTTCATAGCCTTGTAGTCAAAACAGATGTCATAGAAGACATAGATCAACCTTCAAGGTGCTTGATGTTATTTGAGACAAGACTGAAACCCTTGAAACCATAGAATTATCTGAGTACTCTTGGTTTTCTTTAGTGACTTTTGAAGGTCTCTGACACTCTTACCTGGGCCTGAAGTAACTCCTGGTTTTCTCACTAGGCTGATTGCAGCAGTTGTTTATTTGCTACTCTTCCTCACTTAGATATTTTATGGAGATAAATATAAATAGAGTTAATTTGTGCTATGGTGGTATTCATGAATTTGGGGATCCTCAAAGTTCTTAGGATGTAGCCAGCCTCCAGGATGGTCTGACATACATTTTATATTAGTGATCCTCTTTATCTAAAGAAGACTGCTAAAAATGAATACACTTAAAATGAGGACTAAAATTTCATAAGTAAATAAGGAGAAAAAGGATTATTTAGGATTTTATATTGAAAAGTAAGATTAAGAATTATAAAAGTAAGTTTTATTTATTTATTTTTGAAAAGACACTTCTATTTTTTTTAATTTTATTTTTTATTTATTTATTTTTGGCTGCCTCGGGTTTTTGTTGCTGCGCGCGGGCTTTCTCTAGTTGCGGCGAGCGGGGGCTGCTCTTCTTGCGGTGTGTGGGCTTCTTATTGGCGGTGGCTTCTCTTGTTGCGGAGCACGGGCTCTAGGCACGTGGGCTTCAGTAGTTGTGGCACGTGGGCTCAGTAGTTGTGGCTCGCGGGCTCTAGAGTGCAGGCTCAGTAGTTGTGGCGCACGGGCTTAGTTGCTCTGCAGCATGTGGGATCTTCCTGGACCAGGGCTCGGACCCGTGTCCCCTGCATTGGCAGGCGGATTCCCAACCACTGCGCCACCAGGGAAGTCCCTAAAAGTAAGTTTTAAACCTTTATCAAAATTTTGATTATGGGACTTCCCTGGTGGTCCAGTGGCTAAGACTCCATGCTCCCAATGCAGGGGGCCTGGGTTCGATCCCTGACTAGATCCCACATGCTGCAACTAAGAGTCCGCACATGGCAACGAAGATCCCACATGCTGCAACTAAGACCTGGTGCGGCCAAATAAATAAATATTAAAAAAAAATTTTTTTTATTATGATGGCAACTATTTGTTATAATAAGGCAAGAATCAAATAGATTTTTTAAAAATTCTGTCCAGCAAAATTGTACCATAGGAGATGGCATACTTTATTTTGCTTCATTTTCTCATTATGATCATAAGGAGGATACATTTTTGTAAAATATTTAAGGACTTAATCAGTCTTACTGAGGTTTTCGTTTTAAAAATATCCACTATGGAAAATTTCAGGTGTATACCGAAGAAGAGAAAATAGTTGAATTTCCATGTACTCCTCACCTAGCTTCAAGAATTACTGATATTGGGACTTCCCTGGTGGATCAGTGGTTAAGACTCCACGCTTCCGCTGCAGGCGGTACAGGTTTGATCCCTGGTTGGGGAAGTTACACATCCCGTGAGGTGCAGCTACTCCCCACCCCCCACAATAAAAAAGAATCACTGATATTTTGCCAGTCTTGTTTTATCCTCTCTCCACTGTGTCATTCACTAACATTTCTTAACCCTTTGATGTTCATATCACTCTTTGAAGCTCCTGTCCTGTATCCTTGTCAGTTGTCACTTGTTTACTGGTTGACCTAGATCAACTTTTCCTTGCCTGTAATTGGGGTGATTCTTCTTTATTATTTACCTTGACTTTAAGGAACACAGTATCTTTTTGCCAGATTTGTTTGCAATTTTACCTTGTAATTGGTTTGCAATGTAATACTAGTTAGTGCTTCATTAGGTAATGACAGACACTGTATTGTACATGGGATGGATGTTTGAATAGAGTCTTTTTCTTGGCCACTTAAAAATAGATATCTTGGGACTTCCCTGGCGGTCCAGTGGTTAAGAATCCGAGCTTCCACTGCAGGGGGCATGGGTTCGATCCCTGGTTGGGGAACTAAGATCCCGCATGCTGCGTGGTGTGGCCAAAAAAAAAGGTATCTTGGTGTTGTAACAATATCCCCCGGTACAATCTTGGAGATCCAGAAAATACTCACAAACCACTCCCTGTACTAAGTTCTGTGCTATGGATGTTTACGTGGTTAAGGAGATCAATGGAGAGATGAATGAAACTTAGAGCTTCAAGGAAGAAGTGGGATTTGAATTGGTCTTGACTGGGTTAGGTTTGGTTAGGTTTAGAAGGGTACTTTGGATAAAGAGAACTAAATGAACATAGTATTTTCAGAAGGTTGGGTAGGATGGGTGTCCTCAGGTAATAAGGCCTAGAAATCCAGACTGTGGCACTTGGTATTGATGTGATAGGAACTGGGATCCAGTGAGGAATTTCAGCTGAGAGGTGATTCGATGAAATCTGTGTTTGGAAAACTTTGTCTGGGAGAGAGTAGAGGCAATGTTAGGATGTAGGAGTCTGTTGCAGTAGTAATTAAAAATTAGAATTGATCAGAGTCAGTAGTAGAAAGAAAGGGGGTAAATCCAAAAGATTATTTCAGAGGAGGGAAAATTGGCAGCCCTTTTAGGGTTGCCTGGATTGGAGGCAAAATTGGAGCCTGGATTTGAGGAATGAAGGAAAGAGATAAGTGCAGACGAGGTCCAAGGCTTGTCGTGTTGGTGCCTGAGACAAAAATGATTCCTCAGGGGTTTTCTCCTCTTCCCTTCTCATCATCCCAGCAATTCTCTACTCCCTCCTTTCCTGTCTCCACACGTCTCTGTTTCTGCTCTTTATCTGACTCTGTCCTTGCTGGAGGCCCTGGTTTTATTCATTACTCTTTCCCTCTGGGATCTTTATTCTCAACCTTCACTGCGTCACTTTTTCTGCCTAAAAAGAGAATGACATCTTCCTATTCTAAAGGAATCTTCCTTTATCCTGTAACCCCTCCGATTATCTTTCCTCTTTACTGGTGAATTTCTTGAAAAAGTTGTCTACTTTGTTTACGTCTCCTTAAGCTCTGTGAATTGGCTTCTGTACTCTGTTGAAACTGTTCTTTTCAGAGTCACAAATGACACCTCCATACTTATCCTACTAGATGTGCAGCATTTTGACCACGACTCCTTTTATGACTGCTTGTTCTCTTTTCTTCATTCTCTGCAGCCTCATCCGCTTTCATTGATTAACTTTACTGCTTCTCTACTGTGTGAAAACTCTCTCAATCTGACTTCTGAGCTTCAGACCAAGAAACTCAAATTGCCACCCAAGTTTCTCTTCCACCTGTATCATACTCACTTTTTTTTTAAAGCTTTTTAAAAAAATTATTGACACTGCTTTTTAATTTTTATTTGTTTATCTATTTATTTGGCTGCATTGGGGCTTCTTTGCTGCGCATGGGCTTTCTCTAGTTGTGAGGATCAGGGGCTCCTTTTTGTTGCGGTGCGCGGGCTTCTCGTTGCAGTGGCTTCTCTTGTTGCGGAGCACGGGCTCTGGGTGTGCGGGCTTCAGTAGTTGTGGCTTGCGGGCTCTAGAGTGCAGGCTGAGTAGTTGTGGCGCAGGGGCTTAGTTGCATTCGCGGCATGTGGGATCTTCCTGGACCAGGGCTCGAACTCGTGTCCCCTGCATTGGCAGACGGATTCTTAACCACTGCGCCACCAGGGAAGTCCCCATACTTACTCACTTTTGACCCTATCTCTTTTATTGCCAAACATGCTTTTCCTTCTGTCTTAATGATAGCATCATCCTCCAGTTCTTCTCAAGGCTGGAAACCTTGGAGTCACTTATTTGTTTATATGATCAAAATGCATTTGAGTGCCTCCTCTGTGCTAGGCACTGCTAGTATTAAAAAAGGGAAAGACGTAGACTTGCTTTTAAGGAACTTTACTGTGGAAAACAAGTGTAAACAATGGCAATACAGAATGCCACATGGTCTGATAGGTGTTATAGGTACTATGGGAGTGTGGAGGAAGGCATGCCTGGAGTAATCTGGAAGAACTTCACAGAGGGTTATATATAATTTGAGCAGGGACATGCCAGTAAGTAAGAAGGAATAGCATATGCAAGTGGTAAGAAATTCTTTGATAGGAGGAATCTGAGAGGAGTGGGGTTGTCAGGAGATAAAGTGTAAATATAGGCCTTGTATTCCATGCTGTAGAGTTGAATTTTTATGCTATTTCCATTCTACTATGATGTCTTTATTACTGGTCTTCATATAGTTTTTCTCTCCAGTCTGTCTGGAGAGACAGACAAAATTACCTCTGACCTCCAAAATGAGAAAACTAGGTCTCTGGTTAAAGCTTTACCTTCAGTGCCTCACTCCTCTCCCCATTTGCCTAACAAATAAGCCCAAATTCAGTTGTCCTCTGTGATAGGACCTCATCCCGACTTTCCCAAATCTCATATGCTACACCCAGGGAATCCTGGCTGGGTTCAGCTAGGCTGAACTGTTAGCCTTTGTCGCCCTGGTGTGATTCATCTTTTTGCATCTTAACAATGTGTAGCATGGTGCCTTCTTTGTAGTAGACACTCATATATTTATGGAGTAAAAGAATGAATGGTGCTATTACAGAGATACAAGTTGGGAATGGGAGTAAATTTTAGGTAGGAAGGTGATGAGTGGACTGTGAATGCTCATCCTCAATGTACCAAATTTCAAAACTTCAGTGATTTTTTTGACTTTATCTCCTCATGCATTTAATTTCTAAGGGCTTTGAATTTGTGCTCCCTGTATCTCAAGCATTCATTTTTCTCTCCATTCTCACATTTAATCTCTTAATTAAAGATATTAAATAATAATAGTTTTAAGTTGGATAGATCCCTTGACAGTGTACTGTGCTACCTGTTTAGTAGAAGTCCCTTTAATCTCTCTGAGGCCCAGTTCCTCATCTCTAAATGGGGCGAATACTGTGTAGCCTACACATTTGAAAGGATGCAACAAGATAATTTATCTGAAGCAGCTAGCACACTGCTAGTTCTGAAGTGTAGGTGCTCAGTAAGTGATGCCTATTATTACTATATACCAAGAGCCAAATGGACATTTGGAAGAGTTAGTTGTGAATTTTGAGAAACATATCTTTGCACTTTTGCTTTTTTCTCTGTTCTTCTAAACTCTTCTTGCTTAATTGGTAAGATAAAGGCATTAAGTATTTTTTCTGTTTTTGTTTAATAATCAGGAGAATTTGATCCATTTTTTGTTTGGTTATCAGGAGAATTTAGTTTGGGCCATAGGATCAGTATCTCTCTGCACTCCAGCTATTAAGTAGTTTAACTTTATTACATTGTTGCTTTTTGCTGGTTGTCTTTTGTCATGGATGTAAATGTTTCATTTCCACCCCCTGGTTTTCAGGAGAGCCCACCTCTTTTCTGGTGGTGGGTTTGATTGTCATTGAATGATCATTTCTGAAACTTTTTTAATGATCTCAAAATGTGGCCTTTTGAGGAAATTGCTATGAATATTTTTAGTTAGAAAAGTAATATAAATTCATGGTAAAAGTGAAAAATGGAACATTAAAAAAAAAGGAACTTTATTTCTGTCACCCCTCATATGCTCCCTCTTTTTTTGGGGGGGGGGCGGGACCTGCACTATGCAGCTTGTGGGATCCCAGTTCCCTGACCAGGGATTGAACCCTGGCCCTCTGCCATGAAAGCACAGAGTCCTAACCACTGGACCACCGGGGAATTCTGTTGTCCCTCATTTTCATTCTTTATATTTTATTAGGATTTTCTTTGTGTCTATGTACCTTTTTTATCTTTTGGTAACACAAGTGGCCTGATATACATATTATTGAATACCTAATACGTTGAGGATATCTATTCATATGAGCATGTAGGTAGATCTCCATTTTTTTTTTTTTTCTCCATTTTTTTTAATGATTGAAATTTTTATTGAAATCACTGTAAGTTCACATGCTGTTAGTTGTGAGAAATAATACAGAGAGATCCCATGTATGTTTTGCTTGATTTTGCAATGATAATGTTTTGCAAAAACATCTAATATCACAACCAGGATATTGACATTGGTATAATCCACCAATCTTATTCAGGTGTCCCAGTTTATGTTTTTCATATTTTTTTTTAAAGAAAATTCTACAGTTCTATAAGGACATATTCCAGATGTCCCTGGTTTTACTTGCACTTGTTTGTGTGTATGTACTATGTTAAGTTCTCTGCATTTTTATCACCTGAGTGGGTTTGTATGTGCACTACCACACTCAAGATGTTGAACAGTTTCAGTGCCACCAGGATATCTTCTGTGGCCCTTTTATATCACACCCATCTTCCTGGCAGTTCCTCCTCCAACTTTTGCCAACTACTAATCTGTCCTTTGTTTCTAAAATTTTGTCATTTCAAAAATGTCCGTAAATGGAATCATGCAGTATATATATAGCCTTTGGGGATTGGGTTTTTTTCACTTAAAATTCCCTGGAGAGTCATCCAAGTTATTGAGTGTATCAATATTTTATACCTTTTTATTACTAAGTAGTATTCCGTGATAGGTATCTACCACAGTTTGTTTAACCATTCACCTGTTGAAGGACATCTGGGTTTATTCTAGCTTTTGGCTATTAGAAGTGCTGTGAACACTCATATACAGGTTTTGTGTGAACATAAGTTTTCATTTCTCTGGGATAAATGCCCAAGAGTACCATTGCTGAATCATATGGTACTGCATGTTTACTTTTATAAGAAACTGCCAAGCTGATTTCCAGAGTAACTGTACTATTTACATTCTCACCAGTAGTGTATGAGTGATCCAGTTTCTCTTCCTCCTCACCATCATTTAGTGTTTTCACTATTTTTGTTTTAACTGTTTTGATAGTTATGTAATGATATCTCATTATGGTTTTTGTTTTTTGTTTTTAATTTATTTATTTTACTTTCTTTTTTGGCTGTGTTGGGTCTTTGTTGCTACACATAGGCTTTCTTTAGTTGCAGTGAGCGGGGGCTTCTCTTATTGCGGAACACAGGCTCTAGGCATGCGGCCTTCAGTAGTTGTGGCTTGCGGGCTCTAGAGCGCAGGCTCGGTATTGTGGTGCATGGGCTTAACTGCTCTGCGGCATGTGGGATCTTCCTGGACCAGGGCTCGAACCTGTCCCCTGCATTGGCAGGCAGATTCGTAACCACTGCGCCACCAGGGAAGCCCTCATTATGGTTTTTATTTGCATTTCCCTGATAGCTAATGATGTTGAACATCTTTTTGTGTGTTTATTTCCCATCTGTATATCCTCTTTGGTGAAATACATTCATGTCTTTTGCCCATTTTCTAATTGGATTGTTTGATTTTAATTGTTTAGTTTTGAGAGTTCTTTATGTATTCTAGATGATCTACATTCTTTATAATGCCTGTATACAAGTCATAATTTTTAAGCATTGTTTCTACTTTTAGATAACTTAATTAAAGAAACAATAAAGTCATACAAACTTGTGGTTTCCCCTTAATAAATTGGAACAGATTTTAGTGTTTTTTACTGTTATTAGATGAAATTACTTTATTAAGGCCTCTAAAGTTCTTTTCACATGTCCAGTGACCTTACATAAAATATCAATACCATAGTACTGTGTTAAAGATTGCTGGAAGGATAAAACCCATTTTGGAGGATGAACAATTATATTTACACATTAGATTAAATTAAAAATAATTACTGGTTATATGATATCCCCTCATATACCAGGCAGAATCTGAAGGTAGTCTTTCTTTGTAAATTACTGAGGGTATATTCCTCTTGGCAATCTCTAATTTCTCTTGATGAGGTAATTGGAGTTGTTGGGGATCCCTGGTGAAACTCAGCAATGTGCAAGTTTAATCTATACCCAGTAAAAATAATAGACATCAATGCCATGCTAATTGTCATTGGAATTTTATATCCAAAGGCATTTTTTTAACATTGCAGTTGGTTCAGTGGACAATGAATTGAATCTATTTTTATAATCAGCATATGAAGAAAAAACACTTCCACCATGCCATGATCTGTAAAGAATTGCAGAGCAGTTGTTGAGAGGTAATACAGTTCTGCATTTGAAGTGCTTCCTTTTTTTTTTTTTTTTTTTTTTAAATATAGTAGAGCTTTGAGGCAGAAGTGTTATAGTGCAGGTAATTAAACCACTGAAATTAGTTCTTTGGTGGAGTAGATATTAGAGTTTTAAGTAAAGTCTTGGTAGGTACCTTATTAATTTCATAGTAATGTCTGTGGAATTATTTCCTAAGGATAAACTGCTGATAGGGGAATTATCAGGGCAATGGGTTAAATTTTTTGTCTCAGATGTACCTACTTCTGTATGGCTTTCCAAAAGGAGTGTACCATTTCACACAGTTCTAAATAGTGTATATACGAGTACAGCATTTTCCTCCCTTTGATAGCATGCCAACTTTGATAGCATTGATGTTTTAAGTTTTTTACTTCATTAAATAGGTGCATACTTCTACCGCAAGTTTGATTTAATTAATATTGTTGAAAATGATTTCTTTGTTTCTTGTTTGTATTTCTCCTGTGGCCTTTGCTCTCCATATCCTTTGCTGACTTATCTGTCTGGATTGTAGTGTTTTATAGCTATTATCCTTTTATCTTACAGACATAAATATTTCTTCTCAATCTGTTTTTCATTTTAGTTAATTTTCTATAGTTGTAGAGTCGAAGTTTCATTTTTCATGTATCCAGATCTTTTTGGAGTAGTTTCTTTTATTGATTCGAAACTTCCGTATGTTCGATAAACCAATTTTACACACTTGTAAAAATTTTAAAAAATTCTGTCTGCTAAAGCCTTAAATTGATCTAATAGGGATTTTATTTTAATATCTAGCACTGTGCTGATGATAATTTTTATAGAGTCTTTAATTTTCTTTTTGAAAACAAATTCTTATAGCTGTGGAAGGAATGTTTCCCTTTGTATTAGTTATCTTTTTTAAAAAAAAAATTTATTTATTTGGCAGAGCTGGGTCTTAGTTGCAGCACGCAGGATCTTTTCTAGTTGTGGCATGCAGGCTTTTAGTTGCGGCATGTGAGATCTAGTTCCCTGACCAGGGATCGAACCCAGGCCCCCTGCATTGGGAGTGCGGAGTCTTAACCACTGGACCACCAGGGAAATCCTGTATTAGTTATCTGTTCTGCCTAACAAATTACCCTCAAACTGAGCAGTCTAAAATAATAAACATTTCTCTCACACAGGGTTAGGAATCAGGGAGTGGCTTAGCTGGATGGTTCTGGCTCAGTCTCTCACGAGATTACAAGCAAGATGTCCATCACTGCTGCAGTCATCTGAAGGCTGTAGGATCCTTGTCCAGTATGGCTCACTCATATGGCTGTTGGCTGAAGGAGGCCTCAGTTCCTTGCTATGAGCGCCTCTCCATAGGGCTGCTCACAGTATGTAGCTGGCTTCCCCCCTAGAGTGAGTTGTCCAAGAGAGGAGAGACCTAGCAAGGAGATCCAAGGAGATACAATGTGGGAGGGGAATACCCTGAAGTGTGGATCACTGGGGACCATCTAGGGCGACTGGTTACCACGCCCACCCAATAAGAAATAAGTAGTTTTAAAGGAGAAAGCTTAAGTATACAAAGTAGTGACACTTAAAAAAACTTATTTATTTATTTACTTATTATTTATTTATTTATTTTTGGCTGCGCCGGGTCTTAGTTGCGGCATGCGTGATCTTCGTTGTGGCATGCAGGAACTTTAGTTGTGGCATGAGGACTCTTACTTGGCAGCATTTGAACTCTTAGTTGTGGCATGCATGTGGGATCTAGTTCCCTGACTGGGGATTGAACCTGGGCCCCTTGCATTGGGAGCATGGAATCTTACCCACTGGACCACCAGGGAAGTCCCATTAACTTAAAAAAAAAAAAATTAATTAATTAATTTTTATTTTTGGCTGCGTTGGGTCTTCGTTATTGCACATGGGCTTTCTCTAGTTGTGGCGAGCAGTGGCTACTCTTCGTTGCAGTGTGCGGGCTTCTCGTTATGGTGGCTTCTTTTGTTGCGGAGCATGCGCTCTAGGTGCGTGGGCTTCAGTAGTTGTGGCACACGGGCTCAGTAGTTGTGGTGCACAGGCTCAGTTGCTCCGTGGCATGTGGAATCTTCCCGGACCAGGGCTCGAACCTGCATCCCCTGCATTAGCAGGCGGATTCTTAACCACAGCGCCACCAGGGAAGTCCTATTTTTAATTTTGATAAAATATACATAGCATAAGATTTACCATTCTTAACTTTTTTTTTTTTGGCCGTGCCATGTGGCTTGCAGGATCTCAGATCCCCGACCAGGGATTGAACCTGGGGCCATGGCAGTGAAAGTCCGGCATCCTAACCCTAGGCCACCAGGGAACTCTCCATCCTAACTATTTTGACGTGTACAGTTAAATAACATTAAGTATGTTCACATTTCGTGCAGCCATTCTCCAGAACTCTTACCATCTTAGAAAACTTACCAATTGAACGACTTGCCACTTCCCCTTCCTCCCAGCCCCTGGTAACCACCATTCTGCTTTCTCTCTCTGAATTTGACTGCTCTGAATACCTCATGTAGAATTATACAGTATTTATCTTTTTTGTGATTGCCTTATTTTACTTAATGTAATGTCCTCAAGAGTTCACCCATGTTGTAGGCCGTGTCAGAATTTTCTTCCTTTTTAAAGATATTCTGCTGTATACCACATTTTCTTTATCCATTTATCAGTCGATGGCCACCTTTTGGCTATTGTGAATAATGCTGATATGAACATAGGTGTACAAATACCTCTCCTGGATTCAGTGGGGATTCTTTTTTTTTTTCTGGGCGCATCATGCAGCTTGTGGGATCTTAGTTTCCCACCCAGGGATTGAGCCTGTGCCCTCAGCAGTGAAAGTGTGGAGTCCCAACCCCACGGGACTGTTTAACATTTTGAGGAACAGCCAGACTGTTTTTGCACAGTGGCTGCACCATTTTACAGTTGTGATTTCTTCATATTCTTGCCAACACTTGCTTTTTTTTTTTTTTAAGCCATCCTGGTGAGTGTTACATGTTATCTCATTGTGGTTTTGATTTATATTTTCCTGATGATGTTGAGCATCCATTTATGTGCTTTTTGGACATTTGTATAGCGACTTTGGAGTCTGTGTTGTTAATCCTTTGCATATTTTTTAAAAATTGGGCTTTTTTATTGCTGAGTTGTAGTTCCTTATATATTCTGGATTAAGTCCCTTATCAGATATGATTTGCAAATATTTTCTTCCATTCTGTGGGGTTTTTCATTTTCTTGATGGTATCCTTGAAGCACAAAATTTGTTTTTGTTTTCTTGTTTTTTTAATGTTTTTGTATTTGGCCATGCCGTGCAGCTTCTGGGATCCTAGTTCCCTGTTCAGGGATCGAACCCTGGCCCTCAGCAGTGAAAGCACAGAGTCCACTGGGCCGCCAGGGACGTTCCAAAGGTTTTTAATCTTGATGATTTCCAATATATCTATTTTTTTTCTTTGCCTTGTGGTGTCATATCTAAGAAACCATTGCCTAATTGAAGATGAAGAAGATTTACTCCTATGTTTTCTCCTAAAAGTTATATTCTTACCTCTTACACGTAGGTCTTTGATGCATTTTGAATTTTTGTATATGATGTGAGGTAGGGGGCCAAACATCTTTTGCATGTGGGTACCAAGTTGTCCCAGCACCATTTGTTGAAAAGACTATTCTTTCCCTATTGAATGGTCTTGGCACCCTTGTTGAAAACAGATATAGATTTATCTCTGGGCTCTTAATTCTGTTCTGTCAATTTATATGTCTATCCTTTTTTTTTTTTTAAGATTTATTTATTTATTTCGCTACACTGAGTCTTAGTTGTGGCACGTGAGATCTTCATTGTCGTGTGCGGAATCTTTTTTTTAAATAAATTTTTATTTACTTAATTAATTAATTAATTAATTTATTGTTGGCTGTGTTGGGTCTTCATTGCTGTGTGCAGGCTTTCTCTAGTTGTGGCAAGCGGGGGCTACTCTTCGTTGCCGCGGTGGCTTCTCTTGTTGTGGAGCACAGGCTCTAGGCGTGCAGGCTTCAGTAGTTGTGGCATGTGGGCTCAGTAGTTGTGGCTCGTGGGCTCTAGAGCGCAGGCTCAGTAGCTGTGGCACATGGGCTTAGTTGCTCTGTGGCATGTGGAATCTCTCTGGACCAGGGCTCGAACCCATGTCCCCTGCATTGGCAGGTGGATCCTTAACCACTGCGCCACCAGGGAAGTCCCATGTGCGGGATCTTTAGTTGTGGCATGCAGGATCTAATTCCCTGACTAGGGATTGAACCTGGATCCCCTGCATTGGGAGCGTGGCGTCTTAACCAGTGGACCACCAAGGAAGTCCCTATATGTCTAACCTTATTCCAGCACCACACGTTTTTGATTGATGTCGTTTTGTAGTAAGTTTTGAAGTCAGGAAGTGTTGAGTCTTATAAGTTTGTTGTTCTTTTTTTTTTTTTTTTCTTTTTTTGGCCATGCCACGCAGCTTGTGGGATCTCAGTTCCCCTACCAGGAATTGAACTTCCGTGGCAGTGAAAGTGCCGAATCCTAACCACTAGACCACCAGGGAATTCCCTGTTTCTCATTTTCAAGATTGTTTTAGATATTCTGTGTCCCTTGCATTTTCATACAAATTTTAGGATTAACTTATCAATTTCTGCAAAAAAGGGAACTGGAAGTTTGATATTTTGTTCAGTCTGTAGATCATTTTGGAGTTTATCAGCATCTTAGCAACACTGTCTCCAATGTGAAAATGGGGTATCTTTCCATTTATTTAGGTCTTGTTTAATATCTTTCAGTGGTGTTTTGTAGTTTTGAGTGTACAATTCTTATACTCCTTTTTATTTTTTATTTTATTTTTAAAAATTTAATTTTTTTTTTTTTGGCTGTACCGCGCAGCATGCGAGATCTTAGTTCCCCGACCCTTTATGTGATTTTTTTTTTTTTTTTTTTAATATATTTTATTTATTTATTTTTTATTGATTAATTGATTGATTGATTGATTGCTATGTTGGGTCTTCGTCTCTGTGCTAGGGCTTTCTCCAGTTGTGGCAAGCGGGGGCCACCCCTCATCACGGTGCGCGGGCCTCTCACTACCGCGGCCTCTCCCGTTGCGGAGCACAGGCTCCAGACGCGCATGCTCAGCAACTGTGGCTCACGGGCCCAGCCGCTCCGCGGCATGTGGGATCCTCCCAGACCAGGGCTCGAACCCGTGTCCCCTGCATTAGCAGGCAGACTCTCAACCACTGCGCCACCAGGGAAGCCCTATGTGATTATTTTTATAGTAGGAGTTACTTTCTAAGTTTTCAATTAAAAGCGACTTCCCTGGCTGTCCAGTGGTTAAGACTTTGCCTTCCAGTGCAGGGGGTGAAGGGTTCGATCCCTGGTCAGGGAGCTAAGATCCCATATGCCTCGCCTTGCAGACAAAAAACCAAAACATAAAACAGAAGCAACGCTGTAACAAATTCAATAAAGACTTTAAAAATGGTCCACATCAAAAAATCTTTAAAAAAAAAAGGTGATTTTTTACCAAGTACTTTTTATTGTAACTTTGCATTTCGAAAATTGCTAACATTAATTGAGACAGCACATTCTTCATTCATCACTCAGTTGTTTTTTAGGTGCCATGCATTTGTAAGATGGGAATATGGTGGAAGTTGGGGTAGGACAGCTGTGCTGGGCAGAGAGGAGTATGATTTAGGATTCCAAGGATTGAAATAGCTGCTGCTTTGGGAGAATAAGGAGTTGATTATGGCATGATTAGGCGGGGAGGATGGGGTAGGAAGGGATGATATTGAAGTGGGGTAGTTAGGGTCTAGGTCTTTCCCTAAATTCTCCCTTTTTTTTTTTTTTTTGTTTAAATGATTGAAATGATATTTTTTTCTGCTTGTATTTGACTTTTGTATCTATTGTTAACCTGTTTCTGTTTCTTAATTTTGACTGCTGCTCACTACGAAAAAGCATAGATAAAATGCCATTAAAAGAAGTCATAAGAACTTTTCTTTATATAGAAAGGGAGTTTGGGATTGTAGAAAGAATGTGGGGGGAGCAGTCCCTTAGAATTACCTGAGAGGCTGTGTCCCGGGCATAAGTTCTCAGTTATGTTCACCAAATAAAACATAACCCTCAACTTAAAAAAAAAAAAAAAAATGTGGACTTTGGAGTTGGACAGATCTCCCTTTGAGACCAGACTGACTCCTTTGATTACCTTGGACAAGTGACTCTTCACCCTTAGTTTCTTAATCTGTAAGCTGTTTTGAAAATTAACTCCTAGCACAGTGTATTGCACATGGTGTGTATTTGCTGCTGTTAATTATCATAGTTAACATACATTGAGTACCGTCTGCCAGGCAGCTAGTCTCTGTACTAAGCACTTAATGAGTATTGATATTATCTCATTTAATCCTCAGAACAAGCCCACATAAGTTGATAGACAACCATTATTTCAGGTTTATACATTAGGAAATAGAAGCTTAGGGAGATTTAAGTGGTTTCCCAAGTGATGGTGCTGGTATTCTGGCCAAGGCCGTCTGGCTTCAGAGTGTTTTCTCTCTGCTGTGTTGCCTCCCCTGTTGCAAAGGACTAAGGGCACCGTTCATTACATAATGTTATTTTTAGTGGTCTTGTTGGCAGTGGGAGATTAAAACGAGAGGCAGAAATTTGATAGTTTTTCTCAAGTCTGCATGTCAATTTGGCCTGAAAACTTGAATAGAAAGACAGGTGTCATCAGCAAATCTGTCCTATCCTGTACTTCAAAGCCAAATGCAACTTCTATCTAGTATGAGGATTTATTTCTGTCTGACTTCTGAGTTACCTCTGCTTACTAACAAATAACCACAATGTAAGTGTAACTGTGCAGTAATGAAATATTCTTTCAGTTTATCATACCAGATGTGAATGTTCCATTTAAAAAATAGTTTAAGGAAGCTAGACACTTTTTTAAGAATTGAGATAAAATTTAAATAACTTAAAATTGACCATTTAAACCGTTTTAAAGTGTACAATTCAGTGGCATTTTTTACATTTACGGTGTTGTGTAACCATTACTGCTATGTAATTCCAGACCATTCTTATCACTCCAAGAAGAAACTACTTAATCATTAAGCAGTCACTCCCCATTTTCCCTTTCCCCTAGTCCTTGGCAACCACTGATCTTTCAGTCTTTATGAGTGCCTATTCTAGACATTTTGTATAAGTGGAATCAAAGTATGTGGCCTTTTTTGTCTGGTTCCTTTCGCTTAACCATCATGCTTTCAAAGTTTATCCATATGGTAGCACATATCAGCACTTTATTCCTTTTTATGGCTGAATAATATTCCATGGTGTGGATATACCACAGTTTGTTTATCTTTCATCAGTTGGTGGGAATTTGGATTATTTCCACTTTTTGGTTATGATGAATTAATTATGCTGCTGTCAATAGTTGTGTACAAGTTTTTGCTTGAACATCTGTGTTTAAATCTCAGGTATATACCCACTAGTGGAATTGCTGGGTCATATGGTAATTTTGTTTAACTTTTTTTCCCCTTTTATTATTATTTTTTTTGAGGCATGATTGACATATGGAAAACCTGTACATATTTAATGTGTATATCTTGATGAATTTGAAGATAAGTATACACCTGTGAAACTGTCACCATATATAATGCCATATATAATACCATACACTTAACCATAAGATGTAATCACTTAACAGATTTTAAGTGTATAATACAGTATTGTTGACCATATGTGCTATACAGTAGATCTCTCAGACTTATTCATCTTGCATAAGTGGAACTATGTACCTTTTGACTAACATGTCCCCGATTCCCCCTCCTCCCAGCCCCAGTAACCTCCTAGCCCCTGATAACCACCCTTCCACTTTGTGCTTCTATGAATTTGACTATTTTGGATTCCTGATATAAGTGGGATCATGTAGAATTTGTTCTTCTGTGTGTGGCTTATTTCCCTTAGTATAATGTCCTCCATGTTCATGTTGTAGCAAGTTGCAGGACTTTCTTCTTAAAAAGAAGGCTCAATAATATTCCATTGTATGTATATACCACATTTTCTTTATACACTCATTTGTTTTTTTTGTTTTTTATAGATTTTTTTTAAAAATATTTATTTATTTATTTATTTATTTATTTATGGCTGTGTTGGGTCTTCGTTTCTGTGCGAGGGCTTTCTCTAGTTGTGGCAAGCGGGGGCCACTCTTCATCGTGGTGCGCGGGCCTCTCACTATCGTGGCCTCTCTTGTTGCGGAGCACAGGCTCCAGATGCGCAGGCTCAGTAATTGTGGCTCACGGGCCTAGTTGCTCCGTGGCATGTGGGATCCTCCCAGACCAGGGCTCGAACCCGTGTCCCCTGCATTGGCAGGCGGATTCTCAACCACTGCGCCACCAGGGAAGCCCTATACACTCATTTGTTGATGGACATTTAGGTTGTTTCTGTGTCTTTGCTATTGTAAGTAATGTGACAACAAACATGGGTGTGCAGAAAACTATTTGAGATCCTAATTTAAATTATTTTGGATATGTATGGCAGAGTGGGATTATAACTATATGATAGTTATAGTTTTAATTTTTTGAGGAACCTCCACATAGATTTCCACAGTACCCATTTACATTCCCACCAACAGTACACAAGGGTTCCCTTTTCTTGCTGTATTCTCACCAACACTTGTGGATGTTATTTATGTGTTCTGGATACGAGATGTTTATCAGATATTTGATTTACAAATATTTGTTCCCATTCCATGAGTGTCCTCCCACTCTTGATAGTGTCCTCTTCTACGCAAAGAATTTTAATTTTGATGATATCCAATTTAACCTATTTTTTCCTTTTGTTGTTTGTACTTTTGGTGTTCTTCCTATGAATCCGTAGCCAAATACTAGGTCATGAAGATTTACTGCTGTGTTTTCTCTAAGATTTTTATAGTTTTAGCTCCTACATTTAGATATTTGATATATTTGAGTTAATTTTTGTATATGGTGGGAGGTAAGGGTTCAACTTCATGTTTTAACTAAAAAAATTTTAACAGCTTTATTGTGGTATAATCCACATACCATACATATATCCATTTAAAATATAATGTGATTTTTAGTATATTCATTGAGTTGCACATCCGTCACTACAATCTAACTGTAAAAAATTTTTATCACTCCATTAGCAGTCATTCTCCTCAGCCCTAGGCAACCAGCAGTTTATGTTCTTTCTTTATGGATTTTCCTATTCTGGACATTTCATATAAATTAAATCATATAATATATGGTCTTTTGTGATTGAGTTCTTTAACTTAGTGTAATATTTTCAAGGTTCATCCATGTTGTAGCATGTATCAGTACCCCAGTCCTTTTTGTGGTTGAGTAATATTCCATTGCATAGATATATATACCACATTTTGCTATCCATTCATCAGTTAATGGATCTTTGGTTTGTTTCCACATTTTGGCTGTTATGAATGCTGGTGTGAAGATTCATGTAAAAGTTTTTGTGTGGATGTGTGTTTTCTTTTCTTTACTTTTTTAAAAAAAATAATATTTATTTATTTGGCTGCACTGGGTCTTAGTTGTGGCACGTGGGTCTTTGTTGCCGCGTGTGGGATCTTAGTTGCTGCATGCAGGATCTAGTTCCCTGACCAGGGATCGAACCTGAGCCCCTTGCATTGGGAGCGCGGAGTCTTAACCACTGGACCACCTGGGAAGGCCCTCAATATTTCTTTTTTTTTTTTTTTCTTTGCCCCTGTGTTTGTGCGCAATGCCTGCAGATGGACACACAGGTGTGTGGACACACAGGTGCATGCCTGCCTGTGTACACACAAATCTGGGTAAATGGCATGTGGCCAAGGACCCCTGGCCATTCATGGTGGACCCTCAGCCATGCACTTACTGAGCACCTACTGTGTGCCTGTCACTTTCCAAGCCCACCATGTGGGTAAGCTCATTGATTGCAATGATTTTCTCCACTTTCCAGATGGAAAAGGTGAGGCCCCAGGAGGACAAGAAACTTGCTTTAGGTCCCACCTGCTGGGCAGGGGTGGAGTTGGGATTTGATCCCAGGCAGCTGGGTCTGCTGTAGACATTGGGGACACAGAGAGAACCCATCTTTGCCCTCCAGGGGATGACATTGTAATGGCAGAGACAGACACTACACAGGTCAATCAGTCAGTAACAAAATGGGAGGTAGTGATAAGTACCCTGAATTTACACAAAGCAAGAAAGAGAGAGAGTGAATTGGGGAGGGGGTGTGGTCATTCAGACTTGGGGTCAGAGGAAGCCTTTCTGAGGAGGTGACTTTGAGGAGAGACCTGAAGGAGATGACAGAGGGAGGTGTGCTGACATCTGGGGGAAGAGTGTTCCAGGCAGAGGGAATAGCCTGTGCAAAGGTCCTGAGGCAAGACTGTGCCTAGTGTGTTGGAGGAAGAGTGAGGAGGCCCGTGTGGCTGAATCAGAGAGAGTGATGTGGAGAGAGGGAGGAGGGGAGGGCAAGGAGGGGATGGGGCAGGTGGTACAGGGCCTCATGGGCCTTGGGAAAGTCTTGGGCTTTTAACTCAATACTTCTTTTAGGATGGGTTTAGTATTGCTGTATTCTTTTAGTATTTGCTTGTCTGAGAAATTCTTTATCTCACCTATTCTAAATGATAATCTTGCTGGGTAGAGTATTCTAGGTTGCAGATTTTTTTTCTTTCAGGACTTTTGACTATATTTTGCCACTCCCTTCTGGCCTGTAACGTTTCTGTAGAGAAATCAAGCTGATAGCCTTATGGGAGTTCCCTTGTAATTCTTTGTTTTTCTCTTGCTGCCTTTAGAATCCTCTCTTTAACTTCAGTAGTTGTGGCACATGGGCTCAGTAGTTGTGGCTCGCAGTCTCTAGAGCGCAGGCTCTGTAGTTGTGGTGCACAGGCTTAGTTGCTCCGCGGCATGTGGGATCTTTCTTCCTGGACCAGGGCTCAAACCCGTGTCCCCTGCATTGGCAGGCGGATTCTTAACCACTGCTCCACCAGGGAAACCCTGGCAAGTGGATTCTTAACCACTGCGCCACCAGGGAAGTCCCTGTCATTTTAATTATAATATGTCTTGGTATAGATTTGTTTGGATTCATCTTGTTTGGGTCCCTCTGTGTTTCTTGTACCTGGATATCTGTTTCCTTCTTGAGGTTTGGGAAGTGTTCAGCCATAATTTCTTCAGATATACTTTTTTTTTTTTTTTTTAAGGAAATATTTTATTTATTTATTTATGTTTAATTTTTGGCTGTGTTGGGTCTTCATTTCTGTGCGAGGGCTTTCTCCAGTTGCGGCGAGCGGGGGCCACTCTTCATCGCGGTGCACGGGCCTCTCACTATCGCGGCCTCTCTTGTTGCGGAGCACAGGCTCCAGACGCGCAGGCTCAGTAGTTGTGGCTCACGGGCCTAGTTGCTCCGTGGCATGTGGGATCTTCCCAGACCAGGGCTCGAACCCGTGTCCCCTGCATTGGCAGGCAGATTCTCAACCACTGCGCCACCAGGGAAGCCCCTTCAGATATACTTTTGATCCCCTTTCCTCTTTCTTCTCCTTCTGGAATCTCTGTTATGTTTAGATTAGCAGGCTTTATATTATCATAGGTTTCTTATATTGCTTTCAGTTTTTTTCATCTGGCTTTCTGTCTGTTGTTCTGATTGGGTGATTTCCATTATTCTGTCTTCTGCATTATTCAGTCTGCTGTTCATTGCCTTTAGCTGAGGTTTTATCCAGCAAATGAGTTTTCTAATTTTTCTTGGCTCCTCTTTATAGTTTCTAGTTCCTTTTTACAGTAATCTACATTTCTATTGATAGCCTTTTTTTTTTAATTGAAGTATGGTTGATTTACAGTGTTGTGCTTTGATAGCCTTTCTTAATTCCTTTAGTATTTTCATTACCTCTTTTTTGAACTCGGTGTCTATTAGACTGAAGAGATCTGTTTCATTGTTCCTACTTTCAGGAGAATGCTCTTGATCTTTTAATTGGTAGTGGTTCTTTTGCTTCTCCATTTAACTTATATTTCCCTTGCTCTTTGAGTTTAGGAAAACAGTTGTCTGCTGTGGTCTCAGAGGGGTATTTTTATGTGGGAGTGTCCCTGTGTAGCCTGCATGGGTTTAGTATTTTTTGGTGCGAGGGCTGTTTTTAGCATGGATGCCTGCCACCTCTTTCCTCAGTGTGTGCTGGCCGATATCCCCTTGATAGGGGGTGTAACTGGTGTTGTGGTGACCAGAGCCCACACTGGAAGTTGAGCGGGGCCTCCTTTTTGCTCTGTGGTTGTCACAGCCCTGTTAGGGGCAGAATCTGCTCCTTAGTTTTTGGAGTAGAAGGTCCCAGATCTGTTTCTAAGCTGCTGTGTGAGGTCGGCAGGATTGGAGCGCTTCCACTGGGAGAGGAGCCACTGAGTATTCCTCCGCTGGAGCTGTCCACCAGGGAGCGCGCTCTGTGGTGTCTCCTGAAACCCATTGTGTGGGCTCACAAAGTACACTGTCCTTGTTCCCGGCTCAACCATAGGAATGCTGGCAACAGGCCCTGGTGACCCTCAGGCGCTGTGTTTACAAAGCCACCAGCGCAGATCCACCAGCTCAGATCCAGAGAAGTCAGGTACCAGGACTGGAGTAGTCGCGCCATGTGAGCTATGGAAGCAGCCCGGACCCCAGCCCAGCCTTCGCGTGCACACTCCCACACAGCCCACAGCTGCTAAGGCCAAACCTGTCCCAGCCTCGGGGGCACCTGTTGTCTACTCGATGTCCCACAGGCTCCGAGTTTACAAAACCAGCAGCCTTGCCCTTTTCTTTTTTTTTTAACATCTTTTTTGGGGTATAATTGCTTTAGAGTGGTGTGTTAGTTTCTGCTTTATAACAAAGTAAATCAGCTATACATATACATATATCCCCATATCTCCTCCCTCTTGCATCTCCCTCCCATCCTCCCTATCCCACCCCTCTAGGTGGTCACAAAGCACCGAGATGATCTCCCTGTGCTATGTGGCTGCTTCCCACTAGCTATCTATCCTTGCCCTTTTCTTTCTTTCTTTTTTAAAAATAAATTTATTTATTTTATTTATTTATTTTTGGCTGCGTTGGATCTTTGTTGCTGCACGCGGACTTTCTCTAGTTGCGGTGAGCAGGGGCTACTCTTTGTTGCAGTGCACGGGCTTCTCATTGCGGTGGCTTCTCTTGTTGCGGAGCATGGGCTCTAGGCACGTGGGCTTCAGTAGTTGTGGCACGTGGGCTCAGTAGTTGTGGCTCACGGGCTCTAGAGCACCTCAGTAGTTGTGGCGCACAGGCTTAGTTGCTCTGCGGCATGTGGGATCTTCCCGGACCAGGGCTCGAACCTGTGTCCCCTGCATTGGCAGGCGGATTCTTAACTACTTCGCCACCAGGGAAGCCCCTCTTTGCCCTTTTCTTGATTAGGCATTTGCTTGGTTGTTCCAGACCTTTTTAGTAGTTTCCCCAGTTCTCATAGTTTTTTGTGTAGTTGTTCGTGATAGTTTTTCCCTTGTTCATCTGCTATTTTTGTGGAGGTACTGGCCCTTGAAGTTCCCTATTCCCTCATTTCTTCTGATGTCACTTGAGACACATTTGACTGTTAGAACCTTTCCTCAAAATAGTTTTGGAGTTTATTTTTTGTAATAGTCTTCAGACCTTGTTTTTATTAGGGAAAATCAAGTAAGGATTGAATCTGGTGAAGAAGTTAAACTAATAGATCGCAGTTTAGGTTCTACATGTGGTTTGGAATTAACATGAAAGGTTTTTATCATGTAATACGTAGAATTGACTTGTTAGTGGTAGTTTTTGACAAACTGCAGATAAATCTGGCCACCACCTGTGTTTGTAACAGCCCATGAGCCAAGAATAGTTTTTATGTTTTTGAATGGATGAGACAAAATCAAAAGGAAGATATTTGATAACATGTTAAACTAATATGAAATTCAAATTTCAGTGACCATGTATGAAGGTCTGTTGGAACGTAGCTCTTTTATGTGTTGTCTATGGCTACTTAATGTGCTATGATGGGGGAGTTGAGTAGTTGGGAAAAAGACCATGAAATATTTACTGTTTGGCCCTTAACAGAAAAAGTTTATCACTCTACTGTGTATATTATCCTAAGAGTTATTAAATGGTCTTGTAAGGACAATACTTGTTTACAAGTTCTGGTGTGTATGTCAAAATATTATTTTGTTCATAAGCACATCTCATATTTTAAGTTTTAATTAATGAAAACAGTAATTCACTAGTTAAATTAACTACAAATACAACTTTTCTGGTTAATCGGAAGGATGTTCATAGGTAGTCTGATATTCATATTGTCATTTGGTTAGCATTTCTTCCAACTCTCTTAATACTTTTCCTTGGTTTTCAGAAAAGTGGATAAAAAGTTCTGTGTTCCCATAATACTGTTACAGCATTTTTCATAATATGTTTTGATTATTGTTCTGTCCTGTATCCCCGAGTAAACTTACAACTTCAAGCTTTGGGATTGTGTTGTCTTTATTTTGTATCCTTGAGTCCTACTACAGTTTCTCATAAGTAGGTAAGCAACAAATATTTTTAGGAGGAAAGAATGAGTATTGTTAGAGAAATATCTAGGTCATTTCTCATCTTGATCCTCCTGCAGAGAGGAAAGCTAGGTTTATACTTTAGAGATATAAATTAAAATAAGTAGGGACTTGCCAGAGACTGAGTCAGTTGTAGGAAATTATTATACATTCAAGGCACCAATAGCCAAAACGGTTATCTGGTTTTTAACTCATCAACGTGTAGCTTGTACATATTTATTATTTTATTGATTTTGCTTTTGGGCTGTGTCATCAACTATATGGTCACAAAAGATGAGGATTAGTTTTCTGTGGTGCGTAGAAAGATAATTTGAATGCATATATGTTATAGAAAGTAATAGCATTTATAAAGTCTTATTCAGGGGTAATTCTTGGAAGGGCAAATAATCTTAAAGCTTTGACAATAATATGTAGTATATCATTTAAACCACGTGGAAAAGGATATTTTGTATGTCATTTAAAATAATAGGCAGGGTAAAGTTTTAAAAAAGTTAATCTCCAGAATGGCAAGTGATAGATCCTGTCTGCATTTTACAGTAAAGCTTATTTGTGCCGTGAACATTCAAATTAGAAAATTCTACTTTTTCTTCATTTCAGTGTCTTCAAACTCAGTGTTTTGAAATTGAAGTGTTAAAAACTAAATTATTCTTTTAGTTTTTATCATTGCAAATCCAGAACACTGTCTGCATTTACCTGAAATGTTTAAAATAGGTTTTGTCATTACTTTTCCTGATTAGTACAGTATAAATCTAAAAGGATTGTCTTGGAAGAGCTTATAACAACTTAAAAATTTCTTTAAATGTTTATTTTGCAAAAAATGCTCTGGTGATGAGCTCAGGATTCTTTAACTCCAGAACTTAGTCCAGAGCCCAGGCCCAACTTTTTGCATAGATCAAGATGGTGGGTACCCAAACTTTGGGGATCAGTCAGAATTGAGCTTGGCAATTAATGGTGTCACATTGGAAATTTTGTTTTGGGTTTCTCAGTAGTAAATGGAGGTAATACCCACCTATTAGCATTTTTTGTAATTCCATTTATATTACATGTAAAAAGGCTTGGCACATGGTTGAAGGTTCTAAGAAATGTTTTTTTCCTCTAAACCTGAGATTCAACTTGGTCCCAATTTTTTAAATGTCAAGATTTTTCTTTAAAAATTCAAATACTGGCCCACAAACATTGGGTTTTCAAGTTATGAATGTTACCTATTAGCTCAACATACTTACTTGACTCAGTAGACATAAGACCTTTGGGCTCTTCCTTCATCATTCAAATTGGTGTTTGAGCCTATTTGTTCACCAGAAACTTTGGATACACAGTTTCCATAAATCCAACAGGTTTAGCTTTGAGAATCTAAGAAACATGCATAAAGTGTGAAACTTGTTTTCTTTTCCCTTCATATTTGTATCAGGAGCATCTTAGCACATGCTATGGCTTTCTTTTCTCAACTGCTCTTTGTATTTTGTTATTCCTATTTCTTTGTGGGAGTCAAACCATACACCACTGAAGGAGATTAGTTAAATTTCTGGAATATTCCTAGTAGACTACTGGCAACTGGAGGAGAAAGTGCACACTGGCTATGGTTTTTAAATGTGTGTGACACTTCAGCAGATGCTTTGCACCTTTGTGCATTCAGACTTTCCCTTTGCATTGCATGCTCTGTTTTCCCACCTACATATAATTACGACTTAAAGTTGCTTTATGTTGCAAGGACTGAAGTGGAAGATAAAAACTTTTACAGTATCTCATTATTTTTTTGATCTTTCATTTATTCGTTCATTATTCAACAAATATTGAGCATTAACAATATGCCAGACAGTGTTTTAAGCACTGGGAATACAGTGATCCTCATGGATCTTCGAGTCCTGTGGGGAAGATAAACAATTAACAAGGTACTCCACAATACTTATGTAACAGCAGTTAAACTGAGGATTAGGAAGAAGAGAAGTAGGGAATTTCCTGGTGCTCCAGTGGTTAGGACTCTGAGCTTCCACTCCCAGGGGCCCTGGTTCAATCCCTGGTTGGGGAGCAAAGATCCCTCAAGCCGCACCACGGGAGTGGGGGCGTGGGGGGAGGAAGAGGAGAAGTGTAGGGAACTTGCAGCATGCATCCTGGGGAGGCTTGATCTAGTTTGGTGCTCAGGGAGTCTTCCCTAAGAAAGTGATGTGGAGACTGGGAATCCAAAGATTAAGTAAGAGTTAACTGGGACATAAAAGGGGCTGGGAGGGTGGTGATGAGAGTAGGAGAGAGGAAGTTTTATTCTTTGCATGTGTTAATATCTTTTTATTTTTATTTTTAAAATTTTTATTGAAATATAGTTGATTTATAATGTTTCAGATGTACAGCAAAGTGATTCAGTTATACATGTATTCTTTTTTTAGATTCTTTCCCATTATAGGTTATTACAAGATAGTTCCCTGTGCTTGTTGGTTATCTATTTTATATGTAGTAGTGTATGTGTTTTAATTCCAAACTCCTAATTTATCCCCACCTCCCTTTCCACTTTGGTAACCATAAGTTTGTTTTCTATGTCTGTGAGTCTGTTTCTGTTTTGTAAATAAGTTCATTTGTATCATTTTTTGTTTTTTTAGATTCCACATATACAGGATATCATATAATTGTCTTTCTCTGCCTGACTTCACTAGTATAATAATCTCTAGGTCCATCCATGTTGCTGCAAGTGGCATTATTTCATTCTTTTTTATAGGGGAGAAAGGAATTTAAAGAGCATGTTAGGCAGAGGAACCAGCTTGAGTAAAGGCTACAGTAGTTTTAGTAATTGTGCAAAGTCTGTGAGCTTGTGATTGAATCCTGGATATCCTGAGGGTCTGCCATTCAGGTTTCCTTTCTTTTCTTCTTCTTTTTTTAAATTCAGTATTAGATTGTGCATTCACACTGACCAGGGTAAGAGGAAACTTTATACGAATGCCCAGATTTTCCTCTCTGCTCTAATTAGACTCTCTCTCAAGATGCCTTCCAAAGAAATATTTATTTCAGTTAAGATTTTAGAGCCATTCTTTTTTGTTTCCTGCTTGAAAATGGTATTACTTATTACATTTGTAACGCTTACATGTTTTATTTTATTTTTTAAAAGATTTTTTAAAATTTATTTATTTATTTATTTTGTCTGCTCTGGGTCTTCGTGGCGGCACGTGGGATCTTTAGTTGCAACATGTGAACTGTTAGTTGCAGCATGTGGGATCTAGTTCCCTGACCAGGGGTCAAACTCAGGCCCCCTGCATTGGGAGTGCAGAGTCTTAGCCACTGGACCACCAGGGAAGTCCCTAAAGATTTTTTTTTTTGGATGTGGACCATTTTTATAAATTTATTTTTATATATTTATTTTTGGATGCATTGGGTCTTTGTTGCTGCGCGCAGGCTTTCTCTAGTTGCAGCGAGTGGGGGCTACTCTTCTTTGCAGTGTGCAGGCTTCTCATTGCCGTGGCTTCTCTTGTAGAGCATGGGCTCTAGGTGTGTGGGCTTCAGTAGTTGTGGCACGTGGGCTCAGTAGTTGTGGCTCCCGGGCTGTAGAGCACAGGTGAAGTAGTTGTGGTACACGGGCTTAGTTGCTCTGCGGCATGTGGGATCTTCGTGTACCAGGGCTCGAACCTGTGTCCCCTGCATTGGGAGGTGGATTCTTAATCACTGTGCCACCAGGGAAGTCCCTGTGGATCATTTTTAAAGTCTTTATTGAATTTGTTACAAATATTGCTTCCGTTTTATGTTTTGATTTTTTGGCCCCAAGGCATGTGGAGTCTTAGCTCCCTGACCAGGGATCGAACCCACTCCCCCTGCATTGGAAGGCGAAGTCTTAACCACTGCACCACCAGGGAAGTCCCAACACTTATATGCTTTAAATTTTAAAAGATTTATAGTGAAAAGTATTTAAATCAGCCAGTTCCTCTCGCTGGTAATCAGTTATCAGTTCTTGTGTGTTATCCTTTGAAATATTTTATACATATGCAAGCAAATGCATATAATATCCACCCTAGTGTTTTTTTTTGTTTTTTGTTTTTAAATAGTGGTAGTGCTTCCCTGGTGTCACAGTGGTTGGGAGTCCGCCTGCCAATGCAGGGGACACAGGTTCGAGCCCCGGTCCAGGAAGATCCCACATGCCGCGGAGCAACTAAGCCCGTATGGCACGGCTGCTGAGTCTGCACTCTAGAACCCGCAAGCCACAACTACTGAAGCCTGTGCACCTAGAGCCCGTGCTTTGCAACAAGAGAAGCCACCACAGTGAGAGGCCCACGTACCACAGCGAAGAGTAGCGCTGGCTCACCACAACTAGAGAAAGCCCGCGTGCAGCAACGAAGACCCAACACAGCCAAAAATAAAATAAACAATAATAAAAAAAAATAAGATAAATAGTGGTAGTGCACTATATTATCTTTTTTTCCCCTTTAATTAATTAATTAATTTGGTTGCACTGGGTCTTAGTTGCAGCAGGTGGGTTCCTTAGTTGTGGCATGTGAACTCTTACTTGAGGCATGTGTGTGGGATATAGTTCCCTGACCAGGGATTGAACCCGGGCCCCCTGCATTGGCAGTGTGGAGTCTTAACCACTACACCACCAGGGAAGTCCCCCTACCTTTTTTTTTTTTTTTTTTGAATTTTATTTAATTTATTTTTTTTATACAGCAGGTTCTTATTAATTATCCATTTTATACATATTAGGGTATACATGTCAATCCCAATCTCCCAATTCATCACCCCCCTCCCCCCCTGCCACTTTCCCCCATTGGTGTCCATACGTTTGTTCTCTACATCTGTGTCTCTATTTCTGCCCTGCAAACCAGTTCATTTGTACCATTTTTCTAGGTTCCACATAGACGCGTTAATATATGATATTTGTTTTAATCTTTCTGACTTACTTCACTCTGTATGACAGTCTATAGATCCATCCACGTCTCTATGAATGACCCAATTTCATTCCCTTTTACGGCTGAGTAATATTCCATTGTATATATGTACCATATCTTCTTTATCCATTCATCTGTAGATGGACATTTAGGTTGCTTCCATGTCCTGGCTGTTGTAAATAGTGCTGCAATGAACATTTGGGTGCATGTGTCTTTTTGAATTATGGTTTCCTCTGTGTATATGGCCAGCAGTGGGATTGCTGGGTCATACAGTAATTCTATTTTTAGTTTTTTAAGGGACCTCCACACTGTTCTCCTTAGTTGGCTGTATCAATTTACATTCCCACCAGCACTGCAAGAGGGTTCCCTTTTCTCCACACCCTCTCCAGCATTTGTTGTTTGTAGATTTTCTGATGATGCCCATTCTAACTGGTGTGAGGTGATACCTCACTGTAGTTTTGATTTGCATTTCTCTAATAATTAGTGATGTTGAGCAGCTTTTCATGTGCTTCTTGGCCATCTGTATGTCTTTGGAGAAATGTCTATTTAGGTCTTCTGCCCATTTTTTGATTGGGTTGTTTGCTTTTTAATATTGAGCTGCATGAGCTGTTTTTATATTTTGGAGGTTAATCCTTTGTCCATTGATTCGTTTGCAAATATTTTCTCCCATTCTGGGGGTTGTCGTTTCTTCTTCTTTTTTTTTTTTTTAAAGCATATTTTATTTTATTTTATTTTTTACACACACACACACACACACACACACACACACACACTGTATTTTATTTTTACGAGATAGACTGACATCAAGCATTGTACATGGATGACCACAACAAAAGCAACAATGATTGCAATTACCAAACACGAAACACACTCATACTATGTCATACTATTGACATTCAGTCCAGTAATCCTCCACTGTAGCAGCTCCTTTACTTTGCAGTGAAAATTGATTTGTATATTCTTTGCCTCTGAGTCCTTGTGGGATTTTTTTTTTAATTCAAACAGAAAGTCACAAAAATTATACTCATCCTTATCAGTTCACTCAGTCCCATGTAATTAATTTTTTTTTCATCTTGATCTTTTGTTAGCACTTTTATGAGTTCATCAGTTTTTCATTAGAGTTCTGAAAATGCTTATTCATTCAGTTCAGCAGTACAGTCAGTTACCAGAAACCTGTACTTGTCAGAGTCTTTTCCATGAATTTCTTGAAGATGAAACCCTTTTATAGGAACATATTTGCAAAAGCATCAGAGTACACCCAGAACTGTCTGTAAATGACAAAAGACTTAAAAATGACCACGGTTAAAGATTTGATGAAAGTTCATAATAATGCAGTTGACAAGAAAATTAGTTATTTCTGAGATATATATTTTAAAGTAATAACTAGGATTATGACTTATAACATTATACCAGAACATATAAGATTTTTAGAAATTTCATGTAATGTCTGAAACATTTATATTAACATATTTCCATACAAATAACCCAATGAAAGTTTAGTATTAGTTGTTTGTTTGTTTTTTTATACTGCAGGTTCTTATTAGTCATCAATTTTATACACATCAGTGTATACATGTCAATCCCAATCGCCCAATTCAGCACACCACCATCCCCACCCCACCGCAGTTGTCCCCCCCGGTGTCCATATGTCTGTTCTCTACATCTGTGTCTCAACTTCTGCCCTGCAAACCGGCTCATCTGTACCATTTTTCTAGGTTCCACATACATGCATTAATATACGATATTTGTTTTTCTCTTTCTGACTTACTTCACTCTGTATGACAGTCTCTAGATCCATCCACATGTCAACAAATGACTCAATTTCGTTCCTTTTTATGGCTGAGTAATATTCCATTGTATATATGTACCACAACTTCTTTATCCATTCGTCTGTTGATGGGCATTTAGGTTGCTTCCATGACCTGGCTGTTGTAAATAGTGCTGCAATGAACATTTGGGTGCATGTGTTTTTTTGAATTACGGTTTTCTCTGGGTATATGCCCAGTAGTGGGATTGCTGGGAACCAGCTTTTCTTTTTATTGTTTTTTGCTATTGTTTTCTTTGTTTCTATTTCATTTATTTCTGCTCTGATCTTTATGATCTTTATGATCTTTATGATTTCTTTCCTTCTACTAACTTTGGGTTTTGTTTGTTCTTTCTCTAGTTCCTTTAGGTGTCAGGTTAGATTGTTTATTTCAGATTTTTCTTGTTTCTTGAGGTAGGCCTGTATTGCTATAAACTTCTTAGAACTGCTCTTGCTGCATCCCATAGGTTTTGGATCATTGTGTCTTCGTTGTCATTTGTCTGTAGGTATTTTTTGATTTCCTCTTTGATTTCTTCAGTGATCTCTTGGTTATTTAGTAACGTATTGTTTAGTCTCCATGTGTTTGTGTTTTTTTTTTTGTTTTTTTCCTTTTAATTGACTTCTTTTTTTTTTAACAAAATTTTTTTTTTAATTTTTATTTATTTGTTTATTTATGGCTTGTGTTGGGTCTTCGTTTCTGTGCGAGGGCTCTCTCTAGTTGCGGCAAGTGGGGGCCACTCTTCATCGCGGTGCGCGGGCCTCTCACTATCGTGGCCTCTCTTGTTGCGGAGCACAGGCTCCAGATGCGCAGGCTCAGTAATTGTGGCTCACGGGCCTAGTTGCTCCGCGGCATGTGGGATCTTCCCAGACCAGGGCTCGAACCCGTGTCCCCTGCATTGGCAGGCAGACTCTCAACCACTGCGCCACCAGGGAAGCCCTAATTGACTTCTAATCTCATAGCGTTGTGGTCAGAAAAGATGCTTGATATGATTTCAATTTTCTTAAATTTACTGAGGCTTGATTTGTGACCCAAGATGTGATCTATCCTGGAGAATGTTCCATGTGCACTTGAGAAGAAAGTGTAATCTGCTCTGTTTGGATGGAATGTCCTATAAATATCAATTAAATCTGTCTGGTCTGTTGTGTCATTTAAAGCTTGTGTTTCCTTATTAATTTTCTGTTTGGATGATCTGTCCATTGGTGTAAGTGAGGAGTTAAAGTCCCCCAGTATTATTGTGTTACTGTCGATTTCCTGTTTTATAGCTGTTAGCAGTTGCCTTATGTATTGAGGTGCTCCTATGTTGGGTGCATGTATATTTGTAATTGTTATATCTTCTTCTTGGATTGATCCCTTGATCATTATGTAGTGTCCTTCCTTGTCCCTTGTAGCATTCTTTATTTTAAAGTCTATTTTATCTGATATGAGAATTGCTACTCCAGCTTTCTTTTGATTTCCATTTGCATGGAATATCTTTTTCCATCCCCTCACTTTCAGTCTGTATGTGTCCCTAGGTCTGAAGTGGGTCTCTTGTAGACAGCATATATATGGGTCTTGTTTTTGTATCCATTCAAGCAAGCCTGTGTCTTTTGGTTGGAGCATTTAATCCTTTCACGTTTAAGGTAATTATCGATATGTATGTTCCTATTACCATTTTCTTTATTGTTATGGGTTTGTTTTTGTAGGTCCTTTTCTTCTCTGTGTTTCCCACTTAAGAGAAGTTCCTTTAGCATTTGTTGTAGAGCTAGTTTGGTGGTGCTGAATTCTCTTAGCTTTTGCTTGTCTGTAAAGCTTTTGATTTCTCCGTCAAATCTGAATGAGATCCTTGCTGGGTAGAGTAATCTTGGTTGTAGATTCTTCCCTTTCATCACTTTAAATATATCATGCCACTCCCTTCTGGCTTGTAGAGTTTCTGCTGAGAAATCAGCTGTTAACCTTATGGGAATTCCCTTGTATGTTATTTGTCGTTTTTCCCTTGTTGCTTTCAATAATTTTTCTTTGTCTTTGATTTTTGTCAATTTGATTGCTATGTGTCTTGGCATGTTTCTCCTTGCATTTATCCTGCCTCGGACTCGCTGTGCTTTCCTTTCCCATGTTAGGGAAGTTTTCGACTATAATCTCTTCAAATGTTTTCTCTGGTCCTTTCTCTGTCTCTTCTCCTTCTGGGACCCCTATAATGAGAATTTTGTTGCGTTTAATGTTGTCCCAGAGGTCTCTTAGGCTGTCTTCATTTCTTTTCATTCTTTTTTCTTTATTCTGTTCCACAGCAGAGAATTCCACCATTCTGTCTTCCAGGTCACTTATCCTTTCTTCTGCCTCAGATATTCTGCTATTGATTCCTTCTAGTGTAGTTTTCATTTCAGTTATTGTATTGTTCATCTCTGTTTGTTTGTTCTTTAATTCTTCTAGGTCTTTGTTAAACATTTCTTGCATCTTCTTTGTCTTTGCCTCCATTCTTTTTCCCAGGTCCTGGATCATCTTCACTATCATTTTTCTGAATTCTTTTACTGGAAGGTTTCCTATCTCCCCTTCATTTAGTTGTTTTCTGGGGTTTTATCTTGTTCCTTCATCTGGTATGTAGCCCTCTGCCTTTTCATCTTGTCTGTCTTTCTGTGAATGTGGTTTTTGTTCCACAAGCTGCAGGACTGTAGTTCTTTCTTCTGCTGTCTGCCCTCTGGTGGATGAGGCTATCTAAGAGGCTTGTCCCCCTGCCTTTTTTTAATACAAAAAGATTTTATAACTGGATTTTTTAAAAAATGTATTTTATATTGGAGTGGAGTTGATAAACAATGTTGTGATTCAGTTATAAATATACATGTATCTATTCTTTTTCAAATTCTTTTCCCATTTAGGTTATTACAGAGCACTGAGCAGAGTTCCCTGTGCTATACAGTAGGTCCTTGTTGGTAATCTATTTCTTTTTTTTTTTTTTTTCCTGCACTGCACGGCTTATGGTATCTTAGTTCCCAGACCAGGGATTGAACCTGGGCCCTCAGCAGTGAGAGCAGAGTTCTAACCACTGGACTGCCAGGGAATTCCCTATCTATTTTATTTTATTTTTAACAAAATATTTATTTATTTATTTGGCTGTGCCGGGTCTTAGTTGCGGCATGCAGGCTCTCTCGTTGAGGTGCGTGGGCTCAGTAGTTGCAGCACTCAGGCTTAGTTGCCCTGCGGCATGTGGGATCTTAGTTCCCCGACCAAGGATCAAACCCACATCCCCTGCATTGGAAGGCAGATTCTTCAGCACTGGACCACCAGGGAAGTCCCTTGGACTTGGTTTTGTGTTTTTTACTTTTAAGCTTCAAATGGAATCTCATACAGAACACCAGTATAGAACAGAAAAAAGATGGAGCTGCTTTAATTTGGTATAGAGAGCAGGCAGATTTTCTTCTCACTCTCTTGGGCAGCCCCTGAGGGGACTCTCCAGGACACTCTTTCTGAGGAACACAATGGAAACTACCTTTGGGATGGAGTTTCTTTCTTTCTTCTTTTTTTTCTCTTTTTAAAATATTTATTTATTTATTTATTTGGCGGTATCGGGACTTAGTTGCAGCACACGGGGTCTTCGTTGCAGCGTGCAGGCTTCTCTCTAGTTGTGGCAGAGTGCATGGGCTCAGTAGTTGCGGCATGAGGGCTCTCTAGATGTGGTGTAAGGGCTTAGTTGCCCCCGCAGCATGTGGGATCTTAGTTCCCATACCAGGGATCGAACCTGTGTCCCCTGCATTGGAAGGCAGATTCTTAACCCCTGGACCACCAGGGAAGTCCCTGGGATGGAGTTTCAACAGAAGGATTTTGAGAAGTCCAGTGGGAGAGATCACCTAAACCAATAAATGTAAAATACATTGTTAGAGGGGGAGAAAGCTTGGTGTCACATGTGGAGGAGGCAAGGGGGAAGGAAGCCACTTACCTATGTTTGGGCTGTCCTGAAATTATTTCTGTTCTTTAGAATAGTCTAGTAGTAGATAATTAATGTTAATTAAAAGTTTCTTTGGAGATACATACTGAAGTATTATGAATGATATCTGGGGATTTGCTTCAAAATAATGCAGGTATGAGGTCTGTAGGTCACCACAGCCTGTACCAAAATTCTTGCATCCTGGGCTCTCCATTGTATGAGACGGATGGGGTTGTGTGATACTAAGACTGGAAAGACAACATGGCTTTAGGGAAAAGACACTAGAATAGAAGGCCAGATGTTCTAGTCTTTTTGTTGTCTTGAGGAAATCACTTAGGTGTGGCAAAGAGCTTTTTTTTTTTTTAAAGGTACATGTAAAGTTTAGAGTGAGTAAAAATTGCTCTTGTTTTAATTGCAAAAGACTATATACAAATAGTTTTACTGTGTTTTCTGAAGGCATCTTTGTTTTAAACATGAGCTAACTCTAGACTTAAGTTTAGTATTATCTGTTGGTGACTTGCCTTTTAACAGCATTGATTAGTTTTGACCCAGGTAAAGAAGTACAATAAGGAGCATAGATGTATGTGATGTGTCTGGTTTTTTTGAAGAGACTGAGGCATCTTCCGTTAATTGAATTATACTGTAAAGGTGTTGTGAGGAACATTTGCCTCGTGAGAGTTTATGAGCAGAATTCCCTTATTGAATGAAGAGAGTAAGGTCACTAATTGTGTTGAGGTTAAGTACAGTTACCAATACTAAAGGCTGATGTTTTTATTTATTTTTCTGTGTTGTGACCTAGTGTAAAGAGCACAGGCGATTAAACAGAGCACAGACATGGCTCTGTTTGGCATTTGGCCAGCTCACTTCCCATTTCTGAGCCTCAGATTCTACACCTATAACAAGGAGATAGTAATTAATACCTGCCTCATTGTCAGTATGAGGTTTAAAAGAAAAACAAAATATATAAATATTCTTAGCAGTTTCTGGTACTTGGGGTATCAGATAAATCCTTCCTTTTTCCTGTGTGACTATTGAAATTATATAGTCAGTTACCTCTTGCTTGTGTCAGGATACCTCTTTTTTTATTATCCTGTCTTACCTCTTCTCTCCCCAAAAACAAACTCACTCAGGCCTGTGATTACAATAAAATACTAACTAGCTATATGATGCATTTGTTTTCAACCCTGGCCGTTCATCAGAATCACCTGTGGAGCTTTTTTAAAAAAATTAGATGCCAAGAGCCTCTCCCCATACATACTGAATCAGAATCTCCAGGCCTGTGGGTGGGTAGGAGGTTCTGTATTTTATAACTCCTCAGGTGATTCTGATGTACAGCCGGGGTTGAGAACCATTGATCTGCTTCCTCTAGCACTCAGAAACAAATCCCTGAAAGGCTCAGACTAAAGCAGAAGTCAGAGGAAAAATAAGCCCCAGGTCATACCCAACAGTTATATAATGTAATGATAAATGAGAATTGCTGGGTGCATAGTAGATTCTCAAACATTGAAAGAAAAATTTATGGCCAGAAAGACTATGCAGAATAAAATTGATTTATGTTGGAGTGATTTGGCACTAGATTTTCTGTTGTAGGGAAAAGGCCTATGGTCAGTGTTTTGAAATTCTCCAGATTAAGAGCCCAAGGATAGCCCCAGACTAATGTTTAAATCATTCAGTTCCAGTATAACATACAGGCATAACAGCATACAACAATTTCTTTTGTTGTGTCAGGCCAGAGAGTATAGCTCTCCTCCCTGCTTTAAGCCTTCTGGGGTTGTAGAGGGCTGCATCCTTTCAGGCCTGTGTTCTGCACTGTCACCAACCCTGTTTTCTTGTGGGTCTGAAAATTCTTATGGCATAAAGCCAAAGGCCTGGGCTAGCAGGAAAGCCTTGGCCTGCATGTTTCTGTTCTACCTCTTGAGCAGGCTGCCCTCTGTGAGCAGCTTCATGCTACATCCAGGCTGGGCTTTCACTAATAGTCTCCTTAGCCTCAACCTTACCATGTGGTCCTCAGTACACCAGTTTCCATGACCAACCTAGCAGCTGCTCTGCTTTCCAGCTTTCATTGGACCAATTCCCTGCTTTTACGCTGTCCTTTTCCAAGACTTCAGTGATCCCTTTGATCTATTGTCCATGCTTTCTCTTTGATATATTGTTCCTGGATGTAGCCAATAAGCAAGGGTCATTTCTTAGTAACAATTAAGTTTTACACAATAATCTTTAGTCTTTTGCCTTAGCTTGCTGCAGGCTAAAATTGTAATGCTGCCAGAAACTATTTATCTAACTACTCGTTGCTAGATTTTCTTACCTCAGTCTCAGATCCCCCTTTCTTAGTGCAAGTTAATAGACCTAGCTCTGACTCCCATCTACCAGGTAGAGAGGATTGGTGGGAGGAGACTTAAAGTACTCTAGTTCACTCTTTTGTTCTGTGGTTGGTGTGGTGGAGTAGGGTTCAGAAGATGCTGGCCTCTAATCCCTGCCTTTTCTTAAAGGCCTCTAGACTTCTGACAGGGTCACTCTGAGCCTCTGTTTCCTTGTCTGCTGTAAATATGGGATAATAAAATCTGTGCTGCCTACCTTACTTGGTTGTTTTTGAGATTCATATGATATAATGGATGTTAAAAGATCTTTGACAACTAGAATACACACATGCATTTATTAGGCTATGTGGCTGTGAGTGAGGTGGGAGTAATGCAAATGCTTAAAATAGTATTTTACTTTTTATACTATTCTGGAGTTGAATATTTCTTTTGCAGTTTTGGGTTGAGACTGGGAAAGGAAATCACAATTCTTGTAAGGTAGAAGAATTGTAATCACTGACTAAAAATAGCTATCATTTATTTACTTAAAATATTTATTTATTTATTTTATTTATTTATGGCTGTGTCAGGTCTTAGTTGCGGCACTCGGGATCTTTCGTTGTGGCGCGCAGGCTTCTCTCTAGTTGAGGTACGTGGGCTATGTAGCTGTGGCACGTGAGCTTGGTTGCCCTGTGGCATGTGGGGTTTTAGTTCCCCGACCAGGGATCGAACCCGCGTCCCCTGCATTGGAAGGCAGATTCTTAACCACTGGACCCCCATAGCTATCATTTATTTTTGATAATTTGTACTCGATTAAAAATAGAGTTGTTCAGTTGAAACAGCCTGCTACAAAATTGGAGGCATTATTATACTACTTTCACAGGCAAAGAAACAAGCTCAGAGAGGTAAAGTAACTGTCCAGAGTCTCACAGGTGGTTTAAGAGCATAGCAGAAATTAAGCCCATGCATTTCTCTATTCTGGCAGTGTGTATAACTCCTCATTTAATTATAAGCAAATGTAATGTATATAAGGGATTAAGACTTTAAAGACTTAGTGAATTGCAAATGCACAGAATAGTATAGGTATTTATCTTCTTACCCTGCTTTATCTCATAGTCTTGGACAAGTCATTTGGTCCCTCTGTCTTTCACATTCTGTTTGGGAATAGTTTATCCCTCAGAGAGGACATTCATTTTTAATGTTATAATACCATATAAATCATGTAACAGCATTGGAATTGTGTTACTATTTAAATATTTCTAGGTCAGTTATTTGGAAATTGAAATATTTTTGTAAACATAGTGTTAAATGGAGGTTAAGTGCCTATACTGCCATATTAATCCTTAAAGTAGTTTAAATAAATGTACCTTTTCAAAGAAATACAGTGAATATTACAGCAGCTGCTTTTTGAGTTGTAACTATGTGTTAGGCGCTTTATAACTTTATGAAGTATGATTTCAGAGAGCCTAGGTTTTTAAACATTACACTGTGCTCTTAAAATAATACCTTTATACTAATAATTAACATAAAAAATAAATAGAACCCTTAAATGTTGCAACTTAGGGTAGAATCAGGTTTGAATAGAGGAGGAAGAACAAGTTTCTGATATCAGGGTTTTGAAATAATGTAAGTTAACACCTATAGTGCTAACACATTACCAGCTACTGGTACTTAACATATTAATGTTTACGTATTAGCTTATTCAATACTTCCAGGAGCCCTATGAAGTAGGCATTATTAATTGTCCCCATTTTACAGATGATACAAATTAGGCACAGAGACAAAGCACTTTCAGATTTTTTTCAAGGCAGGCAGTTCAGAGGATTATAATGCTTATTTCTTTGGTGCACTTTTCTCACTGTGGTAGGAAATTCTGTCTTGCTGCATTTCTATACATTTTTATTTTTCCCTTCAAAGGATATGTGTGTTAAAATTTACTTTAAAATATTATGCAACATATACTAAAAACCATGAAATTGGATACTTTAAAGTGGTTAAAAAGGTGGTTTTGTGATATGTATTATCTCATTAAAAAAAACTATGCACATAATACATGTTCAGTGTACAAAAATTAGAAAATGTGGATAAGCCAAAAATCACTTGATAGTATCCACAGACCCATTTATCATTCTGACCTCTATCCTTCCAGACATTTTTTGTGTATGTTTGTGTATGAAAATGTATCTCTGTAAGATTTGAGAGCATTGTATTACATGCCTTTTCCCTTAGTATATATGTATAAAATTTCTGAATAGCATTCAAACGTATAGGTGTTCTGTAATTAGCCAAGTCTGTATACAACATCTAGATTATTTCCGTTTCTTCCATCATTTAGAAAGTGAAGAGATTAAGTTACATTTAAAGTACTGTTTTTCTAAAGTATGCCATGTTCTCTCAAATCATTTCTGAGGTTTTTTTTCTTTTCTTTTTTTTTAATTGAAGTATAGTTGCTTGTTTCTGAGATTTTAGTCATTGCCCTCCATGGCTGAAGAAAAGGCTCTTGGCAAACCAGAAAATGTGTTGACAGCTGCAGAACAGCTTCAGTGGCTTTGCTTGTGTGAATAGACTTTTTAAAGTTAGTTAATGTGTGTGTGTGTTTGTTTGTTTGTTTTTTTGGCCCCTCTGTGCAGCTTGTGGAATCTTACTAGTTCCCTGACTAGGGATTGAACCCGGGTCCTGGCAGTGACAGCCCCGAGTCCTAACCACTGGACCTCCAGGAAATTCTCTTAAGTTAGTTGTTCTTGATAGGGGAATATTGGATTTCCAAAATATTTGGGGGGATGTGAGTTATATTTAAATATTGTGGAAATTCATATGTAAAGTGTAGAATCCTGTGTAAAGAAAATTCTTGTTTATCTTCTGGGAATAGACTGGTGCAATGTTAAAAGCATTTTTATTGGAGTCAGGTTTGATTCCCTGCATTGAAATTTTAGTACTAGTTTTGTGAACCTGGGCAAATGACTTAATTTCTGCCTCAGTTTTTGCATGCATGATATGGAGAAAAACACACTCCTACTCTATTCTTAGAAGCTACTGTGACATCAGAGATAATTCAGTATTAAGTATTAAGTGTTCAGCAAAGTGCCTGAGTTTTATTGTGACCAAATGTAGCTGGCTAGATCACTATACTTAGTACAGTTATTTTACTTAGCAGTTACTCAGTGTGTGATGTGGTTGAGATGCACTTTTAACCCTCTTCAATTCTGACTTGAATGAAATACTGTTGTGAGACTGGGTTGGAGAGTTATTTTGGTTTTTTTTTTAAACTATCTTTGAAGAGGGCTGGGGACCTGAGAATGATTTTGAGCACTCACACATGACTATGAATGCTTCAATTGAAAATAGCTGGGGGGGCTTCCCTGGTGGCGCAGTGGTTAAGAATCTGCCTGCCAATGCAAGGGACATGCGTTCAAGCCCTGGCCTGGGAAGATCCCACATGCCGCAGAGCAACTAAACCTGTGTGCCACAACTACTGAGTCTGCACTCAAGAGCCCGCACGTCACAACTACTGAGCCCACGTGCCACAATTACTGAAGCCTGTGTGCCTAGAGCCCGTGCTCTGCAACAGGAGAAGCCACGACAACGAGAAGCCTGCGCACTGCAACAAAGAGTAGCCCCGGCTCGCCGCAACTAGAGAAAGCCCACGTGTAGCAACGAAGACCCAACACAGCCAAAAATAAAAACAAAAACAAACAAACAAACAAAAATTAAAAAAAAAAGAAAATAGCTGGGGATGTTTCTAACACACAGTAATAAAACATTGAAAGTGGGTTCCATTTTCACTTGTGCTTAGAAAGGTTGAAGGCAGAGCCAAGGGAGGCAGAGAGGAAGGTTGGTCTGTGACCCTTCCCTAGAACCTAGGGTTAACTCCATAGCTTTCATGAAACCAAATTTGTTAGTGTACCCAGTTTCTGAATAGACTAACAGTTCGTGACACCATGATGGATAAATGTTGGGGGAAGAGACACTTCCATTGTACCAGAATATTTGTTTCGAATAGCCAAAGTGTACCCCCTTTCCAAAATCTGGATATGTGGGAGATTAACTGGTAATCTGAAAGTTGCTTAGAGGACTATAGCTTTTTTTTTTTTTTTTTAAGAACTATAGCTTTGAAATGTAATACTCTGTGACTAAATTCTGATATGCTATCCTTGTCCCAAATTTAGTGCCCATTCCCAAGCCAGGGAGTTTTGGAGAATCTGTTGGCCAAGCAATTCTAGCAGAGCTTAAAAAGAATCCTTACCTGTTTCTACCCCTCAGGACTTAGTCCTCAGGCACCTTTCTCTACTATACTCACTTTTAAAAAAATAATTAATTAATTAATATTTTTGTCTGTGTTAGGTCTTTGTTGCTGTGCACAGGCTTTCTCTAGTTGTGGCGAGCAGGGACTCCTCTTTGTTGCAGCACACAGGCTTCTCGTTGCAGTGGCTTCCCTTGTTCTGGAGCACGGGCTCTAGGCGCGCGGGCTTTAGTAGTTGTGGTGCGCGGGCTCAGTAGTTGTGGCGCATGGGCTTAGTTGCTCCGCGGCATGTGGGATCTTCACAGACCAGGGATCGAACCCGTGTCCCCTGCACTGGCAGGCGGATTCTTAACCACTGCGCCACCAGAGAAGTCCCAGGTAGTTTTCTTCTAATCCTAGTTTGTTGAGTATTTTTTTATCGTGAATGAGCATTGAATTTTATTAAATGCCTTTTCTGCATCAGTGGTGATGATCATGTGATTTTTATCCTTCATTCTGTGAATGTGGTGTATTAAATTTATCTGTTTTCATGTGTTGAACAGTCCTGTGTTACAGTAATAAATCCCACTTTGTCATGGTGTTTTGTTTTGGTTGTTTTTTTTTAATTGAGATATAATGACATAATAGCATTATATTAGTTTCAGCTGTTCAAAATAGTGATTGATATTTATATTATGGATTTTTAATATGATGTTCAACTTGTTTTGCTGAATTTTGTTGAGGATTTTTGCATCAGTCTTTATAAAGGATATTGGTCTAGGACTTCCTTGGTGGCTCAGTGGTTAAGAATCCGCCTGCCAGTGCAGGGGACACGGGCTCGAGCCCTGGTCCGGGAAGGTCCCACGTGCTGCGGAGCAGCTAAGCCAGTGTGCCTCAACTACTGAGCCTGCACTCTGGAGCCCGCGAGCTGCAACTACTGAAACCTGAATGCCTGGAGCCTGTACTCTGCAGCAAAGGCCACTGCAATGAGAAGCCCACGCACTGCAACGAACAGTAGCCCCCACTCACTGCAACTAGAGAAAGCCTGAGCGCAGCAATGAACACCCAACATAGCCAAAAATAAATAAATAAATAAAAATAACTTATAAAAAAGGATATTGGTCTGTAGCTTTTTCTTTGTCTGACTTTGGTATCAGTAATGCGGTCCTCAAGGAGTAAGTTAGAGAGTTTATTCCTCTTTAGATTTTTTCGAAAAGTTTGAGGAGTGGTGTTAGTTCTTCTTTAAATGTTTGGTACAATTTACCAGGGAAGCCACTGGGTCCAGGGCTTTTTTTTTTTTTGGCCACGCCTCACGGCATGCGGGACCATAGTTTCCGGACCAGGGATTTAACCTGCGCCCCCTGCATTAGAAGCACAGAACCTTAACCACTGGACCACCAGGGAAGTCCCTACAGGGCTTTTCTTTGTGGGGAGATTTTTTGATTACTCACAACTGATCAGTCTCCTTACTAGTTATAGGTCTATTCACATATTCTGTTTCTATGTCATTTAATCTTGGTAGGTTTTGTGTTTTTAGGACTTGGTCTGTTTCATCCGAGTTATCCTATTTGTTGGTGTACAACTGTTGCTACCGCTCTCATAATCCTTTTTATTAGTATAGAATCAGTAGTAATGTCCCCACTTTTATTACTTCCTTCCGTGTGTTACTGTTGGCATGTTATTTCTTTTTCATCCTCTTACTTTCAGTCCCTTTTTTGAATTTGATCTGCAGTGTGTCTTCTAGACAGTGTAGTTGTGTAATTTTTTTTTAATCTTTTCTGTCAATTTCTGCCTTTGAATTTTAAATCCATATACATTTTATATAAATAATGATAAGGTAGGATTGATATCCGTCATTTTGCTCTTTGTTTTTTATGTCTTGTATTTTTGTTCCTCTAATCCTTTGTTACTGCCTTCTTTTGTGTTAAATATTTTCTAGTGTAACTTTTTTTTTTTTAATTTTAATTTTTTTATAATTTGTTTTTTGGCTACGCCCCGCAGATATACGGGATCTTAGTTTCCCGACCAGGGAGTTAGCACCAATATGTTTCATCTAACTGGACATAGAGATATTAGGGAAAGCTGTTCTGAAATGTGCCTATCCGGCCAGTCTAAGCTCAGATGACATTTCTTCACTCTAGTCTTCCCTGATATTCTCCAAGTGCCTTAGGATCAGGAATTCATCTTTGTGTTTCTTGTTGAGCTTTGTATGCAGGTGTTTAGTTGAATTATGGGCTTTACAAGGCGTTATTTTGGAGTTTTTCTTTCCCGGGTGAGATTTTAAGCTCTTCTGAAGAGAAGAGTCATATTGCTTTTTTTTCCACCTTTAATTTTCCCTTGTTGTTATTTTCTCTATTTTCATGTTTGGAAACCTCACTTTGGTCTGGACTTCTTGCCTGTTTCTAATTTTTTATATATTAAGGTCACTTGGATTTGGATGTTGCTCTTCATTAATAATATGTATTTGTATAGACATTTTTCCCCAATAGGTTTGTATATATTGTTTTATTTGGTCATCCTGGTAAATGAATTACATAGTAAGGAGGAAATTAATGTCTCAGGTTTATGAAAATCTTTACCCATTATACCTTTAATTTAATGAAACTATTTTTTATTTGTGTTTCTCAGTGACTTTATTTTTTTTATCATAGTTTTGGCATAGTTTCTAAATAGTTGGTATATCATATGTGTGGCTGTGTATTACATTTTCAGTATTCCATAACTTCATCTGCACTTTGCATATTTCATGGAGTTTTCAGCATAATTTGTTTAACAGGTCCCTTGTTGGATGTTAACTTTTTTAAAAAAATTGAAGTATAGGTGATTTACAATGTTGTGTTTCTGGTGTACAGCGAAGTGATACAGTTATACACAAACACACATTCTTTTTCTGATTCTTTTCTAATTTAGTTTATTACAAGGTATTGAATATAGTTCCCTGTGCTATACAGTATGACCTTGTTTATCTATTTTATATACAGTAGTTTGTATCTGCTAATCCCAAACTTCTAATTTATCCACCCCCCCCTTTCCCCTTTGGTGACCATAAGTTTGTTTTCTATGTCTGTGAGTCTGTTTCTGTTTTGTAAATAAGTTCATTTGTATCATTTTTTAGATTCCACATATAAGTGATATCATATGATATTTGTCTTTCTCTAGGTCCATCCAGATTGCTGCAAATGGCATTACTTCATTCTTTTTTATGGCTGAATGGAATTCCATTTTATGTGTACCGCATCTTTATCCGTTCATCTGTCGACGGACATTTAGGTTGCTTCCATGTCTTGGCTATTGTAAATAGTGCTGCAGTGAACACTGAGGTGCATATGTCTATTGAAATTGGAGTTTTCTCTGGATATTTGCCCAGGAGTGGGATTGCTGGATCATATGGCAACTCTATTTTGAGTTTTTGGAGAAACCTTCATAGTGTTTTCCATAGTGGCTGCACCAATTTACATTCCCACCAACAGTGTAGGAGGGTTGTTCCCTTTTCTCCACACCCTCTCCAGCATTTACTATTTGTAGACTATTTACTTATTTGTTTGTTTATTTATTTATTTATTTATGGCTACGTTGGGTCTTTGTTGCTGCATGCAGGCTTTCTCTAGTTGCAGTGAGTGGGGGCTACTCTTTGTTGCAGTGCATGGGCTTCTCATTGTGGTGGCTTTTCTTTGTTGTGGAGCACAAGCTCTAGGTGTGTGGGCTTTAGTAGTTGTGGCTCCCGGGCTCTATAGCACAGGCTCAGTAGTTGTGGCGCATGGGCTTAGTTGCTCCGCGGCATGTGGGATCTTCCTGGACCAGGGCTTGAACCCGTGTCCCCTGCATTGGCAGGCATATTATTATTATTTTTTTATGTAGAATCTGATCCATTCTTTTTTTTCCTTCCAATTTTTAATTTTATTTTTATTTATTTATTTTTGGTTGCGTTGGGTCTTCATTGCTGTGTGTGGGCTTTCTCTACTTGCGGCAAGCGGGGGCTGCTCTTCGTTGTGGTACGCAGGCTTCTCGTTGCGGTGGCTTTTCTTGTTGTGGAGGTGCAGAGCATGGGCTCTAGGCACGTGGGCTTCAATAGTTGTGGCACATGAGCTCAGTGGTTGTGGCTCGCGGGCTCTAGAGTGCAGGCTCAGTAGTTGTGGTGCACGGGCTTAGTTGCTCTGCGGCATGTGGGATCTTCCCGGACCAGGGATCGAACCCTTGTCCCCTGCGTTGGCAGGCGGATTGTTAACCACTGCGCCACCAGGGAAGTCCCTGTAGACTTTTTAATGATGGCCATTCTGACTGGTGTGAGATAGTACGTCATTGTAGTTTTGATTTGCATTTCTCTAATAATTAGTGATGTTGAGCATTTTTTCATGTGCCTGTTGGCCATCTGTATGTCTTTGGAGAAATGTCTATTTAGATCTTCTGCCCATTTTTTGTTTTTTGTCATTGAGTTGTAGGAGCTTTTTGTATATTTTGGAATATAGAGTCACATTGTTTGCAAATATTTTCTCTCATTCCATAGGTTGTCTAGGATGTTAACTTTTTGTTGTCATAAATAACTGCTTTAGATATCTTTTTACAGTTCTTTTACTTTTTTGGATTATTTCCTTTGGGTTAAAATATTAGGAGTAGAATTAATAGTTATTTTCATTTTCATGGTTCATGGTAGAGCAAGTGTTTCTTTCCTGGTTTTATTATGTCTTAGGGTGCTGATGCTGAATTAACTGACTTGTTTAAGGTGGCACAATTTGTGATAGAGTCAGAAGACAACTCATTACTGCTTTGTGTGGTTGTGTGATTCTGGCTTCTGGCTTTAAGCAGTACCACTCGTGGTCTTTCTTATCCATGTATTATTGAAGCCTTGAGTTTTATGGCTTTACTTCCTGATCACTGATATATTCCTGATATATTACTACTACAGTCACTTTGTAGTAGTAATATATGGCAAAGACAGAACCAGTATCATGTTATAGATTGATTATGGCTGAATTTGTCATAAAGCATGTAATAATCATGGGGTTTTATTGTTATTGGATAGTAGTTGAGAGTTTGGGATCCTGAGTTGGACTGCCCAGGTTTGAATCCTATCTCTGCCACCTACTACATAACTATATGACTATAGGTATATAGTAACATAGGAGTAATAATATAGTATCGACCTTAAGAGGATTAAAGGAGGAACAGTGCCTGGTATATAGCAAACATCAAGTAAATGGTAGTATATTTAAAGTCATTTAGGACTCAGATAAATAAGTCCATATTTATCAATGATTGCCAAGTAAATGATTACAAATCAGATTATATCAGAAATTTATGGGAACCTACTCAAATTGTAGTTTTCAGTACAGGGGCATGTAAAAGATTTTTCTATCCCATCTTGGTATCATGGTTTTAAAGTTTCAAAGCCAACTAGCTTTGAAGTAATTTTTTTTTTTCTGATAACTTACAGAATGATAACAGGCAAAAATGGCCCCTTGGGGCTTGCTTTTCAAAAAAAATGTTTTAAAAGTTGTAGTTTCTGTCTCATTTCCTAGTAACTCTATATACATGAAGAACTAATGACACTATTTTTTCAATAAGGGTATTCTGTGAGATTTACTTCTCTCTGAATGCACAGTCTTAAAGTTGAATGGTAACTTACAAATCATTGAATTGAGCCCAATACTTTGATATCCTTGAGCCCCAGGTATTACTCATCATTTTTATTTGAATGATTTCAGTCAATTCATTCAGCATATTCTTTATTGGACGCTTAATATGTACTAGGTGGTACTGTTTTGGGCATTAAGGAGGGACGACTGAGTCTGAGGGAGGAACTCACCAAGCCTTTTTCAGGACATGGCATTTATAGAAAATCATAATATTTATATGCCCCCTTGGAGTAAATGGAGTAGGTTGTCCTTTGTCCAAGTACCTTAGGTGCTGCTTTTAGCTACCCAGAAACAGCTCAGCACATGTGAACTCCTTTGTGTGCTTTATGGGTGGGGGGGAGCTCAGTCCTACTAAACACAAAGCCATCTTCCTCTCAGGGCAGGAGACCTCTGTATTGTTGATGCAGTGTTAAAGGCATGGGTATGGGTTTAGAGCTGAGATGGAAGCATTTGGATTGCAGATTAATTAGGTATTATTTTTGGAGAGATGCAGCCAGGGTCTCTGCATTGGATATGTCCAGGGAGCTTGATTCATATTGTATTGTGCTTGAATGGTATTCCTTGGAGTTGGGCAGTGGACTGTTCTGGATGCAGCCTCTCTTGCATGTCCTGGGAAAAATATAAGTCAGTTGTGCTGACTTTGCAAGAATCTAGCCTGTAGCTTTCAGGATTATTTCAGTAGGCCATTATTGTTAATTAATTAATAAGAATGTCTGTGTTTGAGAAGGATGTAGAGTATCACCTGCAGAAGGGACCACAGTCTCCCCCTCCCCCCTCCCCCAGTTTATTGGGATAAAGTTGGCATATAACACTAGTGGGATCAGAGTCTCTTGACATTGTTAAATTTCTTCCCCTCCCAGCCCCCCACCCCCCACCCCTGTTGTGTTGTGATCCAAGGACTTGGGCAAAGATATCTTTTCCTTGGGATGATTCTGTTTATCTATTATTTCAATTTTTAGCTCTTTAAAAATTTGAAATAGCTTATTTATTTTCCTAGAATGTAGGTAGTTTACTTATGTAAAGCAAATGTAAATTGAGAGCTACTACTGACTGTATAAAGGGCTGTGTTATAAATAGTTAAGACAAAGTAATTTTTAATTGTACTTATTTTGTAATTGTGGTTAAGCTGGAGTGTTTTTATCTAGTATTCATTGGTAATGCTTTCTCAAAAGGTTAGTGGAAAGATGATATGTTGTTTCAAAAGGTTCTGATTTTTATTGATGCCCCATGTTTTGTCTGTCTCAAGTGTCAGCCCAAGAAAAAGGCTACGCCGCTGAAGTATGAAGTTGGAGATCTCATCTGGGCAAAATTCAAGAGACGCCCTTGGTGGCCCTGCAGGATTTGTTCTGATCCGTTGATTAACACACACTCAAAAATGAAAGGTAATACTTGCAGTTGATTATACATGATAAAATACAGTATGGAATTACCAACTTGCAGTTTCCGTTAGTAATAATTCTTTTTTACCTTTGAGCATTTCGTTAATGAATTGTTATTATGTATTTTATCTTTTCTGGATTTTTTTTTTTTAATTTATTTTTGGCTGTGTTGGGTCTTCGTTTCTGTGCGAGGGCTTTCTCCAGTTGCGGCGAGCGGGGGCCACTCTTCATCGCGGTGCGTGGGCCTATCACTGTCGCGGCCTCTCTTGTTGCGGAGCACAGGCTCCAGACGCGCAGGCTCAGTAGTTGTGGCTCACGGGCTTAGGTGCTCCGCGGCATGTGGGATCTTCCCAGACCAGGGCTCGAACCCGTGTCCCATGCATTGGCAGGCGGATTCTCAACCACTGCGCCACCAGGGAAGCCCTAATTTTTATTTTTGGCTGTGTTGGCTCTTCATTGGGCTTTCTCTAGTTGCGGTGGGTGGGGGCTATATTTGTTGCCGTGCGCGGGCTTCTCATTGTGGTGGCTTCTGTTGTTGCAGAGCTCGGTCTCTAGGTGCGTGGGCTTAAGTAGTTGTGGCTCACGGGCTCTAGAGCGCAGGCTCAGTAGTTGTGGCACATGGGCTTAGTTGCTCCACAGCATATGGGATCTTCCTGGACCAGGGCTCGAACCCATGTCCCCCGCATTGGCAGGCGGATTCTTAACCCCTGTGCCACCAGGGAAGCCCCTGTTCTACAGTTTTTTCACTTCTTGGAGATTTTTCCATTGAAAACTTTTTTTTTTTTTTAAACAGCTCCATAATTTTCCTCTTTTTGAATATGGTGTACTTTATATAACCATTCCCCTGTTGATGGATATTTAGGTTGTTTCTAATCTTGTGTTAGAAAGATTATACATAAAATATATACGTATATACATACACATGTGTGTGTGCGTACAAAACAGTGCTATAAAGAATAACTATGTGTTTCATGTATTCATGTCTATTTATCTGTAGGATAACTTGCTACAAGTAGTATGTTGGATTTTATTTTATATTTTGAATATTAATAGTGACGTGCCCAAAGACCTTTATAGCTCACTGTTTAAAGAAAATGATATCAAACTTCGTGACATGTTTGGACATTTAAATTCTACTAGTAGAAAATTCTTTTAGTCCTCCACCTCTACCCTTCCTATGCCTGTGAGACTGATGGTTTCTTACTCATTGTGGTATTCTTTATATGCACTAGTTGGGTCTATGCCATTTGTTCAACAAGTAATAAGTACATTCTATAGGTACTATGCTAGGTATTGGGATCCAGCAATTGGCAAAACATTTTGCTTCCCTTTGTGTATAATTAGAGTCCAGTTAAAGGGTGAAGGCACCAGCAAGTAATCAGACAAATAGATAATTAGTTAACTGAGAGGTGTGTTCAAGGCAGAATATTGATGTACAGTCAGTGATATTAGTGGGGGTACCTAACCTGGACTTTTGGTTCACGGGTAGTCAGGGCCAATTTTGCTAGTAAAATTATCTTTGATCTGAGACCTGATAGGACAAGAAGGAATTAACCAGGGAAAAAAGCAGATGGTTCCAAGCACAGAAAGTAGTATATGTTCAACCCCTGAAAAGGCTGCAGCCCATAGAGTGATGGAAGGTGGTACAGTATGAGGCTGGAGAAATAGATATAGGTCAAATCATGCAGCATTTTGTAGACTTCATTAACAATTTTGTATTTTTTCCTAAGAATAATAGGATACTATTGAAGAGCTATGAGCAGAGGGAGATGTGATCTGATTTGTGTTTTTTAAAGTTCACTGTGAGTGCAGTGTGGAAAATGATTTGGAGGGGGACACAAGTAAATCAGAGCAGATAATCAAAAGGGTCATTGCAGGGATTATGGTGAGATTATAGTTGTGAATAGGGAATGAAGAACTATTTAGGAGATAAAATCTATATAATTTGCTAATGGACAGATAATGGGGAGTGAGGGAGAATGAAGTCTAAGGTTTCTATATCTCAGGCTGGTTCGCAAGTTTTTAGCTTTACCAGTACATACATAGTGTTCTCATTTACTGAGAGCACTGGAACATCTATAACTTAGAGGTGACATCTGCTTGTTGATATTAGTCAAAGCCACGGGTAGGGCATGGATGAGATGGCCTTGGGATAAAATATACGGTGAGAAAAAAGGTGGCTCTGAGGAAGCCAACATTTGAGGTCTGTAAGGAGGAGACGTTAGTGTGCGAAAGAGATGGGAGAAAATCAGAGATGGAAGAGAGATACCAGGAGAATATGGTATTGATGGTGACTAGAGTGTTGTTGTTGTTGTTGTTTTTTGCCGCTGTGTGAGGCATGTGGGATCTTAGTTCCCTGACCAGGGATGGAGCCCACACCCCCTGCAGTGGCAGTGTGGAGTCTTAACCACTGGACCACCAGGGAATTCCCTAATAATAGTTTTTAAAAAGATTCTTCTTAACTTGGTTTATTAGAGCATAGAATTAGTGTAGCTCTTTATAGTACTGAAGGGAACTAATATTTGAATAAACCTATTTGTCCTAAAATTCCTACCCATGACTCTGTCTTCCTCACACCTTCCCTTCATAACCACTCTTGGAGGAATCATCAACTTTCTCCACTTCCAGATGGCCACTCATTTCTGAACGCACTGAAATTTCTCATTCTCTCTTTTTATTCCACTAACCGTGTTCTAAGCAGAGTCATTAGTGACCTGGTAATACAGTGGATACTAGTTTTTAATTTTATGGTTGTCTGGTGCAGGAAAATTCTTCCTTGTAGTAACTATCTATCTTGTTCATTTATTGATTGATTGATTGATTGATTGATTGATTGGCTTGTGTTGGGTCTTCGTTTCTGTGCTAGGGCTCTCTCCAGTTGCGGCAAGCGGGGGCCACTCTTCATCACGGTGCGCGGGCCTCTCACTGTCGTGGCCTCTCTTGTTGCGGAGCACAGGCTCCAGACGCGCAGGCTCAGCAGTTGTGGCTCACGGGCCTAGTAGCTCCGCGGCATTTGGGATCTTCCCAGACCAGGGCTCGAACCTGTGTTCCCTGCATTGGCAGGCAGATTCTCAACCACTGCGCCACCAGGGAAGCCCTCTATCTTGTTCTTGACTTTCATATTCTCTTCTCCTCCTTCTCCTTTTCCTTCTCCTCCTTCTTTCCATCCTTATTAACTCTTGAGTTTTAACTGTCATCAGTAAACTGAATTCATATCCACAGTGCTAGTATTTCCCCAGGCTTCAGATCTGCATCCCAACTCTATACTTGAAGCTTTCACCAGGAGGTCCTTTAGGCAGTTAAGGTCAGCTTGTTTAAAACTGACCTAGGACTTCCCTGGTGGCGCAGTGGTTGAGAATCTGCCTGCCAATGCAGGGGACACGGGTTCAAGCCCTGGTCTGGGAAGATCCCACATGCTGCAGAGCAGCTAGGCCCGTGAGCCACAATTACTGAGCCTGCACGTCTGAAGCCTGTGCTCCGCAACAAGAGAGGCCACGACAGAGGCCTGCGCACCGCAATGAAGAGTGGCCCCCGCTTGCCACAACTAGAGAAAGCCCTCGCACAGAAACAAAGACCCAACACAGCCATAAATAAATAAATTAATTAATTTAAAAAAAAGAAACTGACCTAATTATTTTCCTCCTCAAACCAGTACTTTCTCTTTCATTTCCTGCCTTAGTGAATAAATTACTGCCACTTAGTCACTTAAGGCAAATACCAAGTAGTTACCCTTTCTTCCTTCTTGTGTCCTATACCATTAAGTCTTTTTTCTTTTTTTAAAACAGCTTTATTGAGATGTAATTCATATAGCATACAATTCACCCCTTTAAAGTATACAATTAAGTGGTTTTGGTAAGTCACAGAGTTGTGTAACCAGTAAATTTTACAAACATTTTCACCACCCCAGAAAGAACCCCTTGGGGACTTCCCTGGTGGTCCAGTGGGTAAGACTCCACGCTCCCAATGCAGGGGGCCGGGTTCGATCCCTGGTGGGGGAAATAGATCCCGCATGCATGCCACAACTAAGAAGTCCGCATGCCGCAACTAAAAGATCCCACGTGCCACAATTATGAGCTGCATACCGCAACAAAGATCCCGAGTGCCGCAACTAAGACCTGGCACAGCCAAATAAATATTTAAAAAAAAAAAAAAAAGAGGAGGAGGAAAGAAAACCCATGTCCTTTACCTACCTTCCCCCTAATCTTTTTACCTCCCGTACCCCTTTGCCCTAAGCAACCAGTAGTCGACTTTCTGTCTCTATAGATTTGCCTATTCTGGATATTTAATATAAATGGAATCACATAATACGTCCTTTGTGACTACTTTTTTTTACTCAACATAATGTTTTCAAGATCTATCCATGTATCAGTACTGCATTCCTTTTTTTTTTTTTTGGCTGCGTTGGGTCTTAGTTGCGGCGCATGGGATCTTCCTTGAGGCACGTGGGATCTGTTGTTGCAGCAGCATGCGGGCTTCTCTCTAGTTGTGGCCTGCAGGTTTTTCTCTCTCTAGTTGTGGTGCGCGGGCTCCAGGGCGCATGGGCTCCGTAGCTGTGGTGCGCAGGGTACAGAGCACGTGGGCTCTCCATTGTATGAAATATTATACATGTTTTATTTATAAATTTATCACTTGATGGGCATTTGGACTGTTTCCATCTTTTAGCTATTATGAACAGTGCTGCTGTGCGTATTCATGTATAAGTGTTTATGTGGACATATATTTCCTATCTTTTGGGTTTATACCCAGGAGTGGACTTGCTGGCACTAATGGTAACTCTGTTTGACTTTCTGAGGTACTGCCTGACTACCCCCCCCCCACCTCCCTGCCCCGGCCGCACCAGCTTGTGGGATCTTACTTAGTTCCCCAACCAGGGGTGTAATCCGGACCCTGGCAGTGAGAGTGCCGAGTCCTAACCACTGGACCATCAGGGAATTCCCTGACTTTTAAAAAATTTTTTTATTTATTTATTTTTGGCTGTGTTGGGTCTGTGTTGCTGCACACGGGCTTTCTCTAGTTGCGGCGAAGTGGGGGCTACTCTTCCTTGCGGTGCACGGGTTTCTCATTGCCGTGGCTTCTCTTGTTGCAGAGCATGGGCTCTAGGCGCACAGGCTCTAGAGCGCAGGCTCAGTAGTTGTAGCACGCGGGCACAGTAGTTGTGGCTCACGGGCTCTAGAGCGCAGGCTCAGTAGTTGTGGTGCCCGGGCTTAGTTGCTCCGTGGCATGTGGGATCTTCCTGGACCAGGGCTCAAACCCGTGTCCCCTGCATTGGCAGATGGATTCTTTTTTTTTTTTTTTTTTAAAGGATATTTATTTTACTTTTTTTTTTTTTTAAAGGAATTCCTTTATTTTTATTTTTTATTTATTTATTTATTTTTGGCTGTGTTGGGTCTTCGTTTCTGTGTGAGGGCTTTCTCTAGTTGCGGCATGCGGGGGCCACTCTTCATCGCGGTGCGCGGGCCTCTCACCGTCGCGGCCTCTCTTGTTGCGGAGCACAGGCTCCAGACGCGCAGGCTCAGTAGTTGTGGCTCACGGGCCTAGTTGCTCCGTGGCATGTGGGATCTTCCCAGACCAGGGCTCGAACCCGTGTCCCCTGCATTGGCAGGCAGATTCTCAACCACTGCGCCACCAGGGAAGCCCTGGCAGATGGATTCTTAACCACTGCGCCAGCAGGGAAGCCCCCTGACTTTTTTTTTTTAATTTAAATTTTTAATATAAATTTCAGGTGTACAGCACCACAAGTCTAATTACCATCCATCACCATACAGTCTCCCCCGTTAACCCATTTTGCCCAGCCCCCTTCCCCTCTGGTAATCATTAACTTGATCTCTGTATATGTGAGTTTTTGTTTTATTTTGTTTGTTCACTTGTTATGTTTTTTAGATACCACATATGAGTGAAATCATATGGTATTTATCTTTCTCTGTCTGATTTATTTCACTTGGCAAAATACCTTCAAGGTCCATCAGTATCGCAAATGGCAGGATTTCATTCTTTTGTGGCTGAGTAATACTCCATTGTGTATATATACCATATCTTCTTTATCCGTTCATCCATCAGTGGATACTTAGGTTGTTTCCATATCTTGGCTGTTATAAATAACGCTTCAGTGAACATAGGGGTGCATATATCTTTTTAAAAATAATTAATTAGTTAATTTTTGGCTGTGTTGGGTCTTTGTTGCTGCGCATGGGCTTTCTCTAGTTGCAGTGTGCGGGCTTCTCATTGCGGTGGCTTCTTTTGTTGCAGAGCACGGGCTCTAGGCACATGGGCTTCAGTAGTTGTGGTGCGTGGGCTCAGTAGTTGTGGCGTGTGGGCTCTAGAGCTTAGGCTCAGTAGTTGGGGTGCATGGGCTTAGTTGTTCCACGGCATGTGGGATCTTCCCGGACCAGGGCTCGAACCTGTGTCCCCTGCATTGGCAGGTGGATTCTTAACCACTGCACCACCAGGGAAGCCGACATACATCTTCTTGAATTAGGGTTTTTATGTTCTTCAGATAAATACCTGGGAGTGGAAGAGCTAGGTCTGCCAGACTGTTTTGAAAAGCTACTGTACCATTTTACATTCTCATCAGCAGTGGATGAGGGTTTTAATCTCTCTATATCCTTACCACCAATTGTTACCTGACTTTTTTTTGTGGTAAAAAATATATGTAACATAATTTTATCATTTTTAAGTTTATAGTTTAGTGGCAGTAAGTACATTCACATTTTTGTGCAATTACTACCACTATCCATCTCCAGAACTTTTTCGTATTCCTAAACTGAAACTCTGTTAACAATTTAACAATAACCTTCAGTCCCTGGTAAATACTATTCTGCTTTATCTATGGATTTGACTATTCTAGGTACTTCATATAAGTGGAATCATGCAGTATTTGTCCGTTTGTGTCTGGCCTGTTTCACTTAGCATGATGTCTTTAAGGTTCATCCATGTTGTATTACGTGTATCACTCATTTGTAAGGCTCAATAATGTTCCATTGATGTATAATGTTCAGTAATGTTCCATTTTGTTCATCCTTTCATCCTTCAGTGGACATTTGGGTTGCTTTCACCCTTTGGCTATTGTGAATAATGCTGCTATGAACATTGGTGTTCAAGTATCTTTTCTATCTGACTTTTTTTTTTTTTTACATTTAATTTAATTTTATTATTATTTTTTAACATCTTTATTGGAGTATAATTGCTCTACAGTGGTGTGCTAGTTTCTGCTTTATAACAAAGTGAATCAGCTACACATATACATATGTTCCCATATCTCTTCCCTCTTGAGTCTCCCACCCTCCCTATCCCACCCCTCTAGGTGGTCACGTTCTATCTGACTTTTAATTAATATCTAGTCCTTTTGATTTGTCTTCTTAAAAAAAAATCTTTCATATTTTGTTCTTTTAATTCCCATTGTTACCACCTTAGTTTAGGTTTTAGTCATCTTGAGTATATACTATTTTGGTAATCTCTGGTCTCCTGAGTTTCCTCTCTGTTTCCTGTTAAATGTGTTATTCAGAGGTCAAGGAGATTTATCTTTCTAAGATGCAAAACTGAGCCTGTGTTTCCATAGTTTAAATGAGGTTCAGGGCCAACAGGATAATGGTCAAACTGTTAACATGGAGGGTCTTAGTGCGGCATGTGGGATCTCAGTTCCCCGACCAGGGATCGAACCTGTGCCCCCTGTGTTGGAAGCACAGAGTCTTAACCACCGACCACCAGGGAAGTCCCAGCGGTCAAACTTTTAACATGGTATCCAAGCTATTCAGGTCTGGCCACTGCTTACCTGCTTAGTTTCCCTTTCCTTCCACTTTATGATTTAGTGTTCTGAACTACTTGCAGTTCCTAGCTATTTCATTCGTTTTATTCATTCATGTCTCTGAGGGTTCTGGGCCCTTGTATAGGAATTCTCCCCTCAACAAACTGTTTACCTTTAAATTTTCTGCTCAGGTGTCCCATTTGTCCTCTAGTTAATGATTTTTCACTTTTAAAAAAGTGAATGTTAACAACTAAGTGTCCATCAATAGATGAATAGGTAATGAAAATGTGGTATATATACACAATTGAATATTATTCAGCTATACAAAAGAATGAAAGCTTGCCATTTGTGACAACATGGATGTACCTGGTGGGCATTTTACTAAGTGAAATAAATCAGACAGAGAAAATATAAATAATGTATGATCTTACTTATATGTGGAATCTAAAAAAACCAAAATTGAAAAAACAAAACCAAGTTCATAGATACAGAGAACAGACTGGAGGAGCAAAATGGGTGAAGGGGGTCAAAAGTTATAAACTTCCAGTTATAAAAGAAATAAGTCACATGGATGTAATGTACAGCATGGCAACTGTAGTTAATACTGTATTGTATATTTGAAAGTTGCTAAGAGAGTAGATCTTAAAAGATCTCATCACAAGAAAAAATCTTTTTATAACTACGTATGGTGACGGATGTTGACTAGACATTGTGGGGGTCATTTTGCAATATATATAAATACCGAATCATTATGTTGTATACCTGAAACTAATGTTATCCGTCAGTTATATCTCAATTTTAAAAAGTGCCATCGGGCTTCCCTGGTGGCGCAGTGGTTGGGAGTCTGCCTGCCAATGCAGGGGACACGGGTTCGAGCCCTGGTCTGGGAAGATCCCACATGCCGCGGAGCGACTGGGCCCGTGAGCCACAACTACTGAGCCTGCGCGTCTGGAGCCTGTGCTCCACAACAAGAAAGGCCACGATAGCGAGAGGCCCGCGCACCGCGATGAAGAGTGGTCTCCGCTTGCCGCAACTAGAGAAAGCCCTCGCACAGAAACGAAGACCCAACACAGTCAAAAATAAATAAATAAATTAATTAATTAAAAAAAAAAAAAAAAAAAAAAAGTGCCATCACCAGTAGATACTATCAAATGATAAAATGTAGTGTACTCAAGACATACTTGAAAAATTAAAAAAAAAAGTGAATGTTCATGTTATCGCAATTAACGTGCTTGTTTTACCATAATCTCTTTATAATGTACATCTCTTACCCACCAGGCAATGAGTTCTTTTCAGTCGTCTGTATAGTGCTGGCACGTCATAAATGTTCAGTCTGTGTTAGTTGAATTTACTTATTTATAGGAGAATGATTTACTTTTCAGACTGACTTTAAGAACCTCTGTGTGTGTGTGTGTGTGTGTGTGTGTATATATGTGTATATATACACATACACACATTTAATCCCCTTTTATAGGTGGTTTCTATTGAAGTGTTTAATTTAGTAGGTAGAGACTAAGGAGTTCAGGTTTTTTTGTTTGTTTTTTTTTACAGAACTTGTTTTTAAAATGTACAATAAAACAAAATTTTACCAGGTTGTAATTCAGTGTGAGTTAAAGTGAATTTTTATATAAAATGATTTCCTTTTCTAAATAGAGACAAATCATTACACCTGTGTAGCCCTGGCTATATTTCTTTTGTGACATTTTTTACTGGTATGAAAAATGCAAAGATGGTAAGTGTGTAGAAGATAACATATACTAGGTAAATTTGATTATAATCTTTTCTGGATGAGATTTGTATTGTTTTTATTTTTGGTAATTGTCTGCATAGAACTTTGGACAGCCAAGAAACTATAGAATAAGTGGATTTTTTGGGGGGAGGGGGCTGTTGAGATTTCCTTTTTTTAAAAAAAATTTCTGTAGTTTGAAATATCAAGTTCCACTTTCTCTGCAAAACCAGTGTTTCACTCTGAATTTGCCCTCTCTGAAGTCGTTGGATTTATTATTCTGTCTATAAAATGGAGATTATACTACTTATTTTTTAGAGTTCATTGTTGTGAAGAATACATGCAAAGCACCTAGTGTAGTACCTTGCCCAGAGTAACTATGCCATAAATGTTAGCACATCATATGTGACATGGTGTTGAAACATTTCTTCCTCCTTATATTTTAGCATAATGTTTTAAGAGTTTATTTGGTGGTTAGTTCTTGTTGATTATTATATTTGCGATGCTGTGGCTTATCATATGCCTTTTGTGATTTCTGGTAATGAGGGTATAAAATTTTATAGATTGATGGTAGAAAAAACTTAGTTGTTATATTAATTTGTTATATGATTAGCTAATCAACCTCCAACTGGTTTGGAATATATAGCATATCATCAGACCAAACCACTAAATTCTTTCATTACACTCTTAACCATTTTCTTGTCACATAAATTGAAAATTGAAAATTTACCTTCTATCTGACCTACTTCAGAGTTTCTTGTTCTGTAGGTTTTTTAGCTTGTTGAGTTTTTATTTTATTTTAGTTTTAAGTGAAAAGAGGCTTCTTTGGCCACTGCGATGTGGCTGTTCTCTTGATGATGAATATCAATTTTTTAAAGCAATGACACTGTGGTTTTTATTTTTATCTAGTTTCTAACCGGAGGCCCTATCGACAGTACTACGTGGAGGCTTTTGGAGATCCTTCTGAGAGAGCCTGGGTGGCTGGAAAAGCAATCGTCATGTTTGAAGGCAGACATCAATTTGAAGAGCTACCTGTCCTTAGGAGAAGAGGGAAGCAGAAAGAAAAAGGATATAGGCATAAGGTATTTAAAAAAAAAAAAACAAACCTCTCAAATTATCTTCTTGGGGGTAGGTAGGGAGGGTTTACAGGATCAATCAAAGGAAGAAGTATTATATTTTTGGAATATAAGTTATTTCCTTTGGTAGTAGGATATTGGTGAGAAAATTGGCAGAAAGCAAGTTTTTTTGCAGGGATGACATGGGGCTAGCCTTCCAAATATTTATACTCAATTTTTTGAGAAAGGATTTCAGTTAACTTCTGCCATGTCACTTAGATGTGATAGTACAAAAAGGCATGACCAGTCATCTTTGGTTATATCTGATGTATGAAGAAAATGACCATCAAAATGAAATATTCTACTTCTCACTCTCTGGATTAATTATTTCTCTTAAAAATGAGAAAGATAAGACTTTAAACATTTTTGTTTTGTTTGTTGTTTTGGTTTTTGTGTGTAGTTGTTAAGGCTTAAGCAGTTTCAAACCTGGTTATGTTTTAATAAAGAACGTGATGTTTTTGTTTCATATGCTTGATGTGTTAAACTTTTGACTGTTTCTTTTGATACTCCTTTATAGTCTTATTCTAGAAGGGGAAATAGTTCCTCTTAGATTTGTGTTTCAGACTTTTAGACTATTTTATAAGAATCACAGTTAGGATAATTTTTAGTCAGTATGCAGTCCCTGCTATTTCCAACTGGAGTTCCTTCCTCTCTAAAACTAATGTAATAATATGTACCTTGTCAAACTGTTGTGAGGATTAGAAATAAATATTTTATATGTCATACATCTGATGCTCTGAAACAACTAGTGTGTGCTATTGTTAGGATAGAATAGAAGAGGATAACTTCATCCTTTCTAATACTTTGGGTAGTTGGTGGTGGGGAGGTGTCAGAGTTTTTGTGTCAAGCCTTTAACTATGTAGATTAACCAACCCCCTTTTCAGAGGAGTTCTCTAGGGCTTTCAGGTCCTGGAAAATTGATTTACTATGGTCATAGGTAGAAAGTCAATGGGTGTGTGTTTGTGTGTAAAGTAAACCAGATGATCAGTTTATTGCTTTATAAGAGGAGGCTTCCTGTCTAGTGGCCTTAATTTTTACATGGTCAGCAGAACATGACCTTTCACAAGTATTAAAGTGTTTGTGAACACTAACTGATAGAACCTTGACTGACATTTATTGTATGAAGCCAGGGAGGGAAATAAGAGTCTTGAAAATTAGGTATATTTCACAGAGCCTCAGTGTCCTCATGCTGTGAGGAATCAACAAAAGAGCATGTGTAACTTGTCATATATCCAGGGTGTATTGGTGTCTCTGGACTACATGATTAAGCCCAGGACACTGCTTGGTTATAATCCAGATTTAAAAGAAAATTAATTAACTATTTAATTTTTTTTGCTGTGTTGGGTCTTTGTTGCTGTGCGCGGGCTTTCTCTAGTTGCGGTGAGCAGGGGCTACTCTTTGTTGCGGTGTGCGGGCTTCTCATTGCGGTGGCTTCTTTTGTTGCAGAGCACAGGCTCTAGGTCCGCGGGCTTCAGTAGTTGTGGCATGCGGGCTTAGTAGTTGTGGCGCATGGGCTTAGTTGCTCCGCGACATGGGGGATCTTCCAGGACCAGGGATCGAACCCCTGTCCCCTGCATTGGCAGGCGGATTCTTAACCACTGTACCACCAGGGAAGTCCCTATAATCCAGATTGTATGTAACATGTATAGAAGGATCTTGATTAGCCAAGGGCCTGGTGATAACCAGAGTTCCAAATTTCAGTTCTTCTAGGGCAGGTCTGACTTACTCATTTCTCCAGTCCTAGTTTTTCCACATGCACCTCCTTTCTTTAGCCTTTTGCTTTCTCTTTTATGTAACTGAGCAAGTGCTTGGCCTTCATAAGTCAGGAAGGAAATCTTTATTCTAAGGTTGGAGGGGTAAGTAGGAGTGGTCTGGTTATTCCTTGATTTAGTAATATAATGTTGATTAGTAATGTAATGTTGTAGTGTAATTTATGGTCCACTCTTTTGTGCTTTTAATGGTAAGGGGAGTGGAGGGTTTACGGGATCAATCTTTCTCCAGTGATAGATCTTAGTGGTAGAAGTAGTGTTGAGGAATCCCCATTAGCTAAGTTCTGGGTGAACTGTGGGTGTTAACCACCTGGCAGTCCCATAAAAGAGCCTTGAGGAAACACAACAAGGCTTGGAAAAACTTCTGATTTGAGAGGTATTCACTGATCATCTCCCTGTTTCCCCTTCTATTTCTTAGACTAGTGATAATCTTTTTCTCTTTAAATTTAAGGTTCCTCAGAAAATTTTGAGTAAATGGGAAGCCAGTGTTGGTCTTGCTGAGCAGTATGATGTTCCCAAAGGGTCGAAGAACCGAAAATGTGTCACCAGTTCACTCAAGTTGGACAGTGAGGAGGATATGCCGTTTGAGGACTGTACAAATGACCCTGAATCAGAACATGACCTGTTGCTTAATGGCTGCTTGAAATCTCTGGCTTTTGACTCTGAACATTCTGCAGATGAGAAGGAAAAACCTTGTGCTAAGTCTCTAGCCAGAAAGAGCTCTGATAATCCAAAAAGGACTAGTGTGAAAAAGGGCCACATGCAATTTGAAGCACATAAGGAAGAACGGAGGGGAAAGATTCCAGAGAACCTTGGCCTAAACTTTATTTCTGGGGATGTATCTGATAAGCAGGCCTCTAATGAACTTTCCCGGATAGCAAACAGCCTCACAGGGCCCAGCTCTGCCCCAGGAAGTTTCCTATTTTCTTCTTGTGCAAAAAACACTGCAAAGAAAGAATTTGAGACTTCAAATTGTGACTCTTTACTGGGCTTATCTGAGGGTGCCTTGCTCTCTAAACGTTCTGGGGAGAAGAAGAAACTCCAGCGAGGTCTGGTGTGTAGTTCAAAAGTGCAGCTCTGCTATATTGGAGCAGGTGATGAAGAAAAGCGAAGTGATTCCATTAGTATCTGTACCACTTCTGATGATGATGGAAGCAGTGATCTGGATCCCATAGATCATAGTTCAGAGTCTGATAACAGTGTCCTTGAAATTACAGATGCTTTCGATAGAACAGAGAACATGTTACCTGTGCAGAAAAATGAAAAGGTAAAGTATTCTAGGTATCCTGCCACAAACACTAAGGTAAAAGCAAAGCAGAAGACCCTCATTACTAACTCACACACAGACCACTTGATGGATTGTACCAAGACAGTAGAGCCTGGAACTGAGACGTCTCAGGTTAATCTCTCTGATCTTAAAGTGTCAACTCTTGTCCGAAAACCCCAATCAGATTTTAGAAATGATGGTCTTTCTCCAAAATTTAACACACCATCAAGCATTTCCAGTGAGAACTCAATAATAAAAGGTGGGGCTACAAATCAAGCTCTGTTACATTCGAAAAGCAAACAGCCCAAGATCCGAAGTATCAAGTGCAAACATAAAGAAAACCCAGTTGTAGTAGAACCGCCTGTTGCAGATGAGGACTGCAGTTTGAAATGCTGCTCTTCTGATACCAAAGGCTCTCCTTTGGCCAGCATTTCCAAAAGTGGGAAAGTGGATGGGCTAAAACTACTGAGCAACATGCATGAGAAAACCAGGGATTCGAGTGACATAGAAACAGCAGTGGTGAAACACGTTCTGTCAGAGTTGAAAGAACTCTCTTATAGATCCTTAAGTGAAGATGTCAGTGACTCCGGAATGTCAAAGCCATCAAAACCATTACTTTTTTCTTCTGCCTCTGGTCAGAATCATATACCTATTGAACCAGACTACAAATTCAGTACATTACTAATGATGTTGAAAGATATGCATGATAGTAAGACCAAGGAGCAACGGTTAATGACTGCTCAGAACTTGGTCTCTTATCGGAGTCCTGGTCTTGGGGACTGTTCTACCAGTAGTCCTGTGGGGGCTTCTAAGGTCTTGGTTTCAGGAGGCTCCACTCACAATTCAGAAAAAAATGGAGATGGCACTCAGGATCCAGTCCGTCCTAGCCCTAGTGGGGGTGACTCTGCACTGTCTGGGGAGCTATCTACCTCTCTACCTGGCTTGGTGTCCGATAAAAGAGACCTCCCTGCTTCTGGCAAAAATCGTTCAAACTGTGTTACTAGGCGCAACTGTGGTCGATCAAAGCCATCCAAATTACGAGATGGTTTTTCAACCCAGATGGGAAAGAACACAGTGAACCGTAAAGCCTTAAAGACAGAGCGCAAAAGAAAACTGAACCAGCTTCCAGCTGTGACTCTTGAGGCTGCACTGCAGGGAGACAGAGAGAGTAGGGGTTCAGAGAATAGCTCCTCCAGAGGTGAGGCAGAAGACCCTGGTAAAGAAGAACCCCTTCAATTAATGGGCCATTTAACAAGTGAAGATGGTACCCATTTTTCCAGTGTTAATTTTGATAATAAAGTCAACCAGTCCGACCCTGATAAAATTCCTGAAAAAGACCCCTCTTTTGAAAACAGAAAAGGGACAGAGCTGGAGTCTGAAATGATTAGTGAGAATGATGAACCCACTAGTGTAAATCAAGTGGTGCCTAAAAAGCGGTGGCAGCGTTTAAACCAAAGGCGCACTAAACCTCGTAAGCGCACTAACAGATTTAGGGAGAAAGAAAACTCTGAGGGTGCCTTTGGGGTCTTGCTTCCTGCTGACCCTGTAAAGAAGGGAGATGAGTTCCCAGAACAGAGACCTCCTCCTTCGACGAACATACTAGAGGATGCACTGACAGATCCAAATCATGCCGACTGCTTAGATTCAGCTGGGCCACGGTTGAAAGTTTGTGATAAATCCGGTGCCAGCAATGAAGAGGTGGAAAAGGAGCCAGGAATTCCCAGTTTGACCCCTCAGCCTGAGCTCCCTGAACCAGGTAAGGACTCCTGACTGTGAAAGAAAGGGACTAGAGGAAGTGATGATAATGATACCCTTCTGAAGTTGGTCTGTTTTCATGGAAGGCCTAAGTGTAAGTTGGGAGGGAAGGATTATCACTTGAAGTGAAGAAAGGGCTTTATGTAGAAGGGTCTGAATTTTGAGGACCAGGTTTCCATATACTTTCAGAAATTGTTTTACCAAGAAGCTCTTTTTTCTTTTGCTTTTTGTAAGTCTCAAGAACATTTTGTTTCTGCTCCCCATTTCCTACCTTTTTAAATCTGTGAACTTTTGGGGACTCAATTTGGTATTGTAAGTATTTGAGAGGCTCTGAGCCTAAGACTAAAATCTAGTTAGTTTACAGAAAGCAAATAGATTTTATTGAACGTCAGGCTCTCTTGGACTACAACTTAAGGAAGGTCCTCCTGTTGCATAGACAAAGGGGACGTGCTTTTGACAATATGTCAGTGTTCTGTAGTACTTATCTGAAGGCCTTAGATGTCTTGCATCCCTTCTGGAATGAGGTTTGAGAATAAATTTTTAAAAATCTGAAGTACCAGGGTATCCTTCCTTAGCAGCAGAAGGAAAACAGCAGGAGTCTTTCAAAATATAATATTATACAATATTGTTATTGAGGATAAAACTGACTTTCCTTAAACATAAGAGTTTTCAATGTTGTTTACCGTAGTAGATTCCAACAGCTTTATTGAAACATAATTCACTGACCATAAAATTCACCTGTTGAAAGTTTATACTTCAGTGGTTTTTTAGTATACTCAGAGACTTGTGCATCCATAAACATGATTAATTTTGGAACATTTGCATCACCCCAGAAAGAAACCTTGTACCCTTTATCAATCTCCCTTCATTTCTCCCCAGTCTATAGATTTGCCTGTTCTGTACATTTCATGTAAATGGAATCATACAATATGTGGTACTTTGTTTTTTTACTTAGCATGTGTATCAACGCTTTATTTTTATTGTGGTAAAAAACACATGAATTCACCCTCTGAACAAGTTTAAAGTGTATATTACAGTATTAACTGTATGCACATTGTTGTATAGCACCATTTATTGAAGAGACTATCTTTTCCGCATTGTATAGTCTTAGCACCCGTGTCAAAGATAATTTGACCATACATATAAGGGTTCGTTTCTGGGCTCTCTATTTTGTTCCATTATCTATATGTTTGTCTTTATGGTAATATCATATTGTTTTTAATTACATTTATTTATTTATTTATTTAATATTTTTGTCTGTGTTGGGTCTTTCTTGCTGCGTGCAGGCTTTTCTCTAGTTGCGGCGAGCAGGGGCTACTCTTCGTTGCGGTGCATGGGCTTCTCATTGGGTGGCTTCTCATTGCAGAGCATGGGCTCTAGGTACGTAGGCTTCAGTAGTTGTGGCTCGCAGGCTCTAGAGCGCAGGCTCAGTCGTTGTGGCGCATGGGCTTAGTTGCTCCGCAGCATGTGGGATCTTCCCGGACCAGGGCTCGAACCTGTGTCCCCTGCATTGGCAGGTGGATTCTTAACCACTGCACCACCAGGGAAGTCCTATCATATTGTTTTGATTACTGTAGCTTTGTAACATGTTTTGAAAACACAGTGTGTGAGTCTTCCATCTTTGTTCTTTGTCAAGATTATTTTGACTATTTGGGGTCCTTTGAGATTTCATGTGAATTTTAGGATGTCTTTTTTCTATTTCTGCAAAAAATGCCATTGGGATTTTGATAGAGCAGTGAATCTAAAGATCGCTTGAGTAGTATGGACATTTTGTTAATGTTAAGTCTTTGAATCCATGAACACAGGATGTCTTTCCATTTATTTGTGTTTTTAATTTCTTTCAGCAGTGTTTTATTGTTTAAGTGCCCAACTCTTTCACTTCCTTGGTTAAGTTTATTCCTAAGTGTTTTTATTCTTTTTTATGCTCTTATAAGTGGGATTGTTTTCTTAATTTCCTTTTTGAATTGTTCATTATTAGTGTATAGAAACACAACTGATTTCTAAAATAAATTTATTTATTTATTTATTTATTTATTTATGGCTGCGTTGGGTCTCCGTTGCTGTGCGTGGGCTGTCTCTAGTTGCAGTGAGCAGGGGCCACTCTTCGTTGAGGTATGCGGGCTTCTCATTGCGCTGGTTTCTCTTGTTGCGGAGCATGGGCTCTAGGTGCGTGGGCTTCGGTAGTTGTGACATGTGGGCTCAGTAGTTGTGGCTTGTGGGCTCTAGAGTACATGCTCAGTAGTTGTGGCAGACGGGCTTAGTTGCTCCGCGGCATGTGGAATCTTCCCAGACCAGGGCTCGAACCTGTGTCCCCTGCATTGGCAGGCAGATTTTTAACCACTGTGGAAGTCCCACAAGTGATTTTTGAATGTTGATTTTTCTATCTTGCAGCTTTACTGAATTCATTTATTATTCTTACAGCTTTTTTGTGGAATCTTTAGGGTTTTCTTTATATTAGGTCATGCCGTCTATGAACAGAGATCATTTTACTTTTCCCTTTCCAATTTGGATGCCTTTTATTTCTAGTTCTTGCCTAGTTGGACTTCTAGTATTGTGTTAAATAAAAGTGTCAAGAATGGGCATTCTAGCCTTGTTCCTGATCTTAGAGAGAAAGCTTTCAGTCTTTCACCATGGACTGTCATGTTAGCTGTGGGATTTTCATAAATGACCTTTATTTTAGATTATTTCCTTCTGTTCCTAGTTGAGTGTTTTTTATCAGGAAAATGTGTTGAATTTTAGTCAAGCCTTTCTGCATCAATTGAGATGATCATGTGATTTTCTTCCTTCTTTTAATGTGTTGTATTACATTTATTGATTTTTGTATGTTGAACCATCCTTCCATCCCAGGAATAAGTCCCACTTGGTCATGGTGTATAATCCTTTTTAAGCTATCCCAGGAATAAGTCCCACTTGGTCATGGTGTATAATCCTTTTTAAGTGCTGCTGTTGAATTCAGTTTGCTAATTTGGTGAGAATTTTTGCATAAGTGTTCATAAGGGATATTGGTATGTCTTTTTTTTTTTCTCTCTTATTAGCGTGTATTTGTCTGGCTCCCCCCTCTTCCATTTTTTGGAAGAGTTTGAGAAGGCTTGGCATTAATTCTTATTTAAATGCTTGGTAGAATTCTCTAGTGGAGGCATCTGATCCTGGGGCTCTTCTTTCTTGGGAAGTTTTTTTTTTTTTTTTTTTTTTAAAGAGAAGCCTTAAATTCTTTTTTTTTTTTTTTTTATTAATTAATTTATTTATGGTTGTGTTGTGTCTTCGTTTCTGTGCGAGGGCTTTCTCTAGTTGTGGCAAGCGGGGGCCACTCTTCATCGCGGTGCGCGGGCCTCTCAGTATCGTGGCCTCTCTTGTTGCGGAGCACAGGCTCCAGACGCGCAGGCTCAGTAATTGTGGCTCACGGGCCCAGTTGCTCCGCGGCATGTGGGATCTTCCCAGACCAGGGCTCGAACCCGTGTCCCCTGGATTGGCAGGCGGATTCTTAACCACTGCGCCACCAGGGAAGCCCCTCTTGGGAAGTTTTTGATGACTGATTTAATCTCCTTACTACAGGTTTTCTATTTCTTCATGATTGAGTGTGGGTGGATTGCATGTTTCTAGAAATTTATCCAACTCTTGTAGGTTATCCCATTTGTTAGCGTATAATTGTTCATAGTAGTCTCTTAAAATTCTGTTTCTGTGGCTACCATTGAAATGTCTTCTCTAATTTCTGGTTTTCATTATTTGTGTCTCCCTTGCTCTCTCCATCTAGCTAAAGGCTTGTCAATTTTGTTGATCTTTAAAAAACAAACTCTCAGTTTTGTTTGTATTTTTAAAAAATTCTATTTTGTTTATTTCTGCTCTAATATTTATTACTTCTTTCCTTTTGCAAATAAACTTTGTGCTTATTCTTTTTCTTATTCCTTGAGTGTAAAGTTAGGTTGTTGATTTGAGATCTTTCTTTTTTCTTTATGTATGCACTTCATGCTGTAAACTTCCCTTTTAGTACTTCTTTTTGCTACATCCCATAAGTTTTAGTATATTGTGTTATTGTTTCCATTTGTCTCAGAGTATGTTCTAATTTGAGGGAGGAGATTTCTTCTCTGACCAATTTGTTGTTCAAGAGTGTTAATTTCCACATATTTGTGAATTTTTTATTTCCCAACTGCTATTCATTTTTAATTTCATTCCATTGTGATTGAAAAAGATACTTGGTATGATTTCAGTATTTTTAAATTTGTTAAGACTTGTTTTGTGATCTGTTATGTGATCTATCCTGGAAAATGTTCCCTGTGTGTTTGAGAAGAATGTGTATTCTGCTGCTATAAGATTGAGTGTTCTGTATTTGTCTGTTAGGTCAGGTTGGTCTACAGTGATGTTCAAGTTCTCTGTTTTTTCATTTATTTTTATTTATTTATTTTTGGCTGTGTTGGGTTTTCGTTTCTGTGCGAGGGCCTTCTCCAGTTGCAGCAAGCGGGGGACACTCTTCATCGTGGTGCGCGGGCCTCTCACTATCGTGGCCTCTCTTGTTGCGGAGCACAGGCTCCAGATGCGCAGGCTCAGTAGTTGTGGCTCACGGGCCCAGTTGCTCCGTGGCATGTGGGATCCTCCCAGACCAGGGCTCGAACCCGTGTCCCCTGCATTGGCAGGCAGATTCTCAACCACTGCGCCACCAGGGAAGCCCCGATTGTTATCTTTTAAAATATGTTTATAATTGTTTATTTTCCTGGTAAATTGATTCTTTTATCATTATATAATGTCCTTATTTGCCTCTAGAGGTAGTATTGGCTCAAGTCTATTTTGTCCAATTATGGCTACCTCTGCTCTCGTTTGCATGTAATATCCTTCATCCTTTTGGTTTCAGTCTACATATGTCTTTACATCTAAGGTGATGTTATCTTATAGAATGAATATAGTTGCATCTTGTTTTTTCAGTCCATTTAGCCACGCTATGTCTTTTGATTGAGCAGTTTAACCCATTTACATTCAAAGAAATTATTGACAGGGAAGGACTTATTGCCATTTTAATTGTTTCCTGTCTTGCAGCTAATTTGTCCCTCTATCTCTCTTGCAGCCCTCCTTTGTATTTCTTTGATTTTTTTATATTGATATACTTTGATTTGTTTCTGATTTTATCTTCTGTGGGCATTTTCTTTGTGGTTACCATGGGGCTTACATAAAACATTTTATAGTTACAGCAAACTGGAGCTGGTAACAATGTAACTTCAATTGTGTACAAAAACTCTACTCTTTTACCTCTCCCCATTCCCACTTTGTTATTGATGTCACAAATTACGTGTATTCATTAACATAGTTTTATAATTATAGTTATTTCTTATGTTTTTGTCTTTTAAATTCAGTACCAGACTTAAAAGTGCTTTATATGCCACCATTATAGTATTACAATATTGTATTGGTCTATGTATTTACCTTTATCAGCTATTTTTATTTTATATGCCTTCGTGTTGCTGCCTAATGGCCTTTTGTTTCAACTTTTAGGACTCCGTTTAGCATTTTTTTGTAAAGCAGATCTAGTGGTTATGAACTCAGCTTTTGTTTTACATTTTTTTTAAAAATATTTATTTATTTAATTTATAGTTTTGGCTGTATCAAGTCCTTTTTTTAAAAAAATAAATTTATTTTATTTTTTGGCTGCTCTGGGTCTTTGTTGCTGCGCGCAGGGTTTCTCTAATTGTGGCGAGCGGGGGCTACTCTTCATTGCGGTGTGAAGGCTTATTGCAGTGGCTTCTCTTGTTGCAGAGCACGGGCTCTAGGCGTGCAGGCTTCAGTAGTTGTGGCACGTGGGCTCAGTAGTTGTGGCACACGGGCTTAGTTGCTCCGTGGCATGTGGGATCTTCCCGCAACAGGGCTCGAATCTGTGTCTCCTGCATTGGCAGGTGGATTCTTAACCACTGCGCCACCAGGGAAGTTCGCGTCAGGTCTTAGTTGTGGCATGCAGGGTCTTCATTGAGGCATGTGAGATCTTTAGTTGTGGCACGCAGGCTCTTCGTTGCAGCACCGGACTTCTGTCTAGTTGTGGTGTGTGGGTTTTCTCTCTCTAGTTGTGGTGCGTGGGCTCTGTAGTTGCGGCATATGGGCTCTCTCGTTGAGGTGCTCGAGCTCAGTAGTTGTGATGCGTGGGCTTAGTTGCCCTGCAGCATGTGGGATCCTAGTTCCCTGACCAGGAGTCAAACCTGTGTCCCCTGCATTGGAAGGCGGATTCTTTACCACTGGACCACCAGGGAAGTCCCAGCGTTTGCTTTAGAAAATTCATTTTATCTTCATTTTTGAAGGACAGTTTTCCAGATTATAGTAATCTTGGTTGAAAGTTTTTAAATTTTAGCACTTTGAATATATCATGCCACTCTTTTCTGGCCTGTAAGGTTTCCACTGATAATCTAATGTGAGTTCCCTTGTCCTTGACTAGTTGCTTTTCTCACTTCTTTCAAGATTCTCTCTTTGTCTTTGTCTTTTGATAGTTTGATTATAATGTGTCTCACTGTGGGCCTCTTTGAGTTCATCCTGGCTGGAGATCTTCAGCTTCTGATATGGGATGCCCCACTTCCTTTTTCAGATTTGGGAAAATTTTAACCATAATTTATTCAAATTCTCTCCTCCTTTTGGAACTCTCATAATGTGTGTATTGGTTTGCTTCATTCTTTTTTCTTTTTTCTTGTCTGACTTGATAGTTCAAATGACTTGTGTTTGAGTTTGCTGATTCTGTCCTGTGCTTAAGTCTATTGTTTAATCTCTCTATTGAATTTTTCAATTCAGTTATTATGTCCTTTAGTTCCAGAATTTCTGTTTGGTTCCTTTTTATAGTTTCTGTCTTGTTGATACTCTCAGTTGTTCATGTTACTGTTTTCATGGTTTCTTTTAGTTATCCGTGTTTTCTTGTAGATCACTGAGCTTCCTTAATACAGTTATTTTGAATTCTTTCCCATAATTCATAGGTCTCTGTTAGTTTCTGGAGATCTATTTTGATCCTTTGGGCCATGTTTCCTAGTTTCTTCATGTACTTCATGAGTTTTTTCCCTTGAGTTTTTTGGTTTTTGTTTTTGGCCATGCCGCGCAGCATGCAGGAATCTTAGTTCAACCAGGGATTGAACTTGTGCCCCCTGTAGTGGAAGCACGGAGTCTCAGCCACTTGACCACCAGGGAAGTCCCCTTCCCCTGAGTTTTATGCGTTTGACACTGGCTTCATACAGGGGAAGACTCACCAATCAGCTTGGCTAGAGATTCTGGGGACCTCTGGAACCTTTTTTGGAGGATGGGCTTCTCTGGGCTTATGTGTGTGATTTCCTAATTAGAGAGGTTTGTCCATTTCTTTTTCAGGAGCTATAATCTCTTGCTTCTTCTAGTGTTTTTCTGCAGTACTGCAGGTTAGCCATTGCTACTGCAACAAGCTTTCTCACTCTCTTTAATTCTCAGTGGTCCCTAGGTATCTGAAGCATGTTGGCTCTCTATCAGCTCCCAGAAGCAGGCAAAACAGATACTAGTCCCTTGGGCAGTTTTCTAAAAATCTGGATTGCCAAATGCTCCCTTCTTTCCCTCCCTTTGTAGAGAGAAGCCAAGAGTTGAGTGCCTTCTCCCAATCTTACCAAGCCCTGCTGGCCTCCATCTGTGTCACTACAGGCCCTCTGGTTCCACAACATGCTGCCCACTCTTTCGTTTGTTTTCAGTGCCCCCGGGAGTCCAAACTGTGTGGCTTCTGTTTGTGCCTCCCAGTCAGGTTAGACAGAAACTGGCCCCTTGGGCGGCCCTATGAAAAGCTGGAATGTTGAACATCCCCACCTCCACTCCCCAGCTTTGAGGGGGAGCTCAGCTGTGCTTGCTTTCTGAGTGGTAATCTCAGATAAAGTGAATTGGCTCTTGTAATCCATTTCAGTGCTAGTGTTCTTGGCTTTGCACTTGCCCTGGGGTATTGTAACTTCTTAACTGATTTCTAGAGTACTCATAAAGGTATTTTGATGCATATATTGTTAGTTTGGTATCTCTGTGAGGGAAATAATGTGGGGGGGCTTTCTATTCTGCCAGCTTGCTGTTGGTCTGCTCTTGCTTCATGCCTTTTTAATGCCAAATAATATTCCAGTGTACAAATAAGCCATATTTTATTTATTCTTTCATCAACTGATGAACATTTGGATTGTTTTTACTTTTTGGCCTTTATGAATAATGCTGTTATGAACATTCGTGTGCAGTGTTTTGTGTGGATATGTTTTTATTTTTGCTGTTTACCTAGGAGTGGAATTCCTGGGTCATTTGGTAATTATACGTATAGGTTTTGAGGAACTGCCAGAATGTTCAGTAGTTGTGGCACATGGGCTCAGTAGTTGTGGTGCTTGTGCGTAGTTGCTCCACAGCATGTGGGATCTTCCCAGACCAGGGATCAAACCCGTGCCCCCTGCATTGGCAGGCGGATTCTTAATCACTGCGCCACCAGGGTAGTCCTCTTTGCTTGTTTTTAAATTGGGCTATTTGTCTTTTTATTATTGAATTGTAAGAATTCTTTACATGGTCTAGATATAAGTCCATTATTAGATACGATTTGCATATACTTTCTCCTGTTTTGTGGGTTTACCTTTTACATTCTTGATTATATATTTTGAAGCACAAAAGTTCTTAATTTTGATGAAGTTTGGTTTGTCTATTTTTTCTTTGGTTCCTTGTGCTTTTGGTGTCATACCTAAGTACCCATTGCCTAATCCAGTTGTCTAAGCACCATTTGTAGAAAAGGGTATTCTTTCCCCATTGAATGGTCATGGCACCCTATTTGAAAATCTTTTGACCATAAATGTGATGGTTTATTTCTGGGCTCTCAGTTATTTTTTATTGATATGTATGTGTGTCTTTATGCCAGTACCACAAAGTCTTAATCTTTGTAGTAATTAATTATTGTAGCTTTGAAATCAGAAAGTTCAAGTCCTCCAACTTTATCTTTTTTCGAGATTGTTTCGGCTCAAGATTGTTTTGACTTTGCATTTCTGTATTTATTTTAGGAGTTTCTTATCATTTCTGCCCAAAAGCCAGATGGAATTTAGATAGGGGTTGTGCTGAATCTGTAGGTCAGTTTGGGCAGTGTTGGCACTGTAACAATGTTAAGTTTTCCGAACTATCAACAAGGGATGGCTCTTCATTAATTTAGGCTGTCTTTGATCTCTTTCAACAGTGTTTTGTAGTTTTCAGTGTAGAAGTCTTGCACTTCTTTTGTTCATTTTATTCCTAAGTATTTTAACCTTTTTTGACGCTATTATAAATAAAATTGTTTTTTTAATTTCATTTTTGGATTTCCCATTGCTAGTATATAGAAATACAGTTGATTTTTATATATTGATCTTAGGTGTTGCATCCTTGCTGAACTCATATTTTAGCTCTAATCATTTTATTGTGAATTTCTTAGGATTTTCTATGTGCATGATCACGCCATCAGCCAAAAGAGATAGTCTTACTTCATCCTTTCTAATCTGGATGCCTTTTATTTCTTTTTCTTGCCTGATTGCCCTAGCTAGATCCTTCAGTGCATTGTTGAGGGTAAGTAGAGTGAACAGACATCCTTGTGTTGCTCCTGATCTTAGGGGGAAAGCAGCTGGTTTTTCACAATTTAACTATGATATTAACTGTGATTTTGATAGATGGCCTTTCAGGTTGAGAAAGTTCCCTTCTGTACCTAGTTTGTTTAGTTTTTCAGATGTTTTTTTCTATGCCTGTTGAGACGATTATTCCTGTTTATTCTATTAACATGATGTATTAATTTACAGTTTTCTTATGGGGGCTTGAATTTTCCTGGCCCATCAGGCTGCAAATCCACAGGAGGACCAGTCACAATTTCTCAAGGACTTGTTCTCACTCCTGCTCCCCTTTTACTTTGTGCTGAGGCACCTTTCCTTGTGGTCTCCTGGGGGTTGCAACATGGTTTACTTCTGTTTCACCGTAACTCTGAGGATAGAGCCCTTTGAGGCCAAAGTTTAGTCTCCCTTAAACTTCTGCCTCCTAACAGGATGGCTGAAAAGCCCTCAGGACAAAATCAGTTTCAGGGCTCTACTTGTTTCCCTGGGTTATTACTTTCCATTAGTTTTTGGTTTGTAGTTCTTTACAATTTTTTCAGTTTTTTGCTTCTTTTAAGGTGGTTTTTAATTTTTATTTATTTATTTATTTATGGCTGCATTGGGTCTTCATTGCTGCGCGCGGGCTTTCTCTAGTTGTGGTGAGCGGGGGCTAATCTTCGTTGTGGTGCGCTGGCTTCTCATTGTGGTGGCTTCTCTTGTTGTGGAGCACGGGGTCTAGTGCACGGGCTTCAGTAGTTGTGGCACATGGGCTCAGTAGTTGTGGCTCACGGGCTCTAGAGCGCAGGCTCAGCAGTTGTGGTGCACGGGCTTAGTTGATCCACGGCATGTGAGATCTTCCTGGACCAGGGCTCGAACCCGTGTCCCCTGCATTGGCAGGCGGATTCTTAACCACTGTGCCACCAGGAAGTCCCTAAGGTGGTTTTTTAAAGACTTTATACAGCATTTTTATTTGCTTTCAACAGGAAATTTGGGCTGAGTAACTTGCCATTATTATGAAGAGTTGTTTGGGTTTTTGCCTTTTTTCCCCCCCTTAAGTTCTTTTGCCTCTGAGGTCCCAGAACTAGGGGAGTAGAGGTATGACAGGGGCTAATAAGCTGTATGGGCAGAGTGATGTTGCTGTTAGTAGTCTCGTTTTCTGGGAAACATCACTGTTTTGAAGAAAAGAAGAAAACTTTCTCAAGGTATAATTTACGTACCACAAAATTCACACACTTCAAGTGTTCAGCAAATGGTTTTCAGTAAATTTACTGAGTTGTGCATCCATCCCCATAAATCAGTTTTAGAATATTACACCACTCCCATAAGATCACGCTATCTCATTTATAGTTAGTCCCAGACAACCACTAGTCTACTCTCTATCTCTGTAGATTTGCTTTTTCTGGACGTTTCATATTAATGTAATCATATAATGTGTGATCTTTTGTGTCTTGGTCTTTTCAGTTAGCATAATGTGTCTGTGGTTTATTTATATCATGACATGTGGCAGTATCTTGTTCTTTATGGCCATGTGCCCAGCACCATATGGGTTGGTACCCATGTCCCAGATGTCATACTTCTTATTCCCAGGGTGCTCCTCACTTTGCACATCCTACCTTGTACTTCGGGACTCCCATGCCAAGCATGCCTTGTGCCTTCGATACCCCATGTCCTGTGCATCCTGTGCCTGGGCACCCCACCTTTCTCTGCACCCCGTGCCAGAAAATCCCACATCCAGGGTGCCCCATGCCTAGAACACCCCACTTTCTGACTCCCTGTGTCTTCGGGACCCTATATTCTGTGCACCTAGCACCTTGGGCACCCTGGCCTCAGACATGGATGGCTCTGCTTACCTGTCCCCTGGTCCCCAACCCTTGCCTTCCTTTAGTTGCGCCCAGTGTCTTGGGCTCCCACGCTGACTACCCTGGGTGCTGCACTCCTCCACCCTTAACTGTCCCCAGTGCTCTGAGTCCTTTACCTCAGGCCTAGCTCCCTTGGTCCTGGTTATCCTGTGTCAGGCTCTTTAGTTCCTGTGTGCTGGACCAGACCCCGTAACATATACGAGGTAAGGCAAGAGCTAGGGGTGGGGAATTTTATTTTTATATATATATACACACACGTGTGTGTGTGTGTGTGTAGAGAGAGGGAGAGAGAGAGGGAGTTTTTATTGTTGAATAGTATTCCAGTGTGTGGTTATACCACATGTTACTTACCCACTTATCAGTTGGTGAACGTTTGGGGTTGATTCAGCTTTTTGGATATTTTATTATTTTAACTGGTATGTGTGCACTCTGTAGTCTAAAGCTATTGCTAGACTTGTCCTATATGAACAATTCATCTCCATTCTGCACAATAGGTCCTGGTTCTGTGCTTGGAATTGATGTGTATTTGCCAAGAAAGTTAGTGGTGGTGTATTTCAGCTCCTGTTCGGTTTCATGTTTGCTGCGTACCATATATTGAGGTTTGAATGATCTGCTCCTCGTTCCACTGGCTTTTATAATTTTCTAGCTTTTAATATTCCCTTCCAGTATCAAAAAGGCCATATTCTTTTGTTTCTGATATTCCGTACCTTAGCTTGGCAACCACTTTATGTAGTCTCCATAGTTTTGCCTTTTCCAGAATGTCATATAGTTGGAATCCTACAGTATCTAAACTTTTAGATTGGCTTTTTACACTTGGTTATACGCATTTAAGGTTCCTCCATGTCTTTTCATGACTTGATAGCTCATTTCTTTTCAGTGCTGAATAATGATCTATTGTCTGAATGTACCAGAGTGTATGTATCCATTCACCTACATCTTGGTTGCTTCCAAGTTTTGACAGTTTTGAATAAAGTTGCTATAAAAATCCATTTTCAGGTTTTTATGTGGTTCTAAGTTTTCACCTCCTTTTACATTAACTTGAAATAAACTAAATGATGTGTTACTACTGTTTACTAATGTGAAATTACAGCAGTTAGAATTAGTAAAAAATTCTTTTCCACATCTTGTCCTAATGAAGGTTTTATGGCTTGTTTCCATATGTGCTAGGGAGTAAGAGCCTTTGCCAAGCTTGCTGAGCCTGTGACCTTTCCTTTTTGGTCTCTACTTTTGTGTTTCTTTTATTGAGAGAACACCAGTATTGCCACATTCAAATGAGGCAGGAATAGCTTTCTCTGAGGTCATCATATGATGAAATACTCCTGCCCTCTTGAGTAGATTGTATCCTGCGTTCTGTAGGCATTACGCTCTGTTCTCAAAGAGTTTACAGTATAGTAAAATGATTATAGCATGTTAAGTATATTAAAACTGGGATGAAGTTTTATAGGGAAATTAATAATAGATATTTGTTTCACCATTAATTCAAGGAAAAATGGCATAATACTTTGATATTTTGATCATAAAACATGACAAGAGTTGTTTTTCTGTTTGTTTTTTGTTTTATTTTAAGAAAGTATCCGAAATTCTATATTCTATTTTATCTTTTCTGCCTTTGGCATACATGGCATACATTTTTTAATGTTATTGAGATAATGGTATACATATTATTAATTATATATTTTTGATGTTTCTAATGTGAAACTCACTATAACCATGATATAAAGTATATGTAAAATGCTTTTGAAATTCATGTGGTAGTGCTGATTAGGTAAATATTCTATCATCTATTCATCCAATATTCTGCATAGTCCAGAGAGATGTTATTTAAAATGTTAATTCATTGTGTTTTTTATGAATTTACCTGATTTAGAATCCATATTTTAATGTTAGCTTTGTCACTGTAGGACACTAGTTTCAGTTTAATTTCGTTAACATTGGATGGGCTGTGTGTGTGTGGATAAGGCAACAAAAGTCTCCTTTCTCCCAAATTTTGCATAGGATAAACCATAGCAAATAGCCATAGTGTTTTTGTGAGTTTCCTATTTCTGTACCTTTGGAAGTACAGAGATAGTTGCATGAAAACGTTGGGTTTCCCTCTGACTTTTTGGTTAATACTGAACTTGTTTCTCCTCTTTTAGCTGTGCGGTCAGAGAAGAAACGCCTTAGGAAGCCAAGCAAGTGGCTTCTGGAATATACAGAAGAATATGATCAGATATTTGCTCCTAAGAAAAAACAAAAGAAGGTACAGGAACAGGTGCACAAGGTACATTCCACCATTTCAACAACCTTTCATCAGTCCTTTTAGGATACTGCAATTTCCCCTTCAATATCATATTTTATCTTCATGGGACAATAATTTCCTTGACTGGGATCTTGTTTTTCAGTTTTTTATTTCCAGCTTCTGGCACAGTACTTAGCCTGTACTAGTTATACAGGAAATGTATAAATGAGTCTATGTACTATGTGTGTATAGTGTGTGTATATATAGTATATTTTCCCCCTTTGCTTTCAAAATGTATTTAATGATTTAGGAATATTGTTATGATAAAATGTTTAGTAAAAAATACAGGGTATTAAAAAGAATAGTATGATCCTAATTCTGTAAACAAATGTTATAATACCTTATATGCTTTATTTTTAAATTCAATTTCTTTAAACTCAAAGTATTTTAAAGTAAATTAGAGATATTTTGACTCCATGTCCCTAAATAACATGCACCTCTAAGAAACAACATTTTTCTTCACAACCAGTTTATCATGGTCATATCTATTAAGGTCAGTTTATCTAATAACAAATCCATGTTCAGATTTCCCCAATTGTTTCGTAACCTTTACATATAATTTATCCAAACCAAGATCCAGTCTAGGACTACACATTATATCTGGTTGTTACATTTCTTAAATCACCTTAAATCCAGGACAGTCCCCCCTTTTCATGACCGTATGTAAGCAATGAGAGCAACACATTTAGAGTATCTGCCTTCTTGATTTGTGTGATTGCGTCTATGTTCCCTTTTAGGTAATAATTATAAGTAACAATTTGATAGACTCAGGTTAAACATTTTTGGCTAGATTACATGGTAGGTGTCATATGTTGCATGACATTGGAAGGTACTTAATGTCCAGTAGTTCACTGCGGTGACTAACTGATTTCTGTCTTTTGAGTTATGTTTTACCTCTTTTGATCAAGCAGCAGTATATGTATAATTACTTTGGCTCCAAGAGAATGTCCTGTTCCCCATCAGCCATTTCCCTGATGTTTTTTAAAAGATATCAATTGTAGATCCTTTTCTATATGAATAATTTCATTTGGGGTTACAAAATGAAGATTTTCAGATTTTATTATTTCTTCTACTTATATTATCTGTCAATCTGTCATTTTATAGTACTGAAATACATGAAAGGCATGTATTGCTTTCCCATTAATTTACCAACTCAACTTTGGAAGTTTATTATTAGCTGCTTTTATCGATGGTACATTAGGGAATCTTTTTTTCTTTTTCTTAGATTATCACTATGGCTTTAATGAATTTTTATAGCTTCATTGTATCTCAATCCAATGACATTTTTACCCTTTTAAAAAATTATAGTAAAATATATATAACATAAAATTTACAACTTTAACCATTTTTTAGTGTACAGTTCTGTGGCATTCAGTACACCCACATCGTTATGCAACCACTACCATTATCACCACTACCCCATTATCTTCAGAAATTTTTCATGTCCCCAAACTGAAACTCTATGTCTATTAAAAAATAACTTCCCACTTCCCCATACCTTTAGCCCCTAACAACCACCATTCTGTTTTCTGTCTCTATGAATTTTACTATTCTAGGTACCTCATACAAGTGGAATCATACAATATTTGTCCTTTTGTGTCTGGCTTATTTCAGTTAGTGTAATGTTGTCGTCAAGTTTCATCCATTTGTAGCACGTGTCAGAATTTCATTCCTTTATAAGTACATTATTCTTTTTGACACTTAAATTATAATGACTTTGGCCTATGGATTCCACGTTTATCTTTTGCCCTTAGGTAAGTTCCCGCCGTGAAGAGGAAAGCCTTTTAGCCCGGTGTCGATCTAGTGCTCAGAACAAACAGGTGGATGAGAATTCTTTGATTTCAACCAAAGAAGAGCCTCCAGTTCTTGAAAGGGAGGCTCCGTTTTTGGAAGGGCCCTTGGCTCAGTCAGAACTTGGAGGTGGACATGCTGAGTTGCCACAGCTGACCTTGTCTGTGCCTGTGGCTCCGGAAGTCTCTCCACGGCCTGCCCTTGAGTCTGAGGAATTGCTAGTTAAAACACCAGGTAAGATGGGGATGGGTCTCAGTATGTAAGTGTGTATAATTAGAGGAAGCAGGAGATTTTAGTATGTTTTGATGGAAAGCCAGTAGTGTATTTCTGTACAGCAAACTACCCACTTTGATTCTGGGAAATCCCTAATACTGGCTAATTGGATATAGTTAATGACCATGAATTGGTGTACTGGCAGGAAGACATATTTTTAAAAAACTACTTTCTTTACAGTGTTATTGCTCTTCATGATTATTGATCAACCACAGTGTGAATCAACACCCAGGATAACAGGGTTTGGCGGAGGGGCACTGCATACTAGTGGAGTAAACACATAAAAATTATACTTCAGATACTGACTTTACCAATCTTTGTGTTACTTGGGAAGTTGTTTAACCTCTGAACTTGTTTCCTCGATGTATAAAATGGAGACTGTGATGCAATGTATAAAGAAATTTACCTGACACATAGCAAGCAGCTGAGTGTAAATACTCCCTTGAAGTTAATTACCAATTTCTTTTCACTTTATCATTCTGTATAAACATGTCACCTGGTGAGAATTGGATCTAAACATACTGTCTCTAATTCACCTTCTGACATTTTTCATTTCTTTTTTTTTTTTTTATATTGGAGTAACCTTCTGACGAGTATTGTAGTCAGCCAAGGAAAATTTTGGATGTAACTTTTTTACATTCCCAACAGTAGCTTGTGATGTTATTCTTTAAAAAGGGATTCCAATTGTGCATAATCAAGGCAGAATCAAAAAGAATAATAAAGATAGTTACCACCTCATTGCCCACTATGTGCCAAACTCTGTTATTAGGCTCTTTTATATAATTCATAAGAGCAGTCCTACAAAGTAAACAAGTGTCTTTTACTTATTTAGGAGCAGAACAAAAATTCTAATCCTGGTCTATTTATGCCCAGAATTCAGGCTCTACTTTACCTCACTTCTCCTTTTGTTCTTATCACCAATTGATTGCTCTAAAGGGAGTTTTGCCCTTTTGATTTCTCCCTTAGTTCATTTGTGATTTTTTAAAAAATGTATCAACATATATGGTTTTTAGTAAGTGTGTATACACACACACACACACACACACTCTGACATAACATCCTCACATTAGTTTGTGTCTGTATTGAGAAATATTTTCTTGTTTTATGTTAACTAGTATTTTAGAATAAATAAATTTTTACCATGTCCCTCCCCACAAGATGATGAGAAAAATATTAAAAAATGACTAATTTTTGTGTGAGATATATATATATATATATGTTTTTTAAAAATTAGCTTGTGCCCAGTTTCTAAATCATCTAATGAAAAGATGCATGCATTTCAGGAAATTATGAAAGTAAGCGTCAGAGAAAACCAACTAAGAAACTTCTTGAATCCAATGATTTAGACCCTGGATTTATGCCCAAGAAAGGGGAACTTGGCCTTACTAAAAAGGTATGTTATTTTAGTCAATTCTAAAACAGGGTTGAATCCAGGAAATAGGGGATTTTAAAAACAAATCTTTTAGTAATACTTATGACATCAATGCGCATATACATAGAAATTATAGAATGTCAGAGTACACTTGGTGATCTGAGAGATCCTACATTAAGAGGCTGTTTTGCATTTGTACGGACATGTGTATCACTTGATTTTAGATTTTCTTTTCAAGTGAAAATGAAAAAAGCTTTTACAGTTGAGTAAAGTTTGTGTTTGTTGTAATTTCTTTTCTGGGCTCAAAACCTCTTACCTGATTTCTACTTCACTTCTGTCTCTACAAGCCACTAACCTACTCTTATGCCATTGCCCTGTCTGCATAATACCTCAGAAAAGACCTAGCTCAGCTATAATCCAGGCAGAAACACTTGATCTTCAGTTTTGCAAACTTGGTTTCCATTAGCCAAGAAGGCATCATTAAATTGTAGTTGGAAATAGAAAATGATTTTCTAATTCTATAATGGATGATAACTGGATATTGATTCCTTAGGCTACATCCTGCTCTCTTTGTATTTGAGGAGTAACTCAGTGTATATGTTACAAATTCAGTTGTAGGTTGCACAGATTTCCTATTTTAAAAAATTCTTTTTCTTTAAAGAAAAAATGCAGATTGTAATCAAATCATAAATAGAGTTTTTGGAACTCTTTCCTTAGCTGTAGCAAACTTCTATCCTTTAATCCTATATTAAGACCCCTAGTTTTTGTTAGTCACTCATCTGTAAATGTAAAATTTAATTTATTTGTGTTTTTATACCTTACTTAAAGAGTCACATTATGTACTTTAGTTCCTTTGTTCTTCTCAAAGCAGTTTTATGACATGGACTTTTCGGTTGTTCTTAGACTCATCTCCTGCCCTCCGAACTCTCTCTGCAGTTTGTGCAACCTTCAGTGACAATGTGTCTCTAACTCACTATCCTCTCATTGTGCCCCACACTCTAGTAAGGCTGTGGTCATCTCCTTCTGCAGTGCTTTCTCTCCTGGATTTATATTATTCAAATCTTAGCCACTGCACAAGATTGTTGGCAGAGGTAGATGGGAAGGGCCAGGGAAACTGGGATTCAGTTGAACGTTTTGAGCGTGGAAGTGACATTTGCAATCAGATGATAAATTTAATGGTATTGTACAAGGTGAGTCATGGGAGGCTGTTGTCTTACTGCTAGAGGTGAGGTGCTGCAAATGTCATTGAAAGTAAGAATTCAGGCGAGTTAAGTGAATGACTCCCCGCGCCCTTTATGGAGCTATAATTGGCATATATAAGTTAATGATTTGAAGGAATAAGATGAATTTTGAATCCTCAATGTTTTTGAGACAGAGTTACTTAAAAAATAGTGTTAATTTGTTTTATAATAACTGTAAATGGAGTATAACCTTTAAAATTGTATAAAAAATTTAAAAATATAGTGTTAATTTGTATGACCTTGCTCTGCCAAGTGCAGTTTTCTAATCTGAAATTTAACTTGTTGTGTTTGTGGGTTAATTTTTTCCCTAAGGGGATAAAAAGCATGATTTAGTTGATAATTTTAATTTATATAGGCGAAAGTGTCCCAGAAGTCTTTGAGATTTAATTTACACCAATAAAATGCACAGATCTTAATTGTTCTGTTTGATGGCTCTAGCAGTTGTATATACCATGTTAAGTACCACCCAAACTAAGTATGCTCTATATCTGTCACCCCTGGAAGTTCTCTTGTGCCCCTTTTCACTCAACTCCCCATTCTCATCTCTTCAAGAGGCAAAATTTTCTAACTTCCGTTACCATAGATTAGTTTTGCTTGTTCTTGAATGTCGTATATGTTGTTTTGTTTTTGTTAATTGGCTTCTTTTATTCAACACATGTATTTGAGATACATCCACAAGGATGCTATTTCAATAGTAGTTCAAGTACAATTTGCTTGTCCTTTCTCCTGTTGATGCACATTTGCATTTTTTCATTTGAGGGCTATTAATCATAAGACTGGTATGAATATTCTGAGTCTGTTTGTGTACATATATTTTCATTTTTCTTGGTGGTGTAAATACTTAGGGGTGGGATTGCTGGCTCATGAATATATCCCTTTTAAAGAAACTGCCAAACACTTCTCCAAAGTGGTTGTACAACTTCACGTTCCCGCCAGCGGTATATCAGAGTCCCAGTTGCTCCATATCTTTAATAGCATTTGGATTGTCAGTCATTTTAAGTTTAGCCGTTCTAGTGGATATGAAATGATATCTAATCATGTTTTTAATTTGTATTCCCTAATGATTATTGATTTTGAGCCCCTTAGTATGTGCTTACTGGCCATTCCTATATCTCATCGAACAACTGTTCAAGCACACTTACATTTTTGATTGGGCTGTTCATTGTTTTTATGGTTGCTTTTTTAGGAGTGCCTTTATATTTGGGATACAAGTCTTTTGTCAGATATATGTGCTTCAAATACTTTTTCCCAGTCTGATGCTTGCCTATTCATTTCCTTAGTCTTTCATGAGAAAGAATTTTTAAAAGTTTGTTTTTTCGTTTATGATTTATGTTTTGTGTCTATTTCAAGAAATCTTTGCCTACCACATCGACACAGAGATGTACTTTCTGTGTTTTCTTTTAGGAGTTTTCTGGTTTTGATTTATATACAGTTCTTCATTTTTTGAGATGGAGTTTTGAAGTGGATGTCCAATTGTTTTAGCACTATTAGTGAAAAATCCGTTAGCTATCCAATTCTCTCAATATTTTTGGTCTCTTTAAGCATTAGATATAATTAATAACTGTCACTGTTGAATTTCAGCTTTTTTTGGTAGGGAGATAGGCATCATATTTGGTGCTAGAACAAGAGAAAACCAGAATTATTGGTGATGGCTAGACCTGGACCCTGGAGAAAAGTGACCTCTTTTCTGTTTTAGAAGTGAGTTCTGCTATCTGACCTAGTCAACTTCACAATTAAGGTCCTGCTTACTGTGAGGTATATTTTGCCATCAGGTTGAAACCATGATTCAGCTCCATCTTGGGACTACACCATGGGTTACCAGGCAGGCCACACCTTGTCTTTGGATGGATCAATCAGTGGGTTAGAGAAAGAGGGATTGTCTGTTGAGGTAGTGGTAACTTAAGAGTGCACAGACTTAATGCGTATCCTACCAGATTATGCATAAAGTAAGTTACTGGCATCTTTGACATGTCCTCCAAGGCACTTACAGAGTTCTGTGGGTTTTTTAAAAAATATATTTTATTATTATCATTATTTTTCAGTCGCGCCTCGCGGCACGCGGGATCTTAATAAAAGCACAGAGTCTTAATTACTGGACCACCAGGGAAGTCCCTTTTTTTATTCTAAGCAGAGCAGATGGATTTTTATTCTTGTAGTGTAGTGTGTGTGTGTGGGGGTGTGCGTGCGTGCGTGTGCATGCTGTTATTTCTATTTTGGCTTACAAAATTGTTGACATCAGAAATGAGAGTTTTTTCTGCATCATTCTCTGACTGTAGTTTTGGGAACATTCTGATTGTTTTTGCATCACAGCTTTTGGGTGAGTGTTAAACAATGAAGTATAAATTGGTTGTCTAAGTAATATAGATGGTAGTTTTCTTTAAATTATGCAGTCTGTTTTGTGGGTTTGTCTACTAGTGTTTTGTTCCATTTAACTAGGTACCTAACATTTGCTCCTTCATTTTATTTGACTTCATAACACTCTTCTGATCTACATTGAACATGAGGAACATTCTTATGATTTATTAATGTATATAATAAGTGTTCAGAAATTCACAGCTGCATTTTATCTTGTTTTAACCTCAGACTTTGGGAACTTCATAGCAAGAATAGCATCCATTATATTGACTTTTGTGGCCACTAAATTTTGTTTTACAGACATGATGAAGAATATTATTCTTGTAGGAGAAGACATTTTCTTGGAATAGAACTAATTGATACAAGCATTAGTAGTAGGGGAATAAAATGTATAGTGAATTACTCTTGATGTTTAAGGTTTTTCTTGTTGTTTTTTGTTTGTTTGTTTGTTTTGGCCATGCCACGTGGCTTGTGGAATCCTAGTTAGTTCCCTGACCAGGGTCCCTTGGCAGTGAAAGCGTGGAGTCCCAACCGCTGGACCGCCAGGGAATTCCCGATGTTAAGTGTTTTGTTTTTAGTTTCAGTGTTGCTTTAATTTATATTAATCTGCAGCAACTTAAATTAGAAAGACCTTCCATGATTCAGAGCTTTTTAATATTTAGAATTCATCAGGTAAATAAGTCTGTGTAAAATCCAGTGGCTGTAAGTATAACATTAAGAAGGAAGATTTTAAATACACGGTGGTGTGGAACAGAATTGAGCTGGTGGGTCTATAAGCACATACTTTATCTCTTTCTCTCCCACTTTAATCAGAGCAGTGTTCTATATCTGCATTATATATTGGGAGTCTCTGAATAAGCCAGTCGTTGTCCGTAGTCCCCCCACCGGAGTATGTGGTGGTTTTGAGTTTTAGAGCATGAAAAAAAACCCAAATCTGATGCTTTTCCCAAAAAGTTTCTGTTCAACCCTTTACTATTATACTGTTCCTTTAATTGTTAAAAACAGCCAAGATTCTGTATCTTTGGCAATAGACAGTTCAGCTTTTGGCACATAGTATAAAGGGTTTATTTTCTATTCCTTTGTAAAACATGATGCATTTTACTTATTTGTAGTGTTATGAAGCTGGTCACTTGGAGAATGAAATTACTGAATCATGTGCTGCATCTCGTTCTAAAGAGTTTGGTGGAGGTGAGTGTTTTTGAGATTTAAGAACTGTATTGCAAAAATAAGTGTGAAGTACCCTGTCAGTTAACGAGAAAAGTTACTAAGCAGGACTAGTAAGGTTGCAAGTTCTAAGACTTGTTTGCCCAATATATGCTTCCCAAAACTACGTATGACACTAGAAAATTGTATTGATTCATTTCCAACTTTATACTGAAATTAGTTAAATGGAATTAGAATTATATTAGTGTTAAGGAAATGTTGGGAACAATAAAGAAAAATCAGCTCCTTAATTTTCTTATTAGATAATTCTCCATACTGCATCATTACTTTCTTGGCTTTGATTCCTATAGGACAGAAAATACAGAATTTGAGTTGAGGGGGAAATTGCAAATCATCTTAAACAAGTCTTTCATAGTCTTACTTTCTTATATCACACCTGTGACCTTTGGTCAATGAACATATGCTTGAAAAAGAGAGCTTACATTTGAGCCTAGTCTATTATGGTTGCTTTCAAAGGCCTTGGGAATCTTCTAGATTAAATTGGAATCTGTTTCCTGGAACCTCTGCTTGGTCATCTTATTTCTGCCCACAGCAGGAATGGGCAGCCCTTCATTCAATAACAGATAAAATAATCATAGTTTAAGTATCTACTCTACCAGTTTCTTTGCGTAAGGACTGTTACCTCTGATCAATCTAAAGCATTACAACGAATTAGAATATTATTCATATTATCCCTATCTTGTAGAATAAGCATGAAGATGAAAGAGGTTGGAAGGGCTGGGGAACTATATCCAGACGTGACCAAATTTATTGCCACACTGCTGTCTCATTATCCACCCTGTGTTTCTCCATAGCAATTCTTTCTATCCCTTTGATCATTTTGTCTGCCTATGCCATTTATTGATTGGTGTCATTCCTGAAATATTAGCTTAGATTTGAGCATGCTACATCAGATATGATCTATCAGCAAAGGGTATTATGGGGAGATTATATTTTACGTGGTCTTAAACGTACACTTCTTTGAATGTGATCTGTGATTATTAAGTTTTTTAGCAAGTAAATTAAGCAATATTTTAACTTATTTTAACCCTGTATGCAATTATAATATAGGTTGGTCAACTTGTTTGCTTGATTTAAAAAAAAAACTAAAAAACTACTTTCAAAATAATACCAGCTCTTTCCCTATACATTTGTACTTTAGTTTTCTGTAAAACCTACAACCTGCACTTTATCCTCTGTAAATTTCATCTAAATGTTTCAACTTGTGAGAATTTTGAAGCTTTATTCTGCCACCATCTTAACTCTTCCCTTTTAGTCTTAGGCTGTCAGCAGCTTTGATAGCAGAGCTCCATCTCGATCAGGCAGATCAAGAAGAGAGCCCTAAAGCAGTCTTCCAAAGTATTTGATACCTAGCTTAAATATCCTGGAACATTTTACAAAATATCTCTTTAAAGATTCCTCTTAATGTTTCTATAACAAAGAGTTGAAATATGTATAATAAAAAATGAGTGAGAGACTAAATTCCATTTTCTAAATATGCCAAGATTAGGCATTCATATTCAAGGTTATAGTACCGCTGCATGAATACCCTTTTTTTTTTAATTAAAAAAAAAACGTTTATTTGTTTATTTATTTTTGGCTGTGTTGGGTCTTCGTTGCTGTGCGCGGGCTTTCTCTAGTTGCAGTGAGCGGGGGCTATTCTTCCTTGTGGTGTGCAGGCTTCTCATCACGGTGGCTTCTCTTGTTGCAGAGCATGGGCTCTAGGCGCATGGGTTCAGTAGTTGTGGCACACGGGCTCAGTAGTTGTGGCTCACGGGCTCTAGAGCACAGGCTCAGTAGTTGTGGCGCATGGGCTTAGTTGCTCTGTGGCATGTGGGATCTTCCCGGACCAGGGCTCGAACCCGTGTCCCCTGCATTTGCAGGCGGATTCTTAAAACACTGTGCCACCAGGGAAGTCCCTGCATGAATATCCTTTTGGCCAATAAATGTGTTGGTTGGGGGAGGGAGGTATTTTTCTCTCCTATAAGTCAGATCTTATGTATTTCATGTTTCTGTCTTAATCCTTAAATCATAGAGTGATATAATTTATTGTCTTTAATCTTGGAGGCCAGGTTTTAGTATCTTTTCCTGACTACTAAATGCATTTCCTCCCCATCTGTAGGATATTAAAGTCCTTTGTGGAACTAGAAAGTCTTTCATTTCAATCATATAAAATGAAATTGCTTTAATAACCTGTATGTTTACTATTTAATCCATATGAGGCAGAATTTATATATATGTATCCATTTCCCCAACTAGTTATATACTAATGGGTAAGTCGTTTTTTTTCCTCTGCTCTTGTTTTCCTCATCTGCAAAGTTAGAGAATTAAAATTAAAATTAAGGTTGGTGTTTACTCTAACATTCCATAATTCTATGAGGTCCCTTTAGTTGAGGATAGGAGTTCTTGGACATGCATGTGATCAGCCAGCAGGTAACACCTGTTTTCCTGTCCTAGGCACCACCAAGCTGTTTGATAAACCAAGGAAGCGAAAACGACAGAGACATGCTACAGCCAAGGTGCATTGTAAAAAAGTGAAAAATGACAGCTCATCAAAAGAAACTCCAAGCTCCGAGGTATTATGCAGTTCTTCATCTTTTGACCTTCCAAAGCGAAGCTGCTTTTCACAGTAGAGGCCACATCCCTTTTCCCTTTGAGTTTACCTAAAAATAGTATTCTGTTGAAACAGCTAGTAGTGATGAGGAATCCTGGAGAAAAAGATGAATCTGATTCTAGTAGAAATAAGTCAAAGCACTATGGCAACTGTGGGTGTGACCTTTTTAAAAGATCACACCCCATGCTCTAGGTGTCAGATGAAATGCATAACTGTTTCATCAGGAAGTAAACTTGTTCTAAAACCAGAGAGCACAATATCAAGTAACTATATAATCCAGATGAACTTGGTATTGCCCTTTAAAAGTTGAGACTGCAGTTAGGGGAAAAACTCATTTGCTTATTTATTGAGACCACCAACTGCTGAAATTTAGAGTAATGTTTGTAAACAGCGACTTTTATGAAACAGATTTAAAGCCATTTTCTTGAAGAGCATCAGTGCAGCTATTGATGCTATCCCTAGCTTTCCAATTCAGGTTAAAAGAGAATTAGAACAAGTCAGGTCAGCATCACATATTATGATACAGAGTGTTTCTTTCCAGGACAATTTGAATAGAATGCCCAAGGGGGGCATTATTTAGGAAACACTGATCTTGGAAGGACAAATAAGTAATCAAATAAACTTAAGAATGTTTTCTCTCCCTTAGTGAAACCTTAAAATGGAACAGCTCAAAAAGTTCCAGTGGAACAGCCTCAGAGCAGTTAGTGGCAGGGCATGAGGCGCCCACTACCCGCCCAATCACAGCAGGGTTAGAACTAACATTGCATGCAGTCCGCCCACGTGATTGGCTGAACATCTGTAAGTGCTTAATGGCTAGACAAATAGCAGCCCAGAGGGAGGGGGTCAGATGGAGGAGACATCAATAATATAGATGTGGGACGTTATTTTTTCTCTGCAAGGGAGAACTGATGACACACAGGACAGCTGCAAGCCCCAAGGAGACCGTTGAGGAGGGTGTAGAAAATGACCACGGAATGCCTGTATCTAAAAAACTGCAGGGTGAACGAGGAGGAGGAGCTGCACTCAAGGAGAATGTTTGTCAGGTAGAGAATGTTTGCCCACTTGAATTTGAATTGCATGCTTATCTTTTAAGAGAAGTCCTCTCCCTTTCTCTTGATGACCTAGTCATGGTTAGAATAAAAATTCTCTTGGATGATTCCAGTGGAATCACTTACTTTAAGGATTTAACTCTTCTCTCTTCCCACAAAAAAAGAAGAGAAATATTTAGTGTTGCCCCTGGGTAGATACCCTGAAGTAGGTCTGAGATGGAAGGGGTGAAATCTGTGGTTGCTCAGCCAAAGATAATTTTCCTGCACCTCTCATGGTGTGAGAATGTTTGGGTTTCTAAGGAATTTTTCAAGGAGAATTTTCAACATAGATTGTTGGGTTTGTGTGTGTGTGTGTGTGTGTGTGTGTGTGTTTTGTTTGTTTTTGGGTTTTTTTTCTGCTTTAAAGTAGTGACTTTAGAGAACCTACCACCTGTATTTTTCTATTTATTTAATAAACATTTATGCAGTGGTTTTTACTATGTGTCAAGTGTTTTTCCAATCACTTTGTAAATATTACATCATTTAGTTATCATAACAATCTCATAAGATAGAGGATCATTATTATCCTTGTTTTATAGATAAGAAAATTGAGGTACAGGGAGGTTAAATAGCTTGCTTGTAGTCACTCAGTGAAGCCAAGATTCAAACCCAGGCAATCTGGGTTTTGAGTCTTAACCACTATGTTGTCTTGCTTCTCTGTGAAATGTACCTCCACTTTAATGTCAAATGTCTTTATCTTACTTGGGAGTAGAGTCAATTAAATGGATGCATTGGTTATATTCTCTTTTCATGGTCTTGATTTAACCTTGTAAATACTTAAAAACTAGCATATAAAAAGTTGAAAATATTAGTTTGTTTTTTTTTTCTAATTGAAACTGCTAAAAAATAAAATTTCCCCAGGCCTAGAATATTATTATGGCCAGTATAATTTCAACTCAGTTTCTGTGTCTCTTCCTTTTCACTGCTATATAAAGAAGGTTGATTATATTCAGACCTGCTCCCAAACAGTGTTACTCCTCAGAGACTGTTAGGCCCACAAAGATTGTCATATAAGAAGGTATTGTAACCCATGGTCCTGGTTTGTTTGGATCAGTCTTTGTTTAAATCTGTTGTGCTTGTATAATTTATTAATAGCACCTCCTTTCATGCTCAAGTGTCCTAGTTTGAAGGATGAATTACATGGTCATCCCAATTAAAGGGTTAGTCTGTAACATTTGGTTAATTTGAAAAATTTATTCCTCAGTACATACTAAAATTGAAGTTTTCCTGTTTAAGTGATGAAGGCGAATTTGTTTATCGTACAGGAAAGCTGATGTTGCTGGCACTCTGAATATACAAAACAAAACATGTAACATTTATGGCATTTGTCAATTTTTGGTTATGAATAGTAGATCATGGGAGAGCCAAACATGAAAGACTAGCTCAGAATCCCTTGGGGTCCCCTCTTAATCCCCGGCTGCCTCTGGCCTTTTATTCCCAAAGCTCTCCTACTCGTTTGCTTATTTAAGCTTTGATGTTAAGTGGCCAAGACCTGTTCTGTTTCTTTGGGTTCTTGACGATATTAGACTTGCCTGGCCATCTTTCCCCCTTTCTTGTCGTACAGAATAAGTATAAGAGTTTTTTCATTTTTATCATTTTTCTGTTAATCACTATGGGGAAACAAGTCAGGATATTAGAGGGGTGAAAAGTAACAAATGTTGGGAATGTGCAGAATTTTCATAAATCATACAATGTTTTCAAAAGCAACAGATCCCGATCTTTATTTCCTAAGGCTGTATCATCATTGACACCCTGTTTTAGTGAGATTGTCTCAGAAAGGTGATCTTTCTGATTTTAATATGGTTCTAGGTGTATCTCAAGGATTGTTCACATCTTAATCAGGGCCCTTCTGGACTGTTATGACCCAAGTCCCAGCTGGCCAGTATCTCTTGCTTGAACCATTGCAGTAACCTCTTTGATTATCTCTGCTTCTCATCTCACCTTTTTACTCTTGAAATTTTTCATGTAGCAGTCATAGGGACCTGTTTTTAGATGAATACCTGATTTCAGCCTTCCCTTGGTGTAGCGCTCATTATAATGGCACACCTTTGCAATTAGAATAAAATCTGAAACTCTGTACCGTAATCTGTAAGGCCACACAGCCAGGCCCTTGCTTGCCTTTTTCTTACTTCATTTCTACCACTTCTAACTTTTGTTCACTTTTGTCCAATGACACTGGCTTTCATTGTGATTCATAGGAATGCCATGATTTTTCCTGTCTGTGGGCTTTCTGTACTTTCTGCCGTCTTGGTCCCTTCTTCAGATCATGTGGCTGACTTGTCATTCAGAGCCCAGTCTAAGAAGTCATTCCTAATCACCCAATCCAAAGTTGTTGTTTGAGTGCTCTACCCAAATACTTACATTTTCTGATATCTTTTGTTTGTTTAATTGTTTACTTGTATCTTTGTATCCTTAGAATATATGAATGATGGGAGCCAGGGACCTGTGGTACCTGGCATAGAGGAGGTAATCATTAAATACTAGCTGAATGAATGGTGGGATTTTTTGTTTCTGGCAAAGCTGCTTCTTAACTTTTGCTTTAATGAAGACCTTCTGCTTGGGATTTTTAAAAATCTTTTTCTATAGACAGATCTGTTTTCTTTCTCTTAACAGAACTGTGAGAAACTGGGTGAGCTGCTATTATGTGAGGCTCAGTGCTGTGGGGCTTTCCACCTGGAGTGCCTTGGATTAACTGAAATGCCCAGAGGAAAATTTATCTGCAATGAATGTCGCACAGGTAAAGTAGTTAGAGAAAGGTCTTCTTCCAAGGAAGGTTTGAGTTTCAAGTTTTCTAGGAAAAAATCATTTATCGGAGACACTTTTTTTGTGGCAATACTGGGCTAATTCCTGCAGACATAGAGATAGGTGCTCTGTGGTCTTTGCCTTCAAAAAACTCAAGTGAATAATGAATGTATAGTATAATATAGTGCAAAAAGTGTTGTTGTGAATGTTAAAGTGCTGTGTGAATGAAGATGCACCAGTGCTACAGAGGAAGATATCTGAGTTTGGTTTTAAGAGAGAAATAGAAATTGGTGTGTGGAGGGGAAGGATAGAAGGTCCAGTAAAGAAAGTATGAAATATTTGGGGAACAGGAAGCATATAGGTCAGTATGTTTGGCGTTTAAGATATTTTAAGATATTTTAGGGAAGAGGTGAGGCATAGGTAGTGACGAGGAGGACTTCTGGGTTACTGATGATATTTTATGTTTCTTGATCTGAGTGGTGATCAAGAAATGTGTTCACTTCATGATTATTTGTGAACTTAGAGTGTGTGCACTTTTCTGTGTATATTATACATCAGTAAAACTGTTTAGCAAAAAAAAGAGAGCTATTTCGTGAGAGTTACAATATATGGATTGGGTCAGAAACTAGGAATGGTCAGATGAGACCAGCCTGTAAAGCACCTCACAGCTGTGCTAAGGAGATTGCTGTTTTTTCAGCATTATGAATGGATGTTACAGTATGAAAGTAGTAAAGAAATTAGGGTTGACAGTAAAGATTTTATGCTCATAAGTCATTAAAACCATAGGTGTGCTTGATGCTGCCCAAAGAGAAAACGTCTGTAGAGTGAGAAGAGGGCTAATGACACTACTGGGGGATACCCACTTAAAAGGGGCTACTGGAGGGTGAGGAGGAGCTACTCAAGAAAGAATGTCTGTGAAGCCATTGGAATGGGGTGTCATCAGCAGAGGCAGATGGGGCAAACAGACCAAGGAGGTTCTAGAGTGAAAAGAGGATCTATTGTATTTGGCAGTGAGAGAATGCCTTACTAAACCAGACTGAAAGATGAATGGGTAGCAGTATACACTATTTCTTACAGAAGCTTGACTTCAGTGGAAAAGGGAGCAGTAGCTGAAGGGCGGATGTTAGAGGGTCAGGAGGAAGAACATCTTGAGTAGGATGAAGGTTAAGAATTGTGTAGGGAAATAAATTTCCATAACAGGAGGGGGAAATAACTGGAGTACAGTCACAGAGACAGGAGAGGATAGGCTTGAAGAGATAAAAAGATTAAAAGGGAATGTACCATGTAATTGTGAGGGAGATGAACACTGAAGTTTTTCCTTGGCTTGGTGAGAATGGTGGAAAAAGGTAATTGTTTATAACCTGAAGGGAAGAGTGTAGGCTTAGACTAGCCCCTGTGGGAAATAAGAGATGAAATTAACTTGTGTCTGTAAATAGATGGCCATGTCAGATTGAGTTATTTCATCTTTCTGCTACCACTTTCAGCAGTGTAGGAACAAAAGGTGGAAGACAAGATAGTTGTGGGGTTATTTTGCCTTCTACACACGTTGGGCTTTTGATCATTATGTGCCATATGGTGTCCCGGCCCTGTAAATAAAATTTAGAAACAAATTTTAGATATGTGCATATCTCTGTTGCCCTAATTTTCTTAGATCTTCTTTTTTAAAAAAAATTTTTTTTAACTTCTTATTTTATATTTGAGTATAGTTGATTAACAATGTTGTGTTATATCAGTTGTACAGCCAAGTGATTCAGTTATACATATACATGTATCTGTTCTTTTTCAAATTTTAAATATAGCAGTGAGTACAGTGTCAATCCCAAACTCCCTAACTATCCCTCCCCCCAACTCTTCCCTCCTGGTAACCATAAGTTCCTTCTTTAAGTCTGTGAGTCTGTTTCTGTTTTGTAAATAAGTTCATTTGTATCATTTTTTTTAGATTCCGCATATAAGCGTTATCATATGATATTTGTCTTTCTCTGTCTGACTTCACTCAGTATGACAATTTCTAGGTCCATCCATGTTGCTGCAAATGGCATTATTTCATTCTTTTTAATGGCTGAGTAATATTCCATTGTATATATGTACCACATCTTCTTTATCCATTCTTCTGTTGATGGACATTTAGGTTGCTTCCATGTCTTGGCTGTCACTGCTAGTGCTGCAGTGAAGATTGGGGTGCATGTATACTTTCAGACCTTGTTTTCTCCAGATACATGCCCAGGAGTGGGATTGCAGGATGATATGGTGGTTCTAGTTTTAGTTTTTAAGGAACCTTTGTATTGTTCTCCATAGTGGCTGTACCAATTTACATTCCCACCAACAGTGTAGGAGGGTTCCCTTCTCTCCACACCCTCTCCAGCATTTATTGTTTGTGGATTTTTTGATGATAACCATTTAGAGAGATCTTCTTGCCTTTTGTACCAGTGATCCAGTTTTGCTAGTCTCATCTTTATTATGATGTGGTATTCTCTGAACCAGGCTAATCTAAGGCAGAACTATTTTTTTTTAATTTTTTAATTTATTTGTTTATTTATTTATGGCTTGTGTTGGGTCTTCGTTTCTGTGCGAGGGCTTTCTCTAGTTGCGGCGAGCGGGGGCCACTCTTCATCGCGGTGCGTGGACCTCTCACTGTCGTGGCCTCTCTTGTTGCGGAGCACAGGCTCCAGACGCGCAGGCTCAGTAATTGTGGCTCACGGGCCTAGCTGCTCCGCGGCATGTGGGATCTTCCCAGACCAGGGCTCGAACCTGTGTCCCCTGCATTGGCAGGCAGATTCTCAACCACTGCTCCACCAGGGAAGCCCAGAACTATTTTTTTAAAAAATCAACTTAATTAGAGGGTAATTTGCCTACTCTAAATGTACCCCTTTTAATGTATGTTTTGATAGGTTTCAATAAAATGTATACACCCACACCGGAAAGTTCCCTTGTGATCAGACCCAGTAAGTCTTTTTTGCATCTCACCCCTTCATCCCCATCATCAATTTCAGGTTAAACAGTGATCTGCTTTCTGTTCAGAGCACATTAGATTTACCTTTTTTTTAGAGTTTGTGTCTAGCTCAGCATAATGTTTTTGAGACTCATCTGTGTTGATGTGTGTATCAGTAATTCATTCTCTTTCTTAAAACAATTTTATTGAGGTGTAATTGATATACAGTAAACTACACAAAGTGTACACTTTGATGATGTTTTGGTGTGTGTGTGTGTACATACACCTTTGAAACCATCACTCAGCATAGTTACTTTGAGATCAAACAACATTGTTGCAGGTATTGAGAATTCATTCTTTTTATTGCCAAGTGGTATTCCATTGTATGGATATAAGAGTTTGTTTATCCACTCATCTATTGATGTACATTTGGATAGTTCTCAGGTTCGGCTATTATAAATAAAGCACTGTGTATCCTTTGTATGGATACACTTTCTTTTCTGTTGTGTCAATATCTAACAGCAGAATGGCTGCATATGGTAGGCTTAACTTTTTAAGGAACATCCAAAGTGCTTGTACCATCTTATATTTCCATCAGCAGTGTGTGAGAGTTTTAATTCTGCCACATCTTCATCAACATTTGGTATTGTCAGTCTTTTTAATTTTAGCCATTCTGACAGATGTGTAGTGGTATTTTATTGTGGTTTTAATGTGCATTTCACTAATGATGAATGATGTTGCACATCTTTTTATGTGCTTATTTTTCTTTATGTGCTTATTTTTCTGTCTTTGAGGAAGAGTGTTCAAAATTTTCTTTTAATTTGGGTTTTTTTCCCCCCTATAAATTTATTTATTTATTTATGGCTGTGTTGGGTCTTCGTTGCTGTGCGTGGGCTTTCTCTAGTTGGCGAGCGGGGGCTACTCACTCTTCATTGCAGTGTGCGGGCTTCTCATTGTGGTGTTTTCTCTTGTTGCGGAGCACGGGCTCTAGGCGCGCGGGCTTCAGTAGTTGTGGCTCGCGGGCTCTAGAGTGCAGGCTCAGTAGTTTTGGTGCATGGGCTTAGCTGCTCCGCGGCATGTGGGATCTTCCCGGACCAGCGCTCGAACCCGTGTCCCCTGCATTGGCAGACGCATTCTTAACCACTGCACCACCAGGGAAGTCCTGGGTTGTTTTCTTACTGTTGAGTTTTAAGAGTTCTTTATATGTATTCTGGCTACAAGTCCTTTATCAGATATATACTTTCCAAATTATTCTCCCAATCTGTGGCTTGTTTTTTAATTTTCTTAATGGTATCTTTTGAAGAGCAGAAGTTTTTAATTTTGATGAAGTCTAGTTTATCGAATTTTTTTTAATGGTCTTTCTTAAGCAAGAAATCTTGCTTAACCCAATGTCACAAAGATTTTGTTTTCTTCTGAAAATTTTTTAATTTTAGGTTTCACATTTAGGTCTGTGATCTATATTGAATTAAGTTATATATGTTATGTGAGGTAAAGAGAGGTTATTATTTTTGAGGGTAGAAAATTTTACCCTAGTTTTAGTAAAGATGTATAGAGTAAGAATAAAGGAGTCATTTCTTATTTCTTCTGGGTCACCCTGTTTTCCTATAGTAGGATGACCACACCATAATTTAGGCTACTCCAGTTAAGTATTGGCTGCCAGTTATTCAGTATCAGGCAGTAGATTGCTTCTTTTCAAATACTTATTTTAAATTTTTTTCTAAAATTATTATTAGTTGGTGATCTCACTGTTTATAAAGATGAGGTGGATTATTTTACTGTGTTCCTATTTCCAGCAGGTGCCAAAGGCAGGATTCGTGTTCAGGTCTGTCTGTCTCTCAAGCCTGGGCTCTTTCCTTTACATTGTTTTGCTTCCCAGCGAGAAGTAGATTTTTTTTTTTCTCTTAAACTTTTTATTACAGAAATCGTCAGACATATACAGAAGTAGAGAGAACAGTATAAAGAATCTCAACATATTCATCACTTAGCTTCAGTAGTTATCAACTTCTTGCCTCATTTTACTCATATAGTTCAAAATATATGTAACTAGCATATTTTTTTAACACTTTAAAAATATATATCCATTGTATACAGTGACTCCTATGTGTCCTCAACTACCCAGTCCCACTTTCAAATTTTCCCACTTTGTCTCAAAATATATTGTTTTATAGTGTTTTGAATCAAGATCCAAATAATGTCCCTGTATTGTATTTTTTAATAAAAAAATTCATCTCTTAAACTTCTCTTAATCTACAGCAGTACTATTCCCCTCACCCAATTTTTTTTGTTTTTTTACAACAAAATATGTTTTATTTAACCCAGTATATTCAAAATATGTCAGCATATAATTAATATGAAAATGACTGAATTTTTTACATTCTTTTTTATGTGCTAGGTCTTCAAACTCCAACGTGTATTGACACTGACTACACATCTCAATTTAGACTAGTGCCATTTTAAGTGCTCAGTATCCAAGTGTGGTTTCCCTACTGGGCCTGTGCTAAATCAAACCTTACTTGTCACCCCTACATGACAAACCTTATTGCTGGATCCCAATAACTGCACATATTTGAGGGACCCCTCACCCAATTTTTTAATGTTCTTTATTTCTTGAGACAATGGTCATTTGTCTGCCAAGTTTTCTACATTCTAAATTTGGCTGATTGCCTCCTTGAGGTGTCCCTTTAACTTGTTCCTCTGTCCTCTGTATTTCCTGGAAACTTGTAGTTAGATCTAGAGGCTGGATCAGGTCAAGTCAATTTTCCTTTGGCAAGAATACTTTGTGGGGGATGTCTACTTCCTATAGCATCACATCAGCAAGCATGTATTAAATTTCCCACTTAATAGTGATATTAAGGGGCTTCCCTGGTGGCGCAGTGGTTGAGAATCTGCCTGCTAATGCAGGGGACACGGGTTCGAGCCCTGGTCTGGGAAGATCCCACATGCCACGGAGCAGCTGGGCCCGTGAGCCACAATTGCTGAGCCTGCGCGTCTGGAGCCTGTGCCCCGCGACGGGAGGGGCCGCGATAGAGAAAGGCCCGCGCACCGCGATGAAGAGCGGTCCCCGCACCGCGATGAAGAGTGGCCCCCGCTTGCCGCAACTGGAGAAAGCCCTCGCACGAACCGAAGACCCAACACAGCCAAAAATAAATAAATAAATAATAAAATAAATAAATAAATAAATAAATAAGAAAATCCTTTAAAAAAAAATAGTGATATTAAGATTGTTCAGTAGGTTCGTGTTGTCATACTGATCAGTCTATTATAATGTTCTTCACTATGATATTGTGATTTTTAATAAATATATATTTGGTCTTTGTCCAGTTTCTGGCACAGAGCTCCTGAAACCCTTGAAATTTCCTAAGTGATGAGGGCTATAAAGATGTATGTCTTTTTTTATGTTAATGAGAGATGACTTTTGGAACTAGCTAAGGATGGGAGCTGGTTGCCAGGAGAACCAACCATGTGATTAGAGGGTTCCATCTCCCCCTGGCCTTTTTGGAGGGGAGAGTGCTGGAGGTTGGATTAGTCCTCAATTGCCAGTGATGTAATCAATCATGCCTATGTAATGTGGCCTCCATTAAAACCCAAAAGGATGGGGTTTGGAGAGCTTCTGGGTTGGTGAACACATGGAGATTAGGGGAGAGTGGCGTGCTTGGAGAGGCCCTGGAAGCTCTGAGCTCTTTCCCCATACCTTACTCTATGCATTTCTTTTAACTAGCTGTTCCTGAACTACATCATTTTTTTAGTAAACTGATGATCTAGTAAGTAAAGTGTTTCTCTGAGTTCTGTGACCCACTCTTGCAAGTTAATTGAACCCAACCTCTGATTTATAGCCAGTTGGTCAGAAGTACAAATGACAAGCTTGACTTACAACTGGTAAGGGTTGGGGTGGGAGGCAGTCTTGTAGGACTGAACCCTTACTTAATCTGTGGGATCTGATATTATCTCCAAGTAGATAGTGTCAGAATTGAGTTGAATTGTAGGATACCAGCTGGTATCAGAGAATTGCTTTGTGGTGTGGGCACCCTCCACCCCCACCCCATGTTGGAATTTGGTGCAGAATTGTGTACTCACTAACTTTTCACCTAATGGTTTAGCATTGAGTGAATTCTTGAGTTAGTATTAATTTGTTTCTTCCATTTTCCTAGGAATACATACCTGTTTTGTATGCAAGCAGAGTGGGGAAGATGTTAAAAGGTGCCTTCTGCCCTTATGTGGAAAGTTTTACCATGAAGAGTGTGTCCAGAGATATCCACCCACTGTCTTGCAGAACAAGGGCTTCCGGTGCTCCCTCCACATATGTATAACCTGCCATGCTGCTAATCCAGCCAGTGTTTCTGCATCTAAAGGTATGGGTTTCTTGTGTAGACCAATCTAATTATAGAACCTCAGTCTCATTGGCAATGGATGTTTCAGATGCTATCTGGCATATCTCTTCATAGCCTCTAGCTTTTTTCAGAGTACCAGCATTTTATGTGAGAGATAAGAGAGTAATGGACAAATTTAGCAGTCACCACATTTTTACATGTGCTTTATGCAACCCCCGGCATTATGTGGTAGTTTTAAACATTTGGAATTCATGAGACATTTAGTTTGAAAAGGTGTTCTGCTGGACATCTTGTTTTGTTTTGCTCTGTTCTGCGCCACGCCATGTGGCTTGTGAGATCTTAGTTCTCCAAACAGGGATTGAACCCGCGCCCTCTGCAGTGAAAGCACAGCATCCTAACCACTGGACCACCAGGGACTTCCCTCTGCTGGATGTCTTCCTTCATCAGAATAAAGTGTATTCTTCTTCTGTGGGCCCTTATATGTATGGTTATCAAATGTGATATCATTCAGACATGCATATAGGGCAGAACTGAGGTTTTTGTTTTGTGCTGATTTGTTTTATTTTTTAAAATGGAAATTCCTATCCAGAAAATTTTTTCCTGCTTCATGGTAAGCTTGAGAGCTGAGGTTTCCAAAACTATTATGTGGGTGCAGATAAAGTCAAGTTTCTAAATCCACTCCCAGTGAGAAAACAATCATTTCTTTCTTTTTCTTTTTTTAAAAAATAAATTTATTGATTTTATTTATTGATTTTATTTTTGGCTGCGTTGGGTCTTCGTTGCTGCGTGCAGGCTTTCTCTAGTTGCGGCGAGCGGGGGCTACTCTTCCTTGCGGTGTGCAGGCTTCTCATTGCAGTGGTTTCTCTTGTTGTGGAGCACGGGGTGTAGGCGCGTGGGCTAAGTAGTTGTGCGCAGGGACTTAGTTGCTCCTCAGCATGTGGTATCTTCCTGGACCAGGGCTCGAACCCCTGTCCCCTGCATTGGCAGGCGGATTCTATCTATCTATCTATTTATCTATCTATCTATTTCTGCGTTGGGTCTTTGTTGCTGCGTGTGGGCTTTCTCTAGTTGTGGCGAGCGGGGCCTGCTCTTCATTGTGGTGCGTGAGCTTCTCATTGCGGTGGCTTCTCTTACTGCGGAGCACAGGCTCTAGGCGCACACAGGCTTCAGTAGTTGTGGCACGCAGGCTCAGTAGTTGTGGCATGTGGGCTCTAGAGAGCAAGCTCAGTAGTTGTGGTGCACGGGCTTAGTTGCTCTGCAGCAAGGGGGGTCTTCCCGGACCAAGGCCTGACCTCTTGTCCCCTGCATTGGCAGGTGGATTCTTAACCACTGCGTCACTAGGGAAGCCCCAATCATTTCTTTCTGCTCAGTACTAGTGGGTCTCTTACTGATTTCTCTGAAAGCCAAATATTGTATCTCTACTATTAAATGCTTGTATGCCCAAAGAACCCACTTCTCCCAAAGGGGATTGGGCAAGAAAAATGTGGCAGTTTTTACTTTTCTTTTAATCAGACTGGTGATATCTTCCGTAGGATGATTTCCTGGCACTATAGATCTTGTCAGTCTTAAGTACAGTAACATGCTTGATCAAAATTGCAGCTTAACCATCAGCTACCTTCTCCTTTTCAGTTGCTATTGTAGGTAGCATTGGGGTGGTTTGGTAGTGGTTTTTAGTTGGTAAAGTATGTTAGAGGATACATCTCATGGGGGGTGGAGGTACAGGGGTTTATTCATTCACCTAAAAGGCTTTAAGAATCACAGAGTACCAGCCAAGGAAAGCAAGCATTAGTGAGTGTTTCTCCCATCTGGTCTTCTAATCTGATTGTACACACACACCACCCCCCACCCCCACCCCCACTGTTTCGTCTGCAGCTGATTCCGTTTTCCAGTCAGGACAGTGGTTTGAGTAAGGCTTATTCTTGTTGAGGTAGACTCACTTACTGTTGTGGGATCGGACTCCTTAAGGCCATTTATCATATAGTTCCCATCTGAGCTTCTCTTAGGGAATTGGGTGTTTAAGGTCTCTTGATCTAGTAGTGCTTCCATTTGTTTATGGCATTTTCCCAGTGCTAGCAAATAAACTTGAATAACTCACATCGTTTTTATGTTTAATCCCTTTTTCTTTTGTCTCTCCCTGGTTTTTCTGCTTCTCTTATTTTTAGGTCGACTGATGCGCTGTGTCCGCTGCCCAGTGGCATACCATGCCAATGACTTTTGCCTGGCTGCTGGGTCAAAGATCCTTGCATCCAATAGCATCATCTGCCCTAATCACTTTACCCCCAGACGTGGCTGCCGAAATCATGAGCATGTTAATGTTAGCTGGTGTTTTGTATGCTCAGAAGGTAAGACATGACTTCTTGATGTATGGATAGTCTAAAAAGAGATGAATGCAGTATTTTAATTGAAACAAAAGTATAGTTTTCTTCACATTGCCATTAGAAGAAATACTGGGAAGTGATGTCCTTAATTATTGATAACATAACAGGACAGTGGTTTTGTTCCCCAATAGAGAGGGTTTTATTTTTGTTATTTTGAATAATGATTTAATTTTAACAAAATGATAAACAATTGAAGCAATTTAAAGAAAAGAGAAAGGAAACAAAATTGTTCTTAGAGAATGGGGGAATGTGGTCAAATGGTACAAACTTCCAGTTATAAGATGAATAAATTTGGGGGATGTAATACACAGCATAGTGACTATAGTTAACAATACTGTATTGTATATTTGAAAGTTGCTGTGAGAGTAGATCTTCAAAGTTCTCTCTCTCTCTCTTTCTCTCTCTCTCTCTCACACACACACACACACACACACACACACACACACACAGCCCTTAAAATTGTAACTATGTGAGTTGTTGAATATGTTACCTAATCTTATTGTGGTGATCACTTCACAGTACATACACATATCAAGTACATATATGTTGTACACTTTAAGTTTACACAATATTATATGTTAATTATATCTCAATAAAGCTGGGGAAAAAAGTAAAAAATAAACTGGAGGTAAAAAATAAAATAAGAAAGAAATTTTGAAAACCCTAAATAACCCCAAGTCCTACATCAGAAAAAACCATTGCTTAATATTAAGTGATAATACTCCAGACATATGTGCACATAAGCAGATAGAAGGGGTAGATATCTGGATAGGAACAAGTCTAGAAGATGCTGTTATCAGGTAATTGTGTGTGGTTTTTCTAAAATCAATTTTATATTAGTTTAAAGGGAATAAACAAAGTGAAAGTAAAAGAATTTATGAACTTCTGTTAAATATTTCCTCACTGTAAGGGATAATAGTTCCTACAAGGTCTTCAGTGGAGGACAAATAAATTTTATGTCTTTATCTGTATCTCCCCCCTCTCCAACCCCTACTTAAAACATACGTCTCCTAATTTAGAGCAAAGTCAATATTATCCTTCTTAAACATTTTCTTTCCTTTCCATTCCTCACAGCCTGATTTTTGCTGTTTTGTTAAGTGGAGGATTTAGTACTCCACCAGTCTATTTACTGTGGTGCTTGTAGTTCTGAATTCCTTATTTAAATTTTTCTCTTGGTTGGCTGAACTTCTGAGAAACACCCACAGGTCCTACATTTCTCTGCTTGAGACTGTTCTTCATTTGCCTCTGTTCTAGAAGCACACATTGGGTTACTATAAGATTTTAGACTGCTTGTTCTTTTTCCGAAACTTTTGTGGACATTGCTCCCCTGTTTTCTAGTATTGAGGGTGACACCAGTTCTCTTATACAGTTTTTTCATTTCCTTTTCAAACTGACTAAATTTTGTTGATTAGTAATTTGGGGGAAACAATTTCCTTGACTTTTCTGTTTTTTAAGATCTACTTATTGGTGATGCAATTTCACGAAAATTTGGCTGGTTATGAACATTCCGAAGGACTAATTTTAAAAAGAGTCAACATGTGTAATTGAATTAGCATCCCTTTTGAGAAATTGGGATATACTAAATAGTTCTAAAGCCATAAAGGAAGTTTTATGACTCCTTTATATGATTGAAAATGGTCAATCGGGACTTTTTTGTTGTTGTTGCTGTTGTTGCTCTTAAGATTTATGTAACATGACTAGAGATTGCATCAGGACATAGTTGTAATCCTCAAACTATGGTGCTAATATAGAATAAATAAAATAGAGTATTAAGTGCAATCATGTGGGTGGGATTTTGATGTAGTTAGGGATGTTTTAGTGCACAAAGTACTGTGCTGTTTTTGGTTTTAGATATGTTAGCTTTGTGATTCTCCTGTATCATACATTCTTTTTTGCTTTTATAATATCTGTTCCTTATAAAACTGTGGTGAACACTGCTGCCTGTTTATCATTATACCACCTGTCTTTTGTTTAGAAGAAAGTTAAAGACAATTTTGATATTTAATAGCATTTAAATACAACATTCTATAATTCTGCTCTTAGAATGAATATAGATGTCTGGGAGGCTGAAATGTAGGCTCTAAAAATTTTACATGTTTTGTGAAGATGGGGAGATGAAAGAGTTTCAGCACTAGACTGTTTTTCATTCCATAGTGGAATGAGATGGTTTCAGAGTAGAGGTTCCTTTGTCTTGGCAGTCCTAACTTGTGGCATAATAATGGATACTCATAATGAAAACTTAGTCCCCAAGAAAACCTAGTAGCTGCAGCAGTGACTCTCAGAATGTGATCTATCAATCTTTGGGAAGTGGAGAAGATCCAGAGACCCTTCAGGAGCCTCCATGAGATCATAACTCTTTTCATAATAATACCAAGATGTTACTTGCCTTTTTTCTTTGTTGACATTTGCACAGATGGTGCAAAGCCAATAGTGAGTAAAACTGCTAGCACCTTAGTGCAAATCAAGGTGATGGCTCTAAACTGTGCAAGTAATAGCAGTCATTGAATTCTGTGTCACCACACACTTGCAGTAAAAACATGGACGTTTCACATAACAATGTCCTCGATTTTAAAAAGTAAGTAAAATGTATTAAATCTCAACTGTCATGTGAACATTGTTTTAATATTCAGTGTGATAAAATGGGAAGTATACATAAAGCAGTTCTGTTGCATACTGGTGGTTATCTTAAGTTAAAGCACTCGTGCAATTGAGTTGCAAGCTGAACTGGCTGCCTTGTTCATGGAACACCATTTTTAGGCTTAAATATTACTAAAAATGTAAATCAACTATACTCCAATAAAAATAAATTAATTTAAAAAATTACTAAAAAACTATGGCTCTTCATACTTGGATATTTGTCAGACATTTCTTGAAAATGGATAAAAAGGAGCCTGTCAATTCAAGGAAAACCAACTGGCAAATTGTTACCAATGATAAAATTTGAGTTCTTAAGTAAAAATTAGAATTTTGGAAAACTGTCATCTACCCACCCTGAGCTTAACTGCTTCCTAGTATTTACTGATGAAATCATGGGGATATTAATAAATGTGACATTTTTGTATTACATAACGAAATAGATCAACATTTGGAAGATTACCAGACTCAGCAAACCAATATTTTCCACATGAACAATGCATGATGTTAAAAACCATGCATATGTAAAAGATCCATTCAAAGTGCAAGACAGATTAAAGAATTTTAATGTAATAGTTACATTAGTAACTATTAGTAACATATCAATAGTATATTGATACAGTTTCAGATTAGACACTGCAAGTAAGGTTTACCCTGTGAGGTTTTAGTGTATAGTATCAAACATATGTAGTTATTGAACAGGTTATTAAAATATTCCTTTTTCCAACTGTTTATCTGTGAGAGACCAGATTTTCTTCATATTCATCAACCAGACAACATTTTACAACAGATTTAAGTAAAAATATTTGCAAAAAAATATGGTCACTCTGACACTGGTCAGAATGGCCATCATCAAAAAGTCGGCAAATAACAAGTGCTGAAGAGGGTGTGGAGAAAAGGGAACCCTCCTACACTGTTGGTAGGAATGTAAATTGGTGCAGCCACTATGGAGAACAGTATGGAGGTTCCTTAAAAAAACTAAAAATAAAGTTACCATATGATCCAGCAATCCCACTCCTGGGCACATGTCCAAAAAAGATGAAAATTCTAATTCAAAAAGATACATGCACCCCAGTGTTCATAGCACTATTTACAATAGCCAAGATGTGGAAGCAACTTAAGTGTCCATCGACAGATGAATGGAGAAGGAAGATGTGTGTGTGTGTGTGTGTGTGTGTGTGTGTGTGTGTGTACGTATACACACACACACACAATGGAATATTATTCAGCCATAAAAAATAATGAATAATGCCATTTGCAGCAACATGGATAGACCTAGAGATAGATTATCATACTAAGTGAAGTCAGTCACTCAGAGAAAGACAAATATCATATGATATCACTAATATGGGAAGTCTAAAAAAATGATACAAATGAGCCTGTTTACAAAACAGAAATAGACTCACAGACATAGAAAACAATCTTATGGTTACCAAAGGGGAAAGGGAGGGAAGGGATAAACTGGGAATTTTGGATTAACAGGTACACATATATGAAATAGATAAACAACAAGTTCCTACTGTATATCACAGGGAACTATATTCAGTATTTTGTAATAACCTATAATGGAAAAGAATCTGATAAAGAATACGTGTGTGTGTGTGTGTGTATATGTATAAGTGAATCACTTTGCTGTACTCCTGAAATACTCTAAATCAACTACACTTCAATTTAAAAGAAAGAACAAAAATAAAATGTAAAACACTGAGCTTATTAAAAAACGTTCATTTTGGAAAATATAGTTATTCATAAAAATGTGATTTATGTTAACATAATAGATTTATTGTTACTTTTAAATGAATTAATCAGTATTTTTAGCCCATAAAAACAAAAGTTCTCTGGGAATCTCCTTATTTTTCAAAACTATAAAGTGTTTGTGAGGCCAAAAAGCCTAAGAACTGTTGATCCCACTATCTAGGATTATCCTGCTGTTAGAAGACAAGGAAAGAGTAGAGTCTTGGGACATTTGTTTGTTCATGTAAAGGAGAAAACTGAAGGTAGTTATCAGAGTCTGATAGTAATAGTATGGTAAATCGCTAAATTGAAAGTAATCGGTTCCTAGAATTCAACAATGTGTTTAAACTCTATTTTCTCTTACTGTTTTCTACCAGATGTCACCTTTTTATCTTTTGGTTTCATATGATGGTTCATGTGGTTTTCCCTCTTTCGTCTTCCTGTCTTTCTCCTATATGTTTCCTTTACTCCCACCAGACAGACCCTCCTGCCTGCCTCCCACTCATCACCCAGACTAATCCTGTCAATTTCTTTCTTCATATTCTCCCTTAGCTCATCCCATTATGTCCTTCCCTGCAAAACTGTTGTGCTTGCCACCATTGACCGTTCTTCACTGGTTATTCTTCTGTCCAGATTTCTTTTCATGCCTTCTTTGAAGGCCTAATTCAAATGCCTTATTGTACATGACTTATTTCTAGTTGTCATGAATGTCAGCTTAGTAAAAGGAAGATTTTTCTACCAAGGCCATGTAGTTGGCAAATTGTTATTAATCAAATTTTGACTCAGCAGATAACTAAGCATAGAGAGGAATGTTGTAGAAGGTATCCCATTATTGAGGCAGTCACTTATGTGACTCTGTGTCACTCTATGTCCCATGCGAAGATTGTTTACCTCATGCACAAAATGCACAAGAATAGCAAAATATGACTTTGAAAGCATAGAGTACAGGCTATATGTATTGAGTAAACAAGTTCTTGGAACTTGTAGCAACAGACCTTCTTCCCAAATGAAACCTCACTCTGAATCTGAGATGTACAACACAGGTAAAAGGAGAGCTTCTCTAGTTGAAGCAGGAGTTGGGTCTCAAAAGCACATCCCTGTCCCCAACAAAGCAAACACCACAAAGCTTGTTTTAAGAGCCTGCTCTCGATTATTGAGAAAAAGAAACGGCACAGTAGAAATCGTTTAAGGATGGGGTGTCAGAAAATTAAGTTTTTGGTAGGTTTTTATGAGGAAAGAGAAGCACAGTGAAACCAAGAAGATGGACATGAGTATTTACCTTGCTTATGACTTTATCCCTCCCTATCTCTTCAGGGTGAAACTTGGAATTACGTGCTTGAGTCTAGCATGTTTGAAGCATGCTCATTTCTGGCATAAGATAAATAAGGCATTTATTGTATTCCTTAAATGTGAAACCTCTTTACCTGAAATTCTTTATTATCTGCAACCATGAGGATTTCAGATTCAGATATGTAAATTGAGGCACTTTGAGTAAAAATCTTTTTTTTTTTTTATTAGTTGTTTTGTTTGTTTTTTTATACTGCAGGTTCTTATTAGGCATCAGTTTTATACATATCAGTGTATACATGTCAATCCCAATCGCCCAATTCAGCACACCACCATCCCCACCTCACCGCAGTTTTCCCCCCTTGGTGTCCATATGTCCTTTCTCTACATCTGTGTCTCAACTTCTGCCCTGCAAACTGGCTCATCTGTACCATTTTTCTAGGTTCCACATACATGCATTAATATACGATATTTGTTTTTCTCTTTCTGACTTACTTCACTCTGTATGACAGTCTCTAGATCCATCCACGTCTCAACAAATGACTCAATTTCGTTCCTTTTTATGGTTGAGTAATATTCCATTGTATATATGTACCACATCTTCTTGATCCATTCGTCTGTTGATGGGCATTTAGGTTGCTTCCATGACCTGGCTATTGTAAATAGTGCTGCAATGAACATTCGGGTGCATGTGTCTTTTTGAATTACGGTTTTCTCTGGGTATATGCCCAGTAGTGGGATTGCTGGGTCATATGGTAATTCTATTTTTAGTTTTTTAAGGAACCTCCATATTGTTCTCCATAGTGGCTGTATCAATTTACATTCCCACCAACAGTGCAAGAGGGTTCCCTTTTCTCCACACCCTCTCCAGCATTTGTTGTTTGTAGATTTTCTGATGATGCCCATTCTAACAGGAGTGAGGTGATACCTCACTGTAGTTTTGATTTGCATTTCTCTAATAATTAGTGATGTTGAGCAGCTTTTCATGTGCTTCTTGGCCATCTGTATGTCTTCTTTGGAGAAATGTCTATTTAGGTCTTCTGCCCATTTTTGGATTGGGATGTTTGTTTCTTTGATATTGAGCTGAATGAGCTGTTTATATATTTTGGAGATTAATCCTTTGTCCGTTGATTCATTTGCAAATATTTTCTCCCATTCTAAGGGTTGTCTTTTCGTCTTGTTTATGGTTTCCTTTGCTGTGCAAAAGCTTTGAAGTTTCATTAGGTCCCACTTGTTTATTTTTGTTTTTATTTCCATTACTCTAGGAGGTGGATCAAAAAAGATCTTGCTGTGATTTATGTCAAAGAGTGTTCTTCCTATGTTTTCCTCTAAGAGTTTTATAGTGTCCAGTCTTATATTTAGGTCTCTAATCCATTTTGAGTTTATTTTTGTGTATGGTGTTAGGGAGTATTCTAATTTCATTCTTTTACATGTAGCTGTCCAGTTTTCCCAGCACCACTTATTGAAGAGACTGTCTTTTCTCCATTGTATATCTTTGCCTCCTTTGTCATAGACTAGTTGACCATAGGTGCGTGGGTTAATCTCTGGGCTTTCTATCTTGTTCCATTGATCTATGTTTCTGTTTTTGTGCCAGTACCATATTGTCTTGATTACTGTAGCTTTGTAGTATAGTCTGAAGTCAGGGAGTCTGATTCCTCCAGCTCTGTTTTTTTCCCTCAAGACTGCTTTGGCTATTCGGGGTCTTTTGTGTCTCCATACAAATTTTAAGATTTTTTTGTTCTAGTTCTGTATAAAATGCCATTGGTAATTTGATAGGGATTGCATTGAATCTGTAGATTGCTTTGGGTAGTATAGTCATTTTCACAATATTGATTCTTCCAATCCAAGAACATGGTATATCTCTCCATCTGTTGGTATCATCTTTAATTTCTTTCATCAGTGTCTTATAGTTTTCTGCATACAGGTCTTTTGTCTCCCTAGGTAGGTTTATTCCTAGGTATTTTATTCTTTTTGTTGCAGTGGTAAATGGGAGTGTTTCCATAATTTCTCTTTCAGATTTTTCATCATTAGTGTATAGGAATGCAAGAGATTTCTGTGCATTAATTTTGTAACCTGCAACTTTACCATATTCATTAATTAGCTCTAGCAGTTTTCTGGTGGCAGTTTTAGGATTCTCTATAGTATCATGTCATCCGCAAACAGTGACAGTTTTACTTCTTCTTTTCCAATTTGTATTCCTTTTATTTCTTTTTCTTCTCTGATTGCCGTGGCTAGGACTTCCAGAACTATGTTGAATAATAGTGGTGAGAGTGGACATCCTTGTCTCGTTCCTGATCTTAGAGGAAATGCTTTCAGTTTTTCACCATTGAGGATGATGTTGGCTGTGGGTTTGTCATATATGGCCTTTATTATGTTGAGGTAGGTTCCCTCTATGCCCACTTTCTGGAGAGTTTTTATCATAAATGGGTGTTGAATTTTGTCAAAAGCTTTTTCTGCATCTATTGAGATGATCATATGGTTTTTATTCTTCAATTTGTTAATATGGTGTATCACATTGATTGATTTGCGTATATTGAAGAATCCTTGCATCCCTGGGATAAATCCCACTTGATCGTGGTGTATGATCCTTTTAATGTGTTGTTGGATTCTGTTTGCTAGTATTTTGTTGAGGATTTTTGCATCTATATTCATCAGTGATATTGGTCTGTAATTTTCTTTTTTTGTAGTGTCTTTGTCTGGTTTTGGTATCAGGGTGATGGTGGCCTCATAGAATGAGTTTGGGAGTGTCCCTTCCTCTGCAATTTTTTGGAAGAGTTTGAGAAGGATGGGTGTTAGCTCTTCTCTAAATGTTTGATAGAATTCACCTGTGAAGCCATCTGGTCCTGGACTTTTGTTTGTTGGCAGATTTTTAATCACAGTTTCAATTTCATTACTTGTGATTGGTCTGTTCATATTTTCTGTTTCTTCCTGATTCAGTCTTGGAAGGTTATACCTTTCTAAGAATTTGTCCATTTCTTCCAGGTTGTCCATTTTATTGGCATAAAGTTGCTTGTAGTAGTCTCTTAGGATGTTTTGTATTTCTGCAGTGTCTGTTGTAACTTCTCCTTTTTCATTTCTGATTTTATTGATTTGAGTCCTCTCCCTCTTTTTCTTGATGAGTCTGGCTAATGGCTTATCAATTTTGTTTATCTTCTCAAAGAACCAACTTTTAGTTTTATTGATCTTTGCTATTGTTTTCTTTGTTTCTATTTCATTTATTTCTGCTCTGATCTTTATGATTTCTTTCCTTCTGCTAACTTTGGGTTTTGTTTGTTCTTCTTTCTCTAGTTTCTTTAGGTGTAAGGTTAGATTGTTTACTTGAGATTTTTCTTGTTTCTTTAGGTAGGCTTGTATAACTATAAACTTCCCTCTTAGAACCGCTTTTGCTGCATCCCATAGGTTTTGGGTCGTCGTATTTTCATTGTCATTTGTCTCTAGGTATTTTTTTATTTCCTGTTTGATTTCTTCAGTGATCTCTTGGTTATTTAGTAACGTATTGTTTAGCCTCCATGTGTTTGTCTTTTTTACGTTTTTTTCCCTGTAATTCATTTCTAATCTCATAGCGTTGTGGTCAGAAAAGATGCTTGATATGATTTCAATTTTCTTAAATTTACTGAGGCTTGATTTGTGACCCAAGATGTGATCTATCCTGGAGAATGTTCCGTGCGCACTTGAGAAGAACGTGTAATCTGCCGTTTTTGGATGGAATGTCCTATATATATCAATTAAATCTATCTGGTCTATTGTGTCATTCAAAGCTTCTGTTTCCTTATTTATTTTCATTTTGGATGATCTGTCCATTGGTGTAAGTGAGGTGTTAAAGTCCCCCACTATTATTGTGTTACTGTCGATTTCCTCTTTTATAGCTGTTAGCAGTTGCCTTATGTATTGAGGTGCTCCTATGTTGGGTGCATATATATTTATAATTGTTATATCTTCTTCTTGGATTGATCCCTGGGTCATTATGTAGTGTCCTTCCTTGTCTCTTGTAACATTCTTTATTTTAAAGTCTATTTTATCTGATATGAGTATAGCTACTCCAGCTTTCTTTTGATTTCCATTTGCATGGAATATCTTTTTCCATCCCCTCACTTTCAGTCTGTGTGTGTCCCTAGGTCTGAAGTGGGTCTCTTGTAGACAGCATATATATGGGTCTTGTTTTTGTATCCATTCAGCCAGTCTACGTCTTTTGGTTGGGGCATTTAATCCATTCACGTTTAAGGTAATTATCGATATGTATGTTCCTATGACCATTTTCTTAATTGTTTTGGGTTTGTTTTTGTAGGTCCTTTTCTTCTCTTGTGTTTCCCACTTAGAGAAGTTCCTTTAGCATTTGTTGTAGAGCTGGTTTGGTGGTGCTGAATTCTCTTAGGTTTTGCTTGTCTGTAAAGCTTTTGATTTCTCCATCAAATCTAAATGAGATCCTTGCTGGGTAGAGTAATCTTGGTTGTAGGTTCTTCCCTTTCATCACTTTAAGTATATCATGCCACTCCCTTCTGGCTTGCAGAGTTTCTGCTGAGAAATCAGCTGTTAACCTTATGGGAGTTCCCTTGTATGTTATTTGTCGTTTTTCCCTTGCTGCTTTCAGTAATTTTTCTTTGTCTTTAATTTTTGCCACTTTGATTACTATGTGTCTCGGCGTGTTTCTCCTTGGGTTTATTCTGTATGGGACTCTCTGCGCTTCCTGGACTTGGGTGGCTATTTCCTTTCCCATGTTAGGGAAGTTTTCGACTATAATCTCTTCAAATATTTTCTCTGGTCCTTTCTCTCTCTCTTCTCCTTCTGGGACCCCTATAATGCGAATGTTGTTGCGTTTAATGTTGTCCCAGAGGTCTCTTAGGCTGTCTTCATTTCTTTTCATTCTTTTTTCTTTAGTCTGTTCCGCAGCAGTGAATTCCACCATTCTGTCTTCCAGGTCACTTATTCGTTCTTCTGCCTCAGTTATTCTGCTATTGAGTCCTTCTAGTGTAGTTTTCATTTCAGTTATTGTATTGGTCATCTCTGTTTGTTTGTTCTTTAATTCTTCTAGGTCTTTGTTAATCATTTCTTGCATCTTCTCAATCTTTGCCTCCATTCTTATTCCGAGGTCCTGGATCATCTTCACTATCATTATTCTGAATTCTTTTTCTGGAAGGTTGCCTATCTCCACTTCATTTAGTTGTTTTTCTGGGGTTTTTTCTTGTTCCTTCATCTGGTACATAGCCCTCTGCCTTTTCATCTTCTCTGTCTTTCTGTAACTGTGGTTTTTGGACCACAGGCTGCAGGATTGTAGTTTTTCTTGCTTCTGTTGTCTGCCCTTTGGTGGTTGAGGCTATCTAAGAGGCTTGATGGGAGGCTCTGGTGGTGGGTAGAGCTGACTGTTGCTCGAGTAAAAATCTTTTAAGAAGTGAAAATTCATCATCACTGCTATACATGTAATTAATCTGGTACCCGAAAACTTGGATGGAGAGGGTAGATCTTATACCTAGCTGAAGTTTAGGCTACAAAGAACATTAGTACCTGTGATTTTTGTCACCAGTAAATTTTGTTGTACATATCTTGAAGTCTTGTTTCTAATCATTACTACTGCTACATCTTCTTATTTGTGCATTACAAGGAAACATATATAACTCTAATCTCTCGTTCTAACATTCTGAGCATTTTAATATAATCTACGTTCTTTTGTGTATCATGTTTATGCATTTATAAATGTTATTCTGTACAGGGCCCTTAGGTGTTGTGAGAGTGCCATACAAAAAAGATTAAAATGTAATTTAAAAAGAGGGAAGGAACTGGCCTTGTGGAGACTACTTACGTGTCAGACACTACTACGCAATTTATTTGCTTATTTAGTTCTCAAACAGGTGTGATTATTGTTCATTGTAGAAAATACCTTACCACTGAAGAAATTAAAACTCAGCAAAGAAAGTGAATTCCCCAAAGCCATATGATCTTAGAGCTCAAGTCTGACATCAGTTAAAGCTTGTGCTCTTTATACTCTGGCATTGTGTATTATTGATACTCTCTTTATAGTGTGTTGTCTCTTAATGAAGAGGAAGAAGTGTGTGTGGGGTATGTGTGTGTGTACATATATGACTTTTAGAGGTTTACTTCTGCCCTCATTGCCCTAACCTAATTTTGTCAATAAGGGTAAAGTCTGACAAACCCCCAGGGGCGGGGTTCAAGTACATTGGAGAGGGAATACTCTTGTAGAAAAGTCTTTCTGAATAATTAAATTACTAAGCCCTTGGCTGGGAGATAAATAATTGGTTAGGAGCTGAGCAAGAGCTGTTTCAGCTGGATCCTTATATGCAGCCTTGTGATGCTAGTGCCAGATTTTTTGATTCCCACAGGAGGCAGCCTTCTGTGCTGTGATTCTTGCCCTGCTGCTTTTCATCGTGAATGCCTGAACATTGATATCCCTGAAGGAAACTGGTATTGCAATGACTGTAAGGCAGGCAAAAAGCCACATTACAGGGAAATTGTCTGGGTAAAAGTTGGACGATACAGGTAAGTAAGCATGAAGGAGACTGGCACTTAGTTCTTTTACCAGCCTCTGTTTCTTGTGCTTAACTTTTTTAAAAAAATGGTCTGATTAAACAAGGTTCACCCCCTCCCCCATTAGTTTTCCACTATAGAAGAAAAAAACTTTGCTTTATGTTTTGCAATTATAGGAATATCCATTATAGAAGAAAAAGACTTTGCTTTATGTTTTGCAATTATAGGAATAATATATATCCTCTGTAGGAACTTTATGAATGAAAACAAACCCATAATCTCTCAAACAAGGAAGATACATCACTAACATTTTGGCATATTTACTTGCAGACACACCAATACATGCACCTTCAACATAATTAATTAGCCTTATCGTTGTTTGTACCCAGTTTTGTTTCTTGCTTTTTCTTTTTAAAATTATTTTTATTGGATATGGAATGTACAAAAAATATTATAACATGCTTGATTTTAAAGAAACACTTGTGTATGTACCTCCCAGTTAAAAAAAACAGTACTTTACTGGCACCTTGTACTGCATTTTGTGCTTTTTATTTCTTTGCCTGGTTATATAGGTTTACCACATGTGTGTTTTGTTCTGTATGTTTTAGATCTTTATATAAAGGAATTGTTGCTGTATTTTCCTGCAGCTTGCTTTTTTCATTCACTGTTAGGCTCCTGAGATTTATTATGGTTAGTGCAGCGCTCTAGCTCATTTGTACTTCACTGTTCTACGGTGTTCCTTTATATAGTCATACAGTGTGGTGTAGTTATTTATCCATTCTCACATTCACGTTTGGACTATGAATATTTTGTCAATATTTCATGGTGTACATGCATGGGAGCTTCTCTAGGCCATTCTCAGGATAGAATAGCAGGGTCAGGGTTTCCAGCTTTAATAGCTAATGCCAAATTGTCTTCCTAAAAGTCGTTGTAGTAGTTTCCTTCTCAAAGGCCAATTTGTATTTCATTGTATAGCGTCTGTCATTCCCTTACTGTTGAACATTTAAAATTTTTCCAGGTTTTCATTCTTACAGATAATACTTCAATGGACATTATAGTCATAAAGTTTTGTTCCTATCTCTAATTATTTCCTTTTATAGATTCCTTGAAGTAGAACAACAGTCTAAGGGAGTGTGTGTGTGTGTGTGTGTGTGTGTGTGTGTGTGTGTGTGTATTTGAGCATGTGCGTGAGGGTGGGCCTCTTCAGCCTTTTGGCACATACTGCTTGTTTCTTCTCTAGTTAGATTGTAAGAATGCCCTGGGTCGGACATTAATGTGGGTTAGAGAGACATTGCTTTTCCTTATTCCTGTCCCAAAAGTAGGATTCTTTTTCGTTCCTTGCAGCCTTCTAGAGGCTTCCTTCCTTCTTTTCACCTTTCCCAGGTGGTGGCCAGCTGAGATCTGCCATCCTCGAGCTGTACCTTCCAATATTGACAAGATGAGACATGATGTGGGCGAGTTCCCTGTGCTCTTCTTTGGGTCTAATGACTATCTGTGGACTCACCAGGCCCGAGTCTTTCCCTACATGGAGGGGGATGTGAGCAGCAAGGATAAGATGGGCAAAGGAGTGGACGGTACATATAAAAAAGGTAACTTTATCTATCCTTTTTGTTTCCCAGGCCAACACAGACCTCTGTTGCCCGCGTATCTGCTCTCTGTTAGAATTGTATGTTTTAGAATTCATATATGCTCCGTTAGCAGCTATGTTCTGCCCTCTGGGGCAGTATGTGGCTGTGGCTACAGGATTTTGCAGAGAAGTTGACCCATGTAGTTCATTAGTTTTGAACCTAACCTTTACTTAACTAGAATTTCCTTAAGGGAAGTTCCTTATCTTACCAATTCTGTTTTGTCAGCGTCTCGTCAGGTAAGTACCAGAGCTTTGGAACTGTTTTGTAGAATAAACACTACAGTTTGCTAGGCAAGGGCTAGAATATCTAGCAGAGCCACATTTGTTCCAAGGAGGTGTTCGTTTGTTTGTTTAGTTTGTTGAGAAGAAATAAAATTCACCCAAAATTATAGAGCAACATAAGATGGTGAAGGCGCATACATGTTCTAATCAAAGAGGTTTTTGTAAGCTGGCCTAGCAGTGAAGGAGAGGGGGTATTTGAGGCCAGGAGGGGTTGACAGCGTTCTCTCTGCCTATATAATGAGTAAGGGTTGCTTTGAGAATTCAATGAGATAATACAAAAATCATCCTGAAGGGCATATAGTTGGTATCCCATCAATGATAATTAGCTTCTTCCTTTAGCTGTCCTTTGAAAGGCAATACAGGTATCTCTTGTTATTTGAATATATTTGGACATTGAAGTATAAGATTTTGTTTGCATGGTGAGGTGAAGAGGGGATTTTAAGCAAGTTAAACTTCCTGGTGAGGTGCAATAAAATTCTAAGCAGGTGAAACTTCCTGGATGGGGAATGAGAATGATGTCCATAAGGAATAAGTTCAACAGAGGTTTTGTTTCCCTCATGTTATTTCAGGGGTCCTCACTTACCTGTTGGCAGTGTGCTTTCTGTGCAGATATGCACTATCAGTACTAATACTATAGGAGTTTGGGTCTCGAGTCTTATAGTCTCAGATGGTCAGGGACCAAGTGACCAACATCTTTGCACAGAGCTGGCCACCGTCAAGGCTGGGGACGAAGGTAGAGTGTAGGCAATATCGCAAGTCTGAGCCTGCTGAAGCTCTGCGATTCTGCTCTTTCTGTACCTTGACCTTAGGCTGGCTGGATGCCTCTGCCTTCAAGGAACACATAGTTTTGTGGGGGAATTGGACACAGATACCAGTAGTCAAAATGCCATTCTTTGAGAGTGCTGTGACGGAAGTGTGCATGGTATGCTGTGGGAGCAGGCCAAGAGGAAGCAAAACAGTGCTGGGGATCAAAGTTTGGAAGTCATGGATGGCTCCTTTCTTAAGTGATACTTTGAAGAAGAATTATAATAACAGTTACCATTTGTTGATTGCCAGGCCCTGTTCAAAGTTTGTCTTCTGCTTTAAGTCTTTGCAGCAACCCTATAAGTTAGATGCCATTATCTTTATCTTATAGATGAGGAAATTGAGACACATAAAAATTAAATTTGGGGAATTCCCTGGTGGTCCAGTGGTTAGGACTCCGTGCTTTCACTGCCAGGGGCCCGGGTTCAATCCCTAGTCAGGACACTAAGATCCCGAAAGCTGCGTGGCATGGCCAAAAAAAAAAAGTTAAATTTGTTGCACAAGGTTCCAGTGCCAGTAAGTGATAGAGGAAGGTTTCAAACTCTAGTATAGTTGGGCTCCAGAATCCAAACTCTTAACCCCTACACTGACTGTGAGGAAGTTAACAACTTAAAATGTTGTAACAAAAAGACAGCATATGTGAAAGCACACATTGAGTTGAACATGATGAGTTAGTGACCTCCAAGTATTTGCTGTGGTTTAAGCACGGAGTTGGGGGAACACTGGACTGTTTTACTGAAGAGGTGGCTAAGTTACATGGTCAGAGCAGAGTTTTAGAAATCTCGGTCTGACTAGAATGTCAGGACCATAGAAAGTGAGAGGTTGTAGCCAGGAATGTCAGCGAGATGGCTGTTTTAGTAATTTCAGGCAGAGATAATGAGACTGTCACAGAGAATAGTGCATGGACTCGAGAGGATGATGGGTACTAGATAGACATTAAGTAGATAAACTAGGTAGGACATGCTGAATAATAGGATGAATGAAGGAGGGAACAACTCCAGGCAACATCAGGTCTGCTAGATGGTGACAAGGAAATGGAGAAAGGGGTGTGGATTAGAGGGGAGATTTTCTTTAAAGAATTGGCAGAGCTTGGGGAAAACTACAGAGAGGAAAGTGGGAAAATTTGGAATTCTTTAAAGAGTTTTTAACCTGAGTCAAGAATAATGAATTAAAATTTTGTTTTAAGTGGAGAAGAATGAGATTAAGATTTTTTTCAGACTTTTCAGGCACTACAATCTTTTAAACATATGAAAGTTCAGGACTTGAATGCAGAATAGCTGCAAAGATCTATCTTTGTATTAGGCTAATAACTGATATTTACAGAATGAGCTTTAGGAGGAGAGTAGGATAGGTGCTCCAGAGAATAGGGAAGAAGGAAAGGAAAACTTCAAATTTTAATTTCTTCCAGAGGAACACAGCATGTTACCTGGACACCTAGGAGACACATTATTTGTGGAAGCAGAAAACTCAGAACTAAGGAAAAAGGCTTAAAGGCAGTGACTTTGCTGAGCAGATGCAGTCTAGTTATTGTTAGGAGATGTTATATGTGGACTTTTTCAAATTATTTAGCTGTGTTTTTGTTTTTTGTTTTAAGTTTTCCTCTGACACTGGTAGTCTGTATAGTGCCATTTAATGATGGATTATGTTTTATTTTAATGCCATATATGAACACTCTGGGGACTATAACTTACGAGAAAATAGAAATCATATATATGTCTTAGGTTTTTGTCTAAAACATGAATTTTCTCCAACTTAAAAGGGGGAAAAAGCGAAATAAGTAACACTACCCAGAGATTAAGTGACTGTGCTGTATGTTTTCTTAGCTCTTCAGGAAGCTGCAGCAAGGTTTGAGGAGTTAAAGACCCAAAAAGAGCTAAGACAGCTACAGGAAGATCGAAAGAATGACAAGAAGCCACCGCCTTATAAGCATATAAAGGTGAGAAAAGACCTCAGGAGAGACCCTGTAATAGCTTGCCTGCTTCCCACTCTGTTCATGAGGAGATCTGGAAGCACAAGCACAGTTGCTTTTAGGTAGAGGTATGAGCTTGAAAGAAGATAAGAACAAAGTGCCAGAGCACCATTTCTAGCACATTGTGTGCACTTTATAAAATTAGTTGTGTGTTGATACAGTGTTGTTCCTGTTGCTTTCGAAAGTCTTTTCATAAAGTGGATTGGAATAGATTCTGTTCACAGTCAACACCTTGTGGTTTGAAAGGGAAAAAAGAGCCTTGATAAAAAATGATAAATGGCCCTGAGATAGTGTGAATAATACACATGGTAAGTCTTCTTGCAATGGCTGATAGTAAAGATATTTTAGGTGGCCAATATGACTAGGATTCCCAAGGTCACAAGAATACATGTTAAGTGTACCTGATGCTAGTGTACCTGGTAAAACAGTCATCATCATTTATCATCTGGGTCCAGTAGACCCTTTATATTTTTATATTGTTAAGTCATTTTTATAAATACTTTACAGAAGTAAAAATAAAGGAATAGTGAGGAACAAACTTATTAGGAATTTTAGTAAGTATTTACTGAAACCTCTTTTTTAAAAACCTTTTAATCAAGTTAGTTTTGGTGCTCAAATATCAGACCACATGAAAGAATACTATAAGCTCTATTAACAAAATGAGATCGCCCAAGTTCTTGTTGCAAGATATTTGTGATGATGTCATTCCTGGATGGGAAGACCATATGTATATATATTTTTTGTCATTAGAGAAGCATTATTCGTGTATTCATTGATTTTTTTTTCTTTTTTTTTTGAGTTTCTGAAGTCTGAGATTTTCACTTAGAGATCAATTTTTAGAGTCTAGTGTGTTTAAGTATGTCCCAAGTATTCCATGGGACATACTTAAACTAAAAAACGATTTGTTTTTTTATCTGAAATTCAAATTCAGTTGGGTATCCTGGATTTTTACTTGCTCAATCTAGCAACCCTACTAAAAGTAGACTGAAAGATGTTATCTCCAGTCTTTTATACTTTCTGGAAAGATGATGTAGTACTTTGGGTAATGCAGTGCAGAAACTAAACCGTGACTGTTTCACCGTTGCATCATGTTTTTATGATTCTGTCATTCCACTTATTATTTTTGTCTTTTTTAGCATAGTTGGCAATCATTGATGAGTAACAAAGAGTGATGATGAAATAGTAAAGAATTATGAGATATAGGAAAAGTAAGAACACTAAAACTCCATAATAAAGGTTAGATTTATAAAGGTCTAACGGACCTGCCTAGTAGTTGCAATATAGAATGAGTTTTTTAATAAGTAAAGTTTCTTCTTGATTTTTGAAAGACCTCTGAGAAAGTGTCATAAAATATAAAATATCAGTCCTTTCAAGTAGCTAAAACTGTTGGGAAAAAAACAAAACAAAACCTAAAATTGGGTCTAAATGGACCCCGATAGTAGAACTGAGAGTTAAATGGAGTTACTGTGCGTGGAGACATAACACTGAGGTGTAGTTCATCCTCAGAAAAAGGGAAAGTAATTTCTGTTTCCACAGTCGTAGAGGTCACACATAGCAGAAGTTAGGCACTTCAGAGTAGCACGTCAACCGTATTGAACCTGTATATTGAGAAACCAACTAACGTCCCATACATGATCTAATCACAGAATTTAGACACCAGCTTCTTTCCTCCACCTTTAAAACAAAAACGTATTTCCAGGAAAAAGATTTAGAATAGGGGTTGGCAAACTATGGTCCATGGGCCAAATCTGGTCTACTATGTATGGTTGGGAAAATTTGTTTTTTACAGACTATTTCCTGACACATGAAGATTTTATAAAATTCAAATATTAGTGTCCATAATTAAAGTTTTATTGACACACAGCTATGCTTGTTCATTTACATATTGTCTATTGCTGCTTTCGAGGTATAGTGGCAGAGTTGAGCAACATGCACCAGAGATCTATGGCTTGCAAAACATAAAATATTTACTGTCTGGCCCTTTACAGAAAAAGTTTGTCAATGCCTGATCTAGAGCAAGTGTAAATACTACAATTACATATCTGTGTTGTTCTTACTTAACCACGTGTGGGGTTTTGTTTTTGCTTTATGTTGTGTTAGGCAAGAAACTTATTTGGGGTTAATAACAGGTTAGATCATATGTCAAGGAGGAATGATTGAAACATACCTTTATAGAGAGAAAAGGAGTAGGATGAAACTTTTTTTGGTTGGGGGTGTGTCAGTCAGGTAAAGATATTCACCTTGAATCAGAGGTGAATATTCAGATGCCTTATGTAGGACCTGTAGTTTCAGGTGATTGAGCTCAGCCCTTGTCTATGCCTTAGAAGTTGCCTTACTCAGTAGGTTTGTGACTTCCAGTTGCATATGGTGAGGGTGTTCCTCCATTAACAAGTTTATACTGTTTATCAGTCTTTTAAAGAAGCTGGGAAGAGATCTGGCAGTGAGACTTACATCATTTTAAGTTGTTCTGGAGAACGTTTGAAGGCAGTATACTTCTACAAACAGATTATTCCCCACAACAGTCTTGCAAGTAAAAGTGACTTGTCAAAATCATGCAATTCCTGAGGAGTCAAATTTTATGTATAGGATGGGTTTTTGAAGACTCGTGGTTTGACTGTTCCCACTGAAATAATATGAAGTAGGGGAGACTCATTTTTATTTTATTTTATTGAAGTATAGTTGATTTACAATGTTGTGTTAATTTCTGCTGTACAGCAAAATGAGTCAGTTATACACATATATATATTCCTTTTAATTATGGTTTATCACAGGATATTGAATACAGTTCCCTGTGCTATACAGTAGGACCTTGTTATTATCCACTCTATATATAATAGTTTGCATCTGCTAACCCCGAACTCCCACTCCCCAGCCCCCCCACCACACTCTCTCCCTCCCTCCCCCTCTCTCTGTCTCTCTCTGTCTCCACCACCCCCCCTCTCCCTCTCTCTCTCCCCCTCTCCCTCCCTCCCCAAGTAGGGGAGACCATTGTTATAGTGCACAAATCCATCTCTGTTGTGGAACATCTATTTTTTTTTTCTCCACATTGTTGTTAGTATTTGTGAAAATTCTAATGGCTTCAGAATCACAGAAATTGTTTGGCCTCTATGTTTTACCACACTGGATTTTCAAGGTGGTTTTCAGTACTAGCACCACTAAAAATGAATGCCTGGGTGACATTGCTGTAGTCTATTAAAAAGATTTCAAGTTATGATAGTCAATATTAAAATACATCTTCACAAATAGGACTCCAATTGCTCAGAGACCTTTTCATGTTAAATATTTACCGGTTGAGAATGGTGATTTTTTTATTTTTTAATGTAGCAGCTAAAGTGGCGCCACCATGTGGCAATAGCAGAAACTCATTTTACAATTTACTTGGCTTCCCAGCCTTGAAATTATGATTTTTTTTTTAGAAATGAATTTTTAAAATTTGTGGTATTTACATTTTGTGTATCAAGTGAGACTTTATTTTTATGTCAAATTGCCTAAATCTTTATTTCCTCCAGTTTTTTAATTGTGGTAAAATACAGATAACATAAAATTTTTGATCTTACCATATTTAAGTATACAGTTCAGTGGTATTAAATGCGTTCATAACGTTTTGCAACCGTTGCCACCATCCATCTCTAGAACTCTTTACATTTTGTAAAACTGAAATCTATACCCCAATAAACAGTAGCTTCCCATTTTCCCCTCCTCTCAGCCCCTGGCAACTATTATTCTACTTTCTGTCTCTTTGTATCTAAGTAGAATCAGTATTTGTCTGTTTTGACTGGCTTATTTCATTTAACATAATGTCCTCTGGGTTCATCCATGTTGTATATCGTGTGTCAAAATTTCCTCCCTTTTTAGGTTGAGTGAGATTCCATTATTTTTGCCACATTTTGCTTATTCATTTGTCGGTGGACACTCGTGTTGTTGCCACATTTTAGCTATTGTAAATAATCCTGCTGAATCTTGATAATTCAAAATCATGTAAAATGTGGCATGTGACTTTAAAAGAAAGAAATCTGCCTTTCATAGGTCCTAAATTGTCTTGTGTTGACTTGCCTGCTATACTATAGTATGTGTTTCTTCTCCAGGTGAACCGTCCTATTGGCAGGGTACAGATCTTCACTGCAGACTTGTCTGAAATTCCCCGTTGCAACTGTAAAGCTACTGATGAGAACCCCTGTGGGATAGACTCCGAGTGCATCAACCGCATGCTGCTCTATGAGTGTCACCCCACAGTATGTCCTGCTGGAGGGCGCTGCCAAAACCAGTGCTTTACTAAGCGCCAGTATCCAGAGGTTGAAATTTTTCGCACATTACAGAGGGGCTGGGGTCTCCGGACAAAAACAGATATCAAAAAGGTGAAGAAACCTGTTCTTAATTTTCAGATTTTTTTTCTTCTTTGCAGTTGCTTAATATGAGTAATTGTTCTTGATGAATATGAGAAAATTGATCATGGAGGAAAATAATATAGTGTGAGGATTAACCTTACTATTATGTCTTGCCAGTCCTTCCAGAAATTAGAGGCTTGAGAATAGATGGTCTCCTTTATTTCTAAAGTTCAAGTATTGATCATGTTCACTATGTATGAGGATAAAAAAAATGAGGGAAATTCATAGAGATACTGTGGCCTTGTCTGCTCGTTTGTGGAAATCCTGGAACCTGTAGTTAAGAGAGAGAATAGTGAGAGCATGATACAGAGGTGTTAATCACCAACTAATAAAATAAAATCTATTTTTACTGAGAGAAAAATAGGTTTGGGTTCATGGAACATGAAGGAGAAGAGGATTAGGTCTTCTCTAATGAAAATGCAGTAACATCTTCAACTTGAAACTTGGAAGGACCTGCAGGTTGCTAATAAATAGATGGTATTGTACAGTCTTTGAGTATAATCAATTATATTTGACATTTTAATAGAATAAACCTTACTCTGGTTATACCTTTTGAAGAATTTTATTGAAGTTTGTGTCTAGGAAAGGAAGTGAATATGGGTTGGTCTATTTTAGTCATTTGCTAAGTAACTATTATATATCGTCTGTGTGTCAGGCATGTTGCTGTGTGATGCAGTGCTCAGTAAGAGAGACATGGTCCATGCTTTCATACAGTTTACATTCTAGATGCGGAGAGACATTGAAAAAGTAATCACCCAATGTGGAAACACAAAGGGTTCTGGAGGCATGTGGCAAAGGGCCTGAAACGAGCTTGTCTCTGAGAATTTTAATTTTGTTGTTGTTGTTGTGCTGGGTTTTAGTTGCAGCAGGCAGGCTCCTTAGTTGCAGCTCAAGGGCTCCTTAGTTGTGTCATGTGGGCTCCTTAGTTGTGGCATGCGAACTCTTAGTTGCGGCATGCATGTGGGAATCTAGTTCCCTGACCAGGGATCAAACCCGGGCCCCCTGCATTGGGAGTGTGGAGTCTTAACCACTGTACCACCAGGGAAGTCCCTGAGAATATTTTAAATTGAGACTTGAAAGATAAGTAATTGTTGGCTTAGGCTGGTTGAGTGTTCAGGCATTTCAGGTAGAGGGGACAGCATGAGTGAAAGCCAGTATGACTATTGTATAGTGAGTCAGGAGGACAGTGATGTGAAATGTGGAAGGGCAGTAGGCAGGGCATGCTGCAAGGAAAAAGAGGATAGTTGAGCGAAATTGACTTTTAGGTTCTTGGACAGGTAAAGGGATCGACTATCCATATCACCATTATAGTGGAGCTTTAGTTTACTTACTTTCATTTTGGTTGATCTTAAGGTGTATCCCAAGTTTTCTGCTGTTGGCTGTGGTAAGAGTGGGGAGATGGTTCATATTTTCAAATAGTTGAAGCATCATATTTATATTATGTGGTTTCTTGAATAAACCTTTGTTAAAGTGACTAGTTAAATGTGCATGAATTGCTTTGGAGAATCTGTTGTTTTCATTAATTTTTTAAAATAAGGTATACCTGTGAACACAGTTATGCTTTTTGCCACTTAAGTCAAGAGCTATTTCTTGTTCCAGGGTGAATTTGTCAATGAATATGTGGGTGAGCTAATAGATGAAGAAGAGTGCAGAGCTCGAATCCGTTATGCCCAAGAACACGATATCACTAATTTCTATATGCTCACTTTAGACAAAGTAAGTAATGAAAAGTGTTATTTCCACTGTTGTAAGATTGTGAATTAGTGTTGTCCCAGCTATAGTGTTTATAGGCATGTCATACACTGTCCAAAACAGTGTCTTTCCCCCATATTCATAGGGATTGCTTGATCAGGGTCCTGGAGTTAGGTAAGGTTGCTCATCTCTAGCTGTACATCCATGGCAAAAGGCAATACAGCTGCTTTTAGCATTATTTTTCAGTGTCCAACGTAAGTTCGGGATTATGTCTTTTAGTGTTTTTCCTATAAGATTAAAACTTGAAGCCAGAGAAATAAATAATAATTCTTTTACTTTTTATTTTACAGATTGAGACACTGATTTGTTCGTATTTAATTAGTGCATTTGGAATTTCTGATGAGTTACATTTCACTGGTGTCTAGAATTATATTTGGGATTTCTTTTTTTGTATGTGTGTTTCCAACATGTTTTATTTTATTTATTTTAAATTTATTTTTTATTTTTTAATATTTTATAGAAGTATATTTCATTTACAATGTTGTATGTATTTCTGCTGTACAGCAAAGTGATTCAGTTATACATATGTATATTCTTTTTCATATTCTTTTGCATTATGATTTATCACCAAATATTGAATATAGTTCCCTGTGCTATACAGTAGGACCTTGTTGTTTATGGGATTTATTTCTAATTCCAGCATCCTAATGTGTTTCGTTTCTGTGTATACTGAGATTCCTCTTTGTACCTGAGTATTACGTTCTGCTAGGTTCCTCTCCCCCAACCCCCTTTAACTTTTATAATAGACCTTTCTTGGTGTGAAACTTTGTATTTACCGAGTTGTACTTTTATGGATTGTGAGATTCTCACCTCAAGATACTCTGATCTTCGTTCGGGATGGGGTCTTGATGTCATTATTAAAATCTTAGGTGATTTCTGATGTGTAGCCAGGGTTCAGGACTACCTAATTAAGAGAATGGAACAAGCTACTACTTCTAGGACGGTGGTCCTCAAACTTTAGCATATATCATAATCACCTAGTGGGCTTAACACAGATTGCTGGGCCTCAGAGTTTCTGCTTTAGTATATCTGGAGTGCAACCCAAGAACTTGCATTTCTAACGGATTCCGCGTTGGTGATACTAGTGCTGGTCAAGGGACTACACTCTGAGACCACCCCTCTGGAAGAATCAAACTTTACAAATAGAAACTCCAGCTTATTTATTATTACTCTAATTTTAATCAATAATAGTAGAGGTCTGCTGAACAGCATCTCTTGGAATTCTAGGATCGTATTATTGATGCTGGTCCCAAAGGAAACTATGCTCGATTCATGAATCATTGCTGCCAGCCCAACTGTGAAACACAGAAGTGGTCTGTGAATGGAGATACCCGTGTTGGCCTTTTTGCCTTGAGTGACATTAAAGCAGGTAAGAATCATTTAAGGATTCTGGAGCTAGGAATGGGATTTCAGTTTTTATTATCTAAAAATCCCATATGTTCTATAATCCAAAATGAGGTTGCAAACTCCCAAGGATACATAAAAGACTTTCCAGGTGGTACTTGGCATGTACCAGGTATTTTTTTTGTTGGTGGTGGTATGGTAAAATACACGTTACATAAAATTTACCATTTTAGCCATTTTTAAGTGTACGGTTCAGTGGCATTAAGTCCATTCGCATTGTTTTGCAACGATCACCACCATCTATCTCCAGAACTTTTTTATCTTCTCCAACTGAAGATACCCATTAACCAATAACTCCCTCATTTCCCCCCTCCCCGAGCCCCAGGCAACCACCATTTTATCTTCTGTCTCTGTGATTTTTTTTAGCTACTCTAGGAATCTCATGGAAGTGCAGTCATACAATATTTGTTTTGTTGTGGCTAGCTCATTTTTACTTAGCATGATGTCTTCAAGGTTTGGGCATGGATGTTTGGTTTTTTTTTTGTTTGTTTGTCTTTTTCTGGCCGTGCCACACGGCTTGTGGAATCTTAGTTCCCCGACCAGGGATTGAACCAGGGGCCACCACAGTGAAAGCACCGAGTCCTAACCACTGGACCACCAGGGAATTCCCTGGATCGTTTTAAAGGAATAAATTTCCAGACCTTTTCCATAGCTTTTATATGAACTCCTTAAAAATTGGTCTGCCTTAGGACTTCCCTGGTGGCACAGTGGTTAAGAATCCACCTGCCAATGCAGGGAACACGGGTTCGATCCCTGGTCCGGGAAGATCCCACATGCCGCGGAGCAACTAAGCCCATGTGTCACAACTACTGAACCCACGTGCCACAACTACTGAAGCCCGCATGCCTAGAGCCTGTGCTCCGCCACAAGAGAAGCCACCGCAATGAGAAGCCCGTGCACCGCAACGAAGAGTAGCCCCTGCTCGCCGCAACTAGAGGAAGCCCGTGCGCAACAATGAAGACCCAACGCAGCCAGAAATAAATAAATAAAATAAATAAATTTATTTTTAAAAAAAACTGGTCTGCCTTAGAAAGTGTCAACAGTCCAGGTCTCCTTTTACAGTTGCCCTTCATCCACTTTATAAACCAAATATCCACCTCTTACCCATCTGAATTTTATGGTTTATGAGCCCAAGGCTAAGAAAAACAAAAACCCTCACCTCTTGGGTCTCAGAGAACTGGACATTTGGAGAATGCACAGCTATATTGTGTGGCATGCCTGGATGCCTATTACGTCTCTGAGAATCCGGAGTGTAGAAGTGAGGTAGTTGTAATCAGCACAATATTAAGATGTTTATTTGAATTGAAAGTAAACGTGATAGGGCTAAGAGGTTTGAAAGTAAAGTTATATGATGGATATTTTCCATCAATTAAAGGAGCTTAAAATTTAGTGTCAAGGTTTTGATGAAAAAATTGTAAGCATATCGTATATACATATACATATGACACCCTCTAAATTGCATGATTTTTAAAAATATTTAGACTTGTATAAGTTTGAATGTATAAGGACGTATATAATTTTTCAAAATAAGTTTTGCAGGAATACTAGCAAAGCATTTTCATATCACTCTCCTAACTCAAAATGAGATCAGACTGGCCTGGGTAGTTTGTAATTGACAGTAGCATAGTCCAATGACTTTCAAAGCAGAAATCCCATATGAGCATTTTGCTTTGCCCAGTCAGTGTCGTTTACCTCAGGAAACACTAATCAAGATAAAGTAATTAAAGAGCAATTTTGTCAGCTTTTTGTCTGTTGCCTTTTCTTTTTTCAATCTGTGGATAACACCCAACACCCCCCACCCCAATATATCTATTTCTCTATAATTTAAATATACTGCTGCCCAGGAGTCTTTTAGGCTCTTTAGAATTTTAAAGGCTCTGACAGTTTTCATATTTTAAAAACTGAGCCACTGGTTCCTTTTTCCTGTTTTGCATTGCTTCACATAAAGTGTTTAATGATGAAAGTAACAATGCTTGAGCATCACTGTGCACTGTACTCTGTTGGACTAAATGATAGTGATTTTTAAAATCAGTAACTTGTATCAAGTTTTTGGAATGGATGGCTTCAGAGTAAATCGGGTAGATTTCTGCTTTGTAACAGGAATTATCAAGTGAGTGCTGTAAGAGCTACCATTTATCCAATGCCAGACACTGTTCCAAGCATATTGTCTCATTTAATCCTTACAAAAGTACTGTAAAGTATTTGATAGCATATCTATGTTACTTGGATTCTTGGATCTGATATATCTCTCATTCTTTTCTCCATTTTTCTCTCTAACCACACTGGGGGAGGGAGGGGCAGTGTTCCTCTGTATTAATTACTCAAATATTAGCCATGTGACTTCAGTTCTTATCTCTGTCCTGACTGCTTTTAGTACCACACTTCTACTTTGAATTTTAGTCTGTGTCCGTGGGGATGGCCTCTTCTACCATGTCTAGCCACAAATTTCTCTTCTCCCATATTCATTCAGCTCAGGTAGAATGGTGTGGGAATTGACAGACCTTATTCCTGTCCTCCCAGTCTGCAAGGGTGGGATGGGGGAATTGAGACAGAATGTGCTCATTGCCATGCAGAGTGCCCATAGGAGCTTCAGCCTTGCGAATGGAATCAGAACTTTCAGCTTGCTCTCCTCCTTACACATCCAACCTCATGGGCTCTTCACATACCTGTTACTTTCTGTCTTCAATGTGTCATACTCACTCCTTGTTTATCTCTTCTCCAGTGCCATTTGCCATCCCCCCAGATTGCAGATTATTGTATTTTAGACTGTTTTCTGGAACGGCTTTCCTGTATGCACACTGATACCTTTCTGATTATCCCCTTGTGTGGTTCAGCAAGTTACGCCAAGTGTCTTGCTATCTTGTGGTTGAGTTGCATTGTAAGCACATTAAATATATGAAAATTCAGCTATATGCTCATAAATTTTTAAATAAGATTAGTGTGAATAGAATTACCCATCATTCAGTCCAGTAGTTCACAGTGGGGAGGGGAGATGTGACCCTGCTGTTACCTTGGTCAGTCTTGGTTCCTACAGGCTCCTCACAATGTGAGCCTCTTACCAGGCCACAAGTGATTCTAGCATTTGTACCATATGGACTCCTAAGTATAAGCCAGCTGCTTTATAATTTGCTCAACCAAATTAAAAAATAATTATGTTTCCAATATTAGATGAAAAACTGTATATATTAATTAGTCTCACTGATAGAAGATTTGTCATTCTGCAAAGGGAAATCTTCCTAAGTTTTGACAATTTTGACTGAACAATTATCACTTTGTACATTAACGGTAAGCCATTACCCCCACCCAGAGATAACCTCTTTGTATGTCTGTATAAAATTCTTCTATTTGTTAGGCTTTCCCTAACACGCTTTGAGTTTGAATGTGTGATTTATTTGCTCTCAGTTTTGATGAAATGCACTTGTGACAGAAAGGGGACTTTTTATACCTCAAATTTGTACATCTCCTATTAAAGTTTACAAATTTCTGCTATGTACATTATGTCATTCTCAGTAAGTTCGTGAGATTGTTATCTGCTTTTTACAAATGGATTCTTGGGCGCAAATCAGCCAGCTAGATTGTGGTGTAACTTGGGATGTATAGCCAGGGCTTAGGTCTTGTGGTCTAGAGTTCTCTGGTATTATTCTGTATTGAGATGTCTGTCTCCCTTGAGTGCTGCCTGGTAAGAGGTACTCACCTTGGCACAGATGACAGGTTTCCTTCATACTTGCTTTCCCAGTGCCTGGGACATCAGTGCACAATAAATTGCTGTTTGTCTGTTTTTGGTAATAAATTAATATATTTTGAATCTGAATGGTTAGAAAAAAATAAAGAACAATTTGGGATTAACACATCTATAGTAAAAGTTATTTTAAATATTACTTGTTGGGACTTCCCTGGTGGTCCAGTGGTTAAGACTTCGCCTTCCAGTGCAGGGGGTGCAGGTTCGATCCCTGGTCAGGGAGCTAAGATCCCACATGCCTCGCAGCCAGGAAACCAAAAAGTAAAACAGAAGCAATATTGTAACAAATTCAATAAAGACTTTAAAAATGGTCCACATCAAAAAAATCTTTAAAAAAATTACTTGTGAAGTCATATAAGTTTTTCTGTTACTAAGTTATATTAGCTCAATAATGTTATAGGATTAGGATTTATTAGTATGTTAATAATATAGTACGATTAGAGTTAATAAATCCTTTTAATCCTCTTTTAAAAATTAATCTGTTCTCTTGGAAGTCTGCCTTTTGTGATTAATACAGAAATAATGTAATTAAAGCCATAGATATTAATATTTTCATGGTCTTTTATTCAGGCACTGAACTTACCTTCAACTACAACCTAGAATGTCTTGGGAATGGAAAGACTGTTTGCAAATGTGGAGCTCCGAACTGCAGTGGCTTTTTGGGTGTAAGGCCAAAGGTACCTTTTAAACGTTTGCATCAGGGATAGTGGTGTGGTCCTCCCTCCCTAACCTGTGGCAGGACTGAGTCTTCGTTTTAAGAAGATGTCTTTTTGAAATAATGACATTGAATAGTTGTCAGTAGGGACACTGGCAATTTAACTAAGCATTCTGCTGATCAGTTTGGTACACTAGAGAGGGTCTTTGGATATTGTTGAAGTGTTTTGAACAATCTGACTTCTAATTAGTGATACCTTTCTAGCTAAAAAAGCTGTAAAATAGGAATCTGTGAAGTAGGTTACTTCCCATGTCCTTTATTGGTCTTAGTTGATCTTACTCACATTTCCTAAGAAAGAGTCTCAGTCTCTGTCTCTGTGTCTCTTTTTGCCTTTTTAAAGATATCAAAGAATCTGATATTGAATTTAAGATTCTAAATGTAGTATAAGACTGTAGATAAACATAGGACTTTTTTTTTTTTAAGGACCCTTAATCTTAACCATGTACCATGTAACAGTATAAACTTTGTTGTATCTTACTTCCTGGTTTTTTATGTGTACTTTAACTGAATTATAGTTCTATAACTGTTAAGAATTGTTTATAATTCTTAAATATTATACAACATTTTTTCCTTGCTGTTACATAATTTTCACAACCATCATTTTTAGTGACTGTTTTAATTTTTATATAATGGATGAACCATAATAGATGAACATCTGGATGCTTCCAGATTTCTCTATTGTAAGTAACAGCATGCTGAAAATTGAAGTTTAATTTTGATGCAAAGTAGACTACACAGTGACTCCAATTGGGTATTTCCCATTATGCTTGTTTGATTGTGAAGTCAACATTAAGAACTGAAAAATGCAAATTAGCATGGAAACCACTAGCTAAAGAGGGTAATCATTTTGAGCTATAATAAATGAAGAACACCCAGTGATTATTCTTTTATCTATTAAATAAGAAAATTTATATTGGATTTTGTATTTTGTTTAGTTAGTTGGTTAAATAGTCTTGTTCCTTAAGATGTGCAGTTGACTTAGTCCCTATAAATTAAAACAGTAACAGAGTTTAATGGTGTTAGGTGCACTAGGGATGTCAGTTTCTGTATCTTTAGGGTCTTTGTAGCATTTCACACATGAATCAGTGAAAGGGAAATTCAGGAGCAGAAGTTTAGAAATGGGAGGAGATCACTGTGGGCTGGCAATAAATTGGATTGGTCCTGGATGTTCCTAGGCCGAGATAAATAATGCGATGAAAACCATGCATTTTGGTGACCAGTGGTCTGCAGGGAGCACAGAGTAGACCTGCGGGCTGCACCAGGGTCTGTCTTGGGGAGTGGTGGACATGAACCTAAACTGACTTAGGTAAAGATGCATAGCTTGTCAAGGGCAAGGGCCACAAATTAGTTTTCTGTGTCTTCCTAACACATGGCTCATGCTAAGATACTAAGTGCTCAGTGAAGGTTTGTTCAATAAGTTAAGAAATGTGTGTGACACACACACCCAGAGAAGTCTTCCTTAGTTTTGAAATTAGACAAATATAAGAATAAAAATAAAACTTATTGTTAAAGGATGACCTTTAATACCAGTCTTGTGTGTCAACAAAAAGCAGCACATTTCTCTCTTACTTCGCTCAAGTGGTAGGAGTAGTTGATACCAGATAAAATTCGTGCTACCATTTATTGGGTACCTATGATATGCCCAGTGCTTCTCCTGTATTTTCTCTTAACTTCACAATAGTCTATGAGGACTGTGTCTTTCCAGAGAGTCTGAAGCTCAGAGAGGGTAGTTAACCTGGTCAAGATCATACAACTAATGTGTCGACAATATTTGACCTCTAGAATCAACCCATTGCCACAGAGGAAAAGTCAAAGAAATTCAAGAAGAAGCAACAGGGGAAGCGCAGGACCCAGGGTGAAATCACAAAGGAGCGAGAGGATGAGTGTTTCAGCTGTGGGGATGCTGGCCAGCTCGTCTCCTGTAAGAAGCCAGGCTGCCCCAAAGTTTACCATGCAGACTGTCTCAATCTAACCAAGCGACCAGCAGGTTGGTGCCAAAATCCATTTAGAGTTCTCCTTGTTCTCTGCCAGAATTCTCAGAGTTCTTTGGTCTTCCCATGCATAGTGTTGAGAGGTGTCAAAATAAATGACAACAAAGGCTTAGAATCCTAGGTTATAGAGAAGGGAACAGAAACTCACTCGCTCTGTCAATCATTTTATGTTATTTTATCCTCCCAGCAACCCATAAAGAAGGGTGGGAGTGAGAGGAGTTTGTCCCCAAATTAGCTTTCCTTCAATATGTGGTTGCCAGGGTAATGAAATAATAGAAACTAAGGTAGTGTAGGGGCAAGGCCATAACACTGACCTCAGTGCCAGGAAATGGAAATGGGGAATTGTTTCAGAAGCAATTACTCAGGGCCGTAGCTGGCACAGGTTGTGATAGAACTGATCTTGCCTATGAGCCAGGAGTGAGTTCTAGCATAGTTTACTTGGAAAGAGCTGGGACGGAACAGTGTCCATGGCAGAGATTTGGGTATCATGAAATGAGGGGAAAAGAGCAGCTTGGGTTGGCTTTGGGTCTTTCCTGCTGATTCTGTGTGGACAACACAGGTAAAGTTTGTGCTAGTTTCCAGACTTAACATTGAGCAAAGGTAAATCTGCTTCCATTTTTCACCTTTGTGTATCTGCTCCCTGTTCCTAGTAATAACCAAATAAGCAGTTTAATTGGCTGAGATTCTCCCCATAGAGTTGAATATTTAAAGGCTGTACAGCACAAATGGAGTTTGTAAAAATATGAAAGTAATATCTTCACATTCCATCTAAGGGGAGCTTTGGGTTTTGTTTTATTGTTGTTGTTGCTTTTCTCCTTGTTGGAAATAGTTGTAGAAATCAGGGTTTACTCCTGCTTGGGTTTTTTTTGTTGTTGTTTTTTACTCCTGCTTGGTTTTTAATTGATATTCAGTTACTACTTGATACTTGGCTGTTATTTTTACGCATTTTGCAGAAAGTAAAGCTGAGATCCCGGGGGAGGGGAGGTGGGCAAGGGGCATGAGCTCTCTGCAGAAGGCAGCAGTTTGAAATCACTCCTTTGACTTAGTTCCAGAGCCATGACCCATCTCATATGCATGTCTTGTTTTCCTAAGCCTTTGTTTCACACCTGTGTTTTCAGGGAAGTGGGAGTGTCCTTGGCATCAGTGTGACATCTGCGGAAAGGAAGCAGCCTCCTTCTGTGAGATGTGTCCCAGCTCCTTTTGTAAGCAGCATCGGGAAGGGATGCTCTTTATCTCCAAACTGGATGGGCGTCTGTCTTGTACTGAGCATGACCCCTGTGGGCCCAACCCTCTGGAACCTGGGGAGATCCGTGAGTATGTACCTCCTACAGTACCGCTGCCTCCAGGCCCAAGCACTCACCTGGCAGAGCAATCATCAGGAGTAGCTGCTCAGGGGCCCAAGATGTCGGACAAGCCATCTGCTGACACCAACCAGACGCTGTCGCTGTCCAAAAAAGCTCTGGCAGGGACTTGTCAGAGGCCACCGCTGCCTGAAAGGCCTCCTGATAGAACTGACTCCAGGCCCCAGCCTGTAGATAGGGTCAGGGACCTTGCTGGGTCAGGGACCAAATCCCAATCCTTGGTATCCAGCCAGAAGCCATTGGACAGGCCACCTGCAATGGCAGGACCAAGACCCCAACTATCTGACAGACCCTCTCCAGTGACCGGCCCAAGCTCCTCACCCTCAGTCAGGTCACAACCACTGGAAAGACCTCTGGGGACAGCTGACCCAAGGCTGGATAAATCCATAGGTGCTGCCAGCCCAAGGCCCCAGTCACTGGAGAAAACCCCTGTCCCTACTGGCCTGAGACTTCCACAGCCAGACAAACTGCTAGTCACCAGCGGTCCCAAACCCCAGACTGCAGACAGGCCCCCCGACAAATCCCATGCCTCTTTGTCCCAGAGACTCCCACCTCCTGACAAAGTACTGTCAGCTGTGGTCCAGACCCTGGTAGCTAAAGAAAAAGCACTGAGGCCTGTGGACCAGAATACTCAGTCAAAAAATAGAGCTGCTTTGGTGATGGATCTCATAGACCTAACTCCTCGCCAGAAGGAACGGGCAGCTTCTCCCCATGAGATCACACCACAGGTTGATGAGAAGATGCCAGTGTTGGAGTCGAGCTCGTGGCCTGCCAGCAAAGGTCTGGGACAGATGTCACGAGCCATTGAGAGAGGCATTGTGTCAGATCCTGTCCTTCAGCCACTGGGCAAAGCAGCGGCCCCTTCAGAGCACTCCTGGCAAGCTGTTAAATCACTCACCCAGGCCAGACTTCTTTCTCAGCCCCCTGCCAAGGCTTTTTTGTATGAGCCAGCAACTCAGGCCTCAGGAAGAGCACCTGCAGGGGCTGAGCAGACCCCAGGGCCTCCCAGCCAAGCACCAGGCCTGGTGAAGCAGGTGAAGCAGATGGCCGGAGGCCAGCAACTACCTGGACTTGCTGCCAAGAGTGGGCAGTCCTTCAGGCCTCTTGGGAAGGCCCCATCCTCCCTCTCCACTGAAGAGAAGAAGTTGGCAACCACAGAGCAGAGTCCCTGGGCCTTGGGCAAGGCCTCACCAGGGCCAGGGCTCTGGCCCATGGTGGCTGGACAGACACTGGCACAGTCTTGCTGGTCCTCTGGGAGCACACAGACATTGGCACAGACTTGCTGGTCTCTTGGAAGAGGGCAAGACCCTAAATCAGAGCAAAATACCCTTCCAGCTCTTAACCAGGCTCCTTCCAGTCACAAGTGTGCAGAGTCAGAACAGAAATAATACCGGTAAATGCCACATGACCAGACCAGCTGCCCCCAGGGTTCTTGGGGAAGGGAAAAATCTTCTTTTTCCCTCTTAAAAAACAGACCCCCAACACTTTGCCACTGTTATTCTCTCCTTATATCCCAACATTCAGAACTCTTGCGACGTTAGCCAGTGGGGGCTTGTGGTTGTGTGAACCATGTATGGAAATCCAAGTGGGCCCCAGCCAAGGAGACAGACAGACTCGGGTCTCTTTCCCCCAACCTTTACTCATGGTGAACTTGAAATAAAAAGTCCACTCTGGAGTCAAGCATGGGATTCAATTCCGCTGGTCAGGTTGAAGGTAGAGGGGCTCTCAAAGCTATTTCTCTAGCCCTACCAAGCCCCACTGAGGGTACCTGATGAACCCTTGGGAGGAACTGATACCCATTCAAATCGGTGGTGATTTCTTAAACATTCATGTGTGCTAGGCCTGGTGCTAGTCACTGGCAGGAGATACAGAGATAAATAAGACCTGATCCCTGTGAGCCTAACATGCTTGCCTGGGTTCCCAGGTTATTTTTAAAGAACCTTTGACCAGGAAATAACAGAATGTTTGAGGGGCCCTGGGACTCCGGGCTCATTTTGTCATGTCCTTTGTGGCCCCAGAAGTGGTTGTTTTGAGTGTCTCCTGGTCAGGTGTGCCTGTGTGTATGTGCATGTGTGCACACTCATACGGAGGTCTCCTCTATAGGCAGGTGGAGCCTGTTGGCTGGGCAGCCTCTGCTGCTGCTGTCTGGGCTCTGGAGAGTCTAAAGATCTGTCCGTGGTGGAGCAGTTGGTTGGGGGGCTGGGCTCTGTGAGGACACAGCTTTCCCTCAGTGTAAGAAAGCAATTGGCAAGCTTACCTTTCTTTTCTACAGATTTTCCTCCTTTTACATCAACCCACCCCATGCCTGTCCCCCAAACACTCAGGTGCTTTCAGATTTCAGAGTCTCGGGCAGTAGACCTAGGGAATCTCTGGCAAGCTCTGGGCTAGATCCACCACCAGCTCAGGGAGAGTGCCAGATCCTGGCAAGAAATTACTTCTCTCCTGATCCTTTGCCCTCCTACCTGAATGGAGGGAGTCTTCTTCACTAGTGGATTCTACCACCCTCTCCCTGAGAAATGCTGTGCTCTGTATTGAGAGCACCTGCCTGCTGACTTAGCTCAAAGGCAAGCCAGAACCCTTCCCCATGACTGGCAAGATGTGGCGTTTAGAGCAATGTCCAGTCCAAGAGATGACTCCTCATAACTGCTGATTATCTGTTACTGCTGCCCTGAGCTGGGGCCCAAGGGCTGGGAAATCTGTTGGTGCTACCCTGCCCTACCATTCACCCAGCTCACTGACTGCCAACAGGAAGTGCTGTTTGGCCAGTTCCTTCTCATTCACCTACCCCCTCTTTGTCCCTAGACCAAACATGTTTACCTCTCTGCTTTGCCAACTTAGCCAGCAGCTTTAGCCAACAGGCCATCTCCTGGCCCCAAGGTCTCCTGGCCATTTCTGTCTCAGTTATGGCTTTTACACCCTCAACAGGATTCTGTATTTTGTCCCAATTTCCTCCTCCTGAGTTTCTATTGAGGTTACTCCCATACTTCTAAGGAGGGAACAACTGTTGTTATAGAAGCATTTGCGCTTTATATAAAGATTTAAAAAAGAATTTGCTTTTATTTCCCAAAGTCTGTCTCTGGGGTTGAGACATTTGAACTCAGGCAGAGGCATGAGGCTGGGCAGGGCTGCCCTGAGTTTAGGGGCCTATTCTTGCATCTCACTTAGACCTCGGACTCTCCTCTGTAAATTCCACCTGCCTAGTTCTCCTGTCATCCTGTCTCTCTTCCCACATCATCAGAGAGGAAAAGCTCTTTGTTTTAGAGGAAGAGAAAACAAAGCATCTTATTTTCTTTTAAAAAAATTTTAAACCATGGAAAAGATATTTTTAAAGAAATCCACCCAGAACATTAAAGTTCATTATATTAAGTATTTATCATGTGTGAGAATAATAAGTATATAACTGCAGCTAGTAGGTCCCTTTCCCTAATCTCTTAGGTTGTATGAGTAGGATTTGCTTGGTGCCAGTCCTGTGCCCTTTTTTTCTCCTGTCATCTGTAGTTGTGATCAGAAAAAGATATCCGCACTGCGCTGTCAGAATCTCTTTCCACTGTGTTGTGTGTTAAATTACCGTAGCTCTTTGTTTCATGAAATAAACTGTGAATTTTGTTGGGGGGGGGGTGTGCAGGCTATGTAAAATTTTTAAGTGGAGAAGTTTGATCCTGAAGGAGCTTCTCTGATGTAGGCTTTGGTAGGTAATTGACTTGACAGCCACTCTAGATATGTCTCACAGGACAGGAAGGAGTGAGGGAAAGGTGGGCCACTTTGTGGTTTTGTTTCAGTTTTTTCCATTCTCCTATTCACTGGAAAGCTTCCTTCCAGACCTGCGTAGGAAACAGCTTCTGAAGCTGTTTATTTAAATGGATGGACAGCCAGCCGGGCTTTCATGAGGGCCATTTTAAGACTCTCTTAGGTTGATTGGAAATTAGATGTTCAACTCTCAGGCCCACTGATAGCATTTGATACTAGATTGTTAACATCATGAAAGCAGTCACTATACAATTAGAAGCAGAGTCGGAAGGACTTTTGGGAAGTGAGACTCTTGCATGACCCGTTGGGGTAGGTGACCTTGCCATCCTTTGGGGATTCTCCTGGAACCTATACTGAGACCTTTTCTCCAGGGGGTGTGACTTGGCAGTTAAAAGGAAATCTTTACTCTTAGAAACTCCTGATCTTTGTGTAGGATGGCATTTTGGCATTTGGCCAAGTGCTTGTAAATCAGGATCTCAATAGAGCGTCTGCCTCTAAGCCAGTTCCCCAGGAAGCCTTTCTGAGGGGGAAGCCATAGCTTCCATAGGTAGTTAGAGAACTAATACCTGTCCTAGCCCTGTTAAGTCAGAAAAAATTATGGAAACTGTTGAAATTTGAATTCAAAGCCTCATTTGCTTCTCTACTGGAGCAAACCCATTCTAATAGCAAAATAGTTGTCATTGCTACAAAAACATCCAAGTTTTTAAATGTCTGCTTCCCCCTGAAGTTACTGAGTTTGAAGTGATTTAAATCACTGTGTTGATCCTCTTCTGAACAACTACCAAATCTACATCTTTAGCATTGATGAAAATAATTATTTTATTCTTTACATCCTCCACCCCACACTACAGTCAGGGCATGAAGTGCATCAGCGATCCTTTTCCAGGCTTGGCAGCGTCTACTCACAGGAGCTGGACTCCCAGGTTGCCTTGTGAGAACAGTGGCAGGAAGGAAGTCTGGTCCTGGCAGCTTCCCCTGTGGAGAAGAATCAGGAGAGCACTAAATGTGGATGGATTTTTTTTTTTTTTTTTCCGTCAGCTCCTATAAAGCGGGTTTTTTCCTAAGGCTTTTTGGGGGGACATTGTCATCCTCTTGGGGTCTGTCAGGAGGTCAGAGTAGCCCAGTGTCCTCACTTCTCTGAGATCATGGCAGGAAAGGAGCTGCCACAAGCCCCTTTTCCTGCTGAATAATGCTTGGGCTGTTCCATGTGTTAGACATTCCAGATCATTAGAGCTGGGTAGCTGCTGCACGAGACTTTGCTTGGCTGTGGACAGTTAGCTCTCAGCTGAGCTTCCTAGAGTTAGTGCAGCAGGGCCAGAGGTTGCTGTAGTATAAATTGAAAAAGAGAATAGGTGATTGCTTTGTACACACACAAAAAATGCAATGATGGTGCTAATCTCCTGGTATAAATAAGCACTGCCAAGGGTTGAGGGACTGGTGACTTGAGAAACCCAGATTCCTGTTTGGGAAGAAGAGATGTTATGTAGTTTCCTTGAGGCTTTATTAGAGGAGGGGAAGGTAGAGCCTTGGTGAATCTTGCACCTGACCCTGAAATAGTCCAGTGCAGTCCAGAGGTGGAAGAGATGCTGTTTCCAGATGAGGGTGGCCATTGAGTTTCTCAGGGCTGGTGTCACCTTGTCCAGAGCCTCTGTCCACACTGCCTGAACAGGTTGGTAGAGAGCTCCAAGTGTGGGGTCTCCCTCAGCTACCTTCTGCCCCTCTCTACCTCTTCCACTCTCATGGGAGCACCTCTATTGCTTATGAAGATTAAGGGTAATATTTCTTAAGGAAGTGGAAAGAGTTTATTTTAATTAGAAATCCACAGCCTGGGGAGAAATGTTTCCTATCAACATAAGCAAAAATAGCACATGTTAAACTCATATGGTCCCTTTTCTAGAGCTACTTTCCCATGACTCTCAAAACATCAGGCTGTTGAGGGCTTCAGGTGTAACACCCTGGAAATCGAGCAAAGCTTTTTGGACAGGAGGTGAGCCTAGGGAGTTAGGAGCAGAAATGAGTGGTTCTGGTGCTTTGGACTTCCAGGGTAGGGGCAGAGAACAGGTGGTCTCTAGGTCTGAGGTGGGTGCTGCCTGTGTGTGCATGTAGGTGAGAGTGTTGAAGACGGGCGAGTGCAGCACACAGGAGCTCATGGAAGAGCAGCTAAGTCTTGGCAAAAAAACAAGCTGACAATAGAGATCTATCTTTATATTTTTAAGAAAGGGGCAGAGGGGGTGTCAGCTGAGGTCCATCACTTTTTTGCCCCCCTTCACCCCAATAGATTGTCAGTGATAAGTGGAACTCTTAGTGAAAAAGAGGGGAGCCCTGTGCTAGGAGTCCCCATAAACATGTACTGTAATTCTTTGTATATAGAAAAAAATTACTGTAAAGTAAAGTTTAACTTTACTCTTATGGCCCTTGCCCTGTGTTTTGTTTTGTTGTCCGTGGGGAGACGTAGCCTAACAGGAGGGAGGATGGGTTTGGGGTGAGAGCAGAAGCCAGCCCCTGAGGTAGTTCCCAGGGACACGGAACTGAGCCCTTCCTCCAAGCACCTCATGGGAGTGGTGTGGGTTTCCTCCCAGTAGCCACAGCTGTCGGAATGTCTTTCTGCTGCTTTTGGGAGTGGCTGGCATCAGTTTCAGTCCCTACACAGGAAGCCTCCATCACCCACGAAGGAAGGGTATTTTGAGGTTTTTAAAAAGGAAGTGGAACCAAAGCACTTTCTGAGTGTGAGTCTAGACATCTTGGCCAAGTTTTTAGTTTTTTAGAGCAGGTGCTGGGCACTGCAGAGGACTCGGCCTAGGCCTAAAATGGTAAAGTGAGGCAAAGGGGCTGAGCATCCCATAACAGAAAAGGCTGCCATATGCTTCCTTTTGGTTGAAGGGTTGGTCCTGTCTGCAGTAACATCTGATTCTTCAGAAATATCTGGACGTCCGAGGCCCAAAAATACACTTTCAGGAAACCCTGGGAATCTGCTTCCCTTCTGACTTAGTCCTGAACTTCTGCCCCAGGGAAGAGTGTGGGAAGACAAGCATTTAGTCCTACAGTTATTTTTCACTCATGATCTTCATAGTCCTGAACTGGGTAGTGGTCACTTCGTTTTACAGATGAAAAACACAGGCCAAGTTTAAGTCCCTTTTCTGAGTAGCTGAGTTGGATCCCAATCTGGATCCATAAAACCTTTCTAAGTCTTGCAGAACCTATGATTTTTCTACTGTTAAGCCACATTATAGGGTGTTGCTAGGAAGCTTAGGATCTGAGCCACAGGCATGACTCGGACTTAGACATGACAGAGGTGCAGTAGAGCCAGCGAGTCTGAGGTAGAAGTGCTTGACCCTTTGATCTCTGGATACTACTTCAGTGCCTTCCTTGCTCTTCTTAGCACCAAGAAGGAAGTGTGAGCTTTGCACTGCCCCAACCCCAGCTTCTCGCCCTATCTTTGACGCCACTAAAGAATAGGAAAGGGCCCTTCTGCTTCTCCATTATCTCAGCTGCAACCCTGGGGTGAAGTCAGTTGGTTTCCAAAGAGCTAAGAGGAGCCTTGATATAGGAAGCGAGGGCAGCCAGGTGGCCCCAGAAAGTACTAGGTATCTTGACACCCAATCCACACAGCAGGGAAAGGGGTTGAGTGTGATTCACAGTGCATTGATTTTATTTACAAATCAGAAGCCACTTAAATAATTTGTAGACACAAGTGCTGTCCAGGGCAGAAGCCTGGGGTCCAAATCAGCCCTTACCCTCCTTGTGCCCATCAGTCAGCCCAAATGCTGCCTCCGTTCCATGGGCCAGCACAGGCAGGTGCCACCTCTGCTGCCATGGGGACCCGGGGTAGCTCAGACGTGTGATCACCCAAGCCCAGACAAAAGCTAGGTCCAGCCTCTCTGGGGGAATTCCTTTAATTCCCCCAGGCCAGGTGAGTGGTGACTCAGTGATGACAACAGCTGTAGAAGTAGGGGTTTGCCTTCTGGCCCAGGTCCACGCCCTTGTCCTCTGTCAGAGAGAGAGGTGGCAGCTCAGCATCATTCTATTGAGGGATCAGGTAACATGAAGGGGGCCAGATGCTGTGGGCCTAGAGGAAGTCTCCACAGGAGCTAGGGAAGGACACACCTGTCATCACCTGGAAGGCGGCCACACTGACGTAATCCTCTGCTACTTTCTGGAAGAGCTCATCTGGCAGGAAAAAGGGTGATAGGTGAGGATCAAATGCCAGTGGCCCTGGGATCACCCAGTAACCAGCCCTCTAGGCTTTTCTCTGTCTCCCTTGTTGCCCTTGTGTGTTCTGCCGTGAGGCCCAGGACAGCACTCACCCACACTCTGGCCTGTCTTGCTGGAAGTTTCAAAGAGCTGAGCTTTGATATCTGTAAAGAGAAGTGTCTAAAGCCTCATACCTGAGAATTAGGTGGACACAGACAAAAGGGAAGGCTACCAGTACAGGGAATCTTCTGAACCCCACAGATTCAGGGAGGCCAGAGAAAGTCTTCCCATGGGGGATCTTGCCATGGTAGCCAAGGCAGTCCCTATTTTCTGTGACCCACCCAAGTAGCCACTTCCCTCCCCCAGCCCCAGGGAGCTAAGGAGCAGCTACTGTCTGCATAGTCCTGGACGTCGTGGAAGTCCACACGTCGGCGCCGCCTGTCCTCCTCCAGCAGGTCACTCTTGGTGCCACACAAGTAGATCTTACAGCCCTGGAGCAGAAGACAAGGTGAGGGTCACCCCCCTCGGGCCACCAGATCCCCAGCCCCTGTCTCGTCTTTTGGTGAGGTCAGGCCACCTACCTCCTCTAGGTTGCGCAGTTCCTTCACCCAGAACTTTGCCCGTTCAAAGCTGCTGCTGTCTGTCAGGTCTTGGTGTGGGACACGCAGGAAACACAACCAAGGGTCAGAAGCTGTTCTGTAAGGCCAGCCTGGCACCCTCCCCTTCTTGTTTGAGAAACAGGCCAAAACCATCCTTACCATAGCAGACGATGGCAGCCTTGGCGCCCCGATAGTAGATTCGGCTCATGGCCTCATAGCGCTCAGAGCCTGCTGTGTCCTGAAGGGCAGGGGGAGGCTCAGCCCTGGCCTGAGTTGCTGAGCTACTCCCCAAAACTGCAAACTAATACCATGTTCTCCAGACCCCGTTTTTAAATTGTGGTCTAGAGAATAGAAATGGCCTCTATGAGGCTACAAGTCAGCCAGTAATAGGCAGGACCTACGCCTCCTCAGGAATGGGTTTTCCCAGGACTTGCCCAGAGAACTTACCCAAATACCCAAAGTCACCGTCCGGTCTCCGACGGACATCACCTTGGCCACGAAGGCGGCCCCAATGGTCTGCAACCAAGGGGAAGCAATCAGGGCCTCGGATGCGGGTTAGCCCCCTCCCACCCGTGCTGGGCCGCGCCGGGCGCACTCACGTTCTGATAGGGCCCCACCAGGAAGCGATCGTGCACGTATCGCTCCACCAGGCTCGTTTTGCCCACGTACTCCTTGCCCAGCATCACCACCTTGACGTCCACACGCTGCCCGCTCATGCTCCCGGGGCTGCCTCACCCGCGTCAGGGTCCTGAGCGGGGGCGGGAGGCAAACCGGATCTCCACTCCGGCAGGCAGCGCCCAAGCCTCAGTCCCCGACCCCAGGAGCTAACCTAAGGCTCCAGACGCCGCGACGAGCTTGAGCTACAGCAACGCCTCCGTCCGCCCCCGCTCTTCGGCCCCGGGTGCTGATCCTCCTTCTGAGAGCCCAGGACCCGGGGCGGCCTGGGAGCGTGCGGGGAAGCGCACTCAACGCCGGCGTCCGGCTCGCTCGCTCGTTCCGCTACTCGCTCGCCCGCCCGGCTTAGGGGCCGCTCCGGCACGGTTTCTCCACAGAGCCTGGGAGGGGTCCCTCCAACCTGGCTCCGGCCCGGAGCACCGCGACTCCCGCGGTGGGGAGGAGGTAGAGGCCGGGGAGGCGGGGCCGCCTGGTCATGTGGGCAGGCGCCGGAAGAGGTGGGCAGTGCGCGGTTGCGCCGGAAGTGGCGCGCGGCCAGGCAAATCCTCATGGCGGCGGTGGCGGCTGTTAGGGTGCGGCGCTGGAGTGACTGAGCTGCTAGCCTGGCGGCCGAGCGTCGAGCTCCAGCCCGGCCTCCGCGTGCCCCCCGGGCTCCGCACCCCTGATGTTGCGCGGGCGCTGAGCCCGCCCGGCCGGGACAATGGTGAAGTATTTCCTGGGCCAGAGCGTGCTCCGGAGTTCCTGGGACCAAGTGTTCGCTGCCTTCTGGCAGCGGTACCCGAATCCCTATAGGTACGTGGCCCTGGAAAGAGCAACCCTCCCACCTCGCTGTTTGGAGATCGGAGTGTGGGGGCCGGGAAAGACTCGACTTCGAGTGGGGGGAATCGCCGGAGCCGTGGCCACGTTTAGGACGAGAGGACCTATCGGGGAAGCGGCCAGGCTAGTACTGGAAGGAGGCTGGGTCTGGGCAATAGTTTACTTGAGGCCCTAGTGAAAGGTTCTCTCATCTCAGGGTGGTGAGACAGGAAGAGGCGGCGGCACAGGAGCTGGGGAGGGATCTTGGGGTTGGAAATCCGGGCGCTTGTCTACTTCTCTGCCGTGACGCTCTCCAGTGGTGCAATAAATCATGAGGTCCAGCCCTGCTGGAAGGCCTAGGAATCCAGGTCAGCAAGGAGGCGGGAGTTGGAATTTGCCCTGGGTTAGGCTCAAGGGACTCTAGTTCAGGTCTGAGCCACAACACAGATCACTCTGCAAGTTTGGGGAAAGGCATGGCCATTCTGGGCCTGGAGGCTCCAGATGGGAACCCCAACAGGCAGTCTCTTAGGGCCCGGCTCCTGAGGGTCACCTTCACCCTGACACCTGCAGCAAACATGTCTTGACGGAAGACATAGTGCACCGGGAGGTGACCCCTGACCAGAAGCTCCTGTCCCGGCGACTCCTGACCAAGACGAACAGGATGCCCCGCTGGGCTGAGCGACTATTTCCTGCCAATGTTGCTCACTCAGTGTACATCCTGGAGGATTCTATTGTGGACCCACAGAACCAGACCATGACCACCTTCACCTGGAACATCAACCATGCCCGGCTGATGGTGAGACCCCTCCCTCTTGGTTCCCCCAAAACTAGAGAGCTCCAGGTACATGTGGCTAGGGAGCCATGAGGGAGCTTCTATGATCCAAGCAGATCTGAGGAGTGTTGGCTCTAGAGTACAAACTCAGATGATCTCTTCAGCTGGTCATCTTCTCTGGACCTGTGTTTTGACTCATTCATACAGTGGTGGAGGGGTTACCTGTTTTACAGAGTCGTTGTAAGTACTAAATGCAGAGCACTCACACTGTGCCTGGCACGTGTGTAGGTTGGGCCACAGACATGATGCTGAGGGACGGAGGGAGGCAGTGGTTTTCAAACAGGAATCTGTCAAGCCATAAAGGGTACCTTGGATGTACCTTAGAGGGGGAGGACCTGGGCCCCTTGCCCCAGTTTGACTAGAGTCTTTTATCTGTCTTATGTAATGGATTTCTGCCTGAGATTTCAGGGGAAAAGGGTTCCACATACCCTTGCTTTAAAAAAAAAAAAAAAGGCTTGAAAACCCATGGTTTGGTTTAAGGAACATCCTACAGTATCTTCCCACCTGTGAGTACCCTAAAAGCTTCCAGAGAACTGTTATTTTCTTTCTCAGTTAATCTTCACAATAACACAGGGAGGTGGGTATTACTCTCTATTGTGCAAAGAGGAAAGTGACGTTCAGAGCGGGGAAGTCACAGAGTGAGTAGGCAGCTTAATGCTCTGTCCCAGAGTTATCTGAGGGCCTCACAGCTGACTGCCCTGAGGGCACTACAGCTGTGTTTTGTAAATTACCAAGAAAAGATCCAGCTCTAAGAAATGTCTTTCAGTCCAGCTGTGACAGGTGTCTTAAGTGTTTCTCTTGGAAGTACAGGTCCACTTTCTCCTCTCTGATAATGAGCTGTGGTGATAGCCGGATTTTTCTTTTTTTTTTTTTTTTTTGGATTGCCAGGAGCTCAAGGGCCAAAGTGGGTGGAAGGCAGGTTGAAAACACCACACATGTCTAGATGTAAAGGTGCAAAACATCCAGGATGGAGCTGGAAGGCCCTCTGCTGATCTCAAGAGTCCATGTGCCTTTTAGTTTGAAGGGTCAGAAGAGAGGTTTTTAGAGAGCAACATGACTTTTTTTCATCTTCTTACTCTTCCCAAAGTGCAGCTTGGGAATGCAGTAAGGGAAAGGAATCGGTTTTCATTTTATTGCTTCCCCTCGTGAAAAGAGTCAGGGAATCAAATTTATGTGCAAGCTGGCAAAGTGAAGGACTCCCACACGATTGTGGTTGGCTTGACTGCCTGCACAGGTGGTAGAGGAACGATGTGTTTACCGTGTGAACTCTGATAACAGCGGCTGGACCGAAATCCGCCGGGAAGCCTGGGTCTCCTCTAGCTTGTTCGGCGTCTCCAGAGCTGTCCAGGTGAGCAGCGTTGTTGTGGTGCTGGGGCTCTGGGGCCCAGGGCATGTAACATAGAGTCCGGGCTGGGGTTCAGTGGGCAGCTCAGAATCCTTCCCGTTCTCATCTTTTGCCAGGAATTTGGTCTCGCCCGGTTCAAAAGCAACGTGACCAAGACTATGAAGGGTTTTGAATACATCTTGGCCAAGCTGCAAGGTGAGGGCTCTGCACACAGGCAGAGGCTGAGTCAAGTCCTAACTGCCCTGCCTGGGCTGGAGCCTGGAGCTGTCACCACCCTACTCTGAGCAACTCATCTGTACCCTGGGTATTTCCTTCAGGGCCTGGCGCACAGGAGATGAATGTCCTGGGAGGTGATTTAGGTGGGTCTTGGCATTCTTTGATACCAGCCCCCACCCTTTGCTCCAGGTGAGGCCCCTCCCAAAACCCTTGTTGAAACAGCCAAGGAAGCCAAGGAGAAGGCCAAGGAAACGGCACTGGCAGCTACAGAGAAGGCCAAGGACCTTGCCAGCAAGGCAGCCACCAAGAAGCAGCAGCAACAGCAGCAGTTTGTGTAGCCAGCCCAGGCCCTGGGGCCGCAGCACAGCAGACCACTTGCTCCAGTCCCTGTGCTCTTTCCTCCTTGTACTTTATTATTAAAAGTCAGCTTCCAGCCCTGTCTACTGTCTGGGTGGTGGGCTGGGGGTGGGTGTGTTGTTTGGCCTCTCCAGCACACCAGGCCATTACCCATGTCTGAGCTGGGCCTGCTTATTCCTGCATCAGGTGGCTGAGGATAGAGGTACAGTGACTTGCCCAGGGTCACGTCCAGGTGAAGTGGTCATAAATGCTAGACTGTAAGCTCCATGAGGGCAGGGACCTTTGTTTTATTTTCTGATGTGTCCCAAGTACCTGAAACAAAATCTTGCACATAACAGGCACTCAATAAATACTTGTTGAATTCAGTCGGCCCCAGCTCTGGCGTCAGAAAGCTTTGGTTCAAATCTTGACTCACCTGTTTCCTGGCTTTGGACCTCAGGCAGGTCACATCACTCAGCCTCAGTCCTACTGCGACAGACAGGGACTGAGGCTTCCGAGCTGTGAGGAGTAAAGGGGCACTGCCCGGTGTGGACAGCAGTGTTTGTGGTGGCTACGGATCTCATTTCCTCTTTTCCAGTTTGTCTGTGGCTGGGAGTTCCCCCATTTTCACCAGGCAAGACCATGGACAGGAAGTTAAGAAAGAGGCTTTTAATGAAAATATAGTATGCGGAGGGCAAAGGCCAGGGGCCCTTGTTTAAGAAGGAACATGAGGACCCAAGAGGCTTCCTGCCCCTGTGGACAGCAGAGCCAAGTGCTACAAAAAACGCCTGGAAGGGTGGCCTGGGCCCAAGCTGCCTGCCCTGCAGGGCTCAGGGGGCTCAGCACCCCATCCTAGGTGGGACTGCCAGCAGCCAGCAGCAAGGTACGGGGAGCACCTGTTCCCACACGGTCCTTTTAGTCCATTCCAACAGTACTCTGAGCAGCCCTGGAGGCTTGGTGAGGGCTCCAGCCTGGCAGAGCAGAGGGTGGGCTGAGGGCAGAGGTCGCTCCAGGAGGCGAGGGTCATAGCCAGGTGCTGCCGCTGTGTGAGTAGCTGTGCTCCTGGCCCGCGCTGAAGCCCCGCAGCAACTCAGCCTCGCCCCCGAACACCAGGCTCTCCACGTCCACCTCCAGCTCCTCTGCACAGGGAGCAGGCCAGTCAGGGGACCTGGGCCACTCAGCCCACTCGACCCCTCCGCTTAAGGGCACTTACCTTGGTCTGAGTCGGAGCGCTCAGAGGAGAGGCCCGAGGAGTCCAGGCTGTCTGCTCGCAGCCGCTCGCGCTCGCCAGCCCCGGCCAGCCCCCGGAGCTGCTCCAGCTGCTGCTGCAGGCTCTGCTGCTTGCTGCGCAGCTTCTCCTTGAGCCGCCGGGCCCGCTGCTCCTGCTCCTCCAGCTTCTGCAGATCCGAGGGAGCGAGGGGCTGGGGTCAGCTACCTGGGGTCTCGGGCCTCACCCCAACACCACTCAATGGCGGACCGTGGCCACGTGGTGACTGCTTGCTCCAGACAGGGGCTCACTAGATCTGGGCCCCAGAGGGTTGCTCCCACATCCTGCAGGAAGCTAGGCCCTCCTGCCCTTCTGTCCCATGTAAATGGCCCAGGAGTTCTGTCCAGATGGGTGGGGGAGGGAGAGCACCACAATCTCAAAGGCCCTCGGGGCCCAGTCAAGTGATGTGAAGGAGTGGAGTGTCTGGTGTCAGGCAACAGGGACTGCAGGGGACTGGGGCACACCAGTGAGTGCATACTAAGGCTCGAGGCAGTGGCCCAGGCCAATTACTGCCACATGGAAACAGGCCCAATGTTGCCAGATCTCCCAGTTTTTTAAAGAGAAGCAGGGAAATCACATCTTTTCATGTCAAATGTCCTTTTAAGTGCTGCCAACTAATTTAAATTTTTAGAAAACTACAGACCAAAGGCTACCAGTTTGTAACTCCTCAAGACCCTCCCAGGAGTCCTAAGTCTTCAGCATTCGTCCCCTCCTGCTGCACCCACGCAAGCTCTGCCAGCCCTGAGTTCCAGGGACTGGAGGACCAAGGGTTCTCCCATCAGGGTCCTCAATGGACGGAAGCCTGCATTCAGTCAGCAAGAAGGGGAGAATTGGGTGAGGGGGCATTTGGACTGGGAGTAGATGAATGAATAAGAGCTGCCCAGGCAAAGATAGGGGAGGAAGAAGCATCCAGGCAGAGGGAAAATGGGAAAAGCATGGAGAGTTCAGCTTTTTTGGTGAGGAATGGGGAAAGATGAGACCAGTGGCAAGGCCTGTGTTGTGAAGGGCCTTGAGTTTCACAGGAAGTAAGAAACTGAAACTGTCCTGTCAGGAGCCATGGAAGGTTTTCAGCAGGAGGCAGACCTGGACAGATCTATGTGGTGCAAAGAACATTCTAGGGCAAGGTGGGGAGGACAGCCAGGTGGAGGCAAAACAGGAAGCAGGGAGTCCAGGAGAGGGGTGATGGGGCTTCAAGGAAGGAGCAATCCCTAGGTCCTGCCCACGGGCCAGCCAGCACCCAAGGTCACACATCATCCCTCTGAGAACCAAGTCAGCAACTCCATGTGAGAAACTGGAGCCGGCTATCTGGCCAGGGTGTTATTCAGCCACAATGAGGAGAACGCAGGCACCTATGGGACAGTGCTGACAGTTCCCACGCCACGATTTATTTGCTGCATGGCACCTCCATCTGTCTCTGCCACTGCCCCCTGTGCCCACAACAGGGCCTGGCAGAGCAGGTGCTCACTTGTTGAAGAAAAGAATGCAAGTCAGGAGACCTAGGCTTCGGTTCTGAATCTGCCTCTCATCAGCCGGCTCTGCCTCCATTTCTTCCTCTGTCAAAAGGGCCAGGAGAGCAGGAAGAGGCCTCTATTGTTTCCAAGTCCCTTCTAATCCCCACTCTGTGGAGCTGCCTTGTGCTTGAGTCAGCACACCCCACTCCCATCCACCAGGGGGCGCTGAGCTCAGCCCGGGCATCAGCAAGAGCCCTGGGAGGGTGGCTCACTGGTGTCCTCTTGGTACTTTCCCCCTCCTGGCCTCTGGAGCTGCCTCCCAAAGCAGCGTCAGGACACCCCCTCCCCCGCACCCCCCCCCCCCACCCGCCGAGAACAGGAGGCCTTCAAGGATGGGGGAGAGGAAGAGCAAGAAACAGCGCTCTCCAGTCTGAGGGACCCTTACACATGACCCCTCACAGAATGCCCCCCATACAGAGGAGGAAATGAAGTCCAGAGAGACTACATAACTCGCTCAGGGTCTCACAGTTGGGATCCAAGTAATAATTGCTGTAATAACAAGTGAACTTTTATTGGAAGAACTTGCTTAAAGCCTCAGAACAATCCTGAGTTATTTTCTGCTTTTCTTCCTACTTAACGAATTTGGCAACTAAAAGCACAGAGAACTGTCCAATGTCAGGCAGTTGGGCTATCACTTCAGACCTCTCTCCCCAGTTCCACCCAGCCCCTCCCTACTACCCCTCTCCAAGCATCCTGGCAAGCTGGCCCTGGGGCGCCAGAGTAGCTTCTTACCTGGATGTGCATCCTGGCCCTGCGCAGAAGGCTCAGTGTGGTGTATCGGGCACAGTCAGCCCCCAGGGGCATCTGCTGCTTCAGCTGCTCCAGGCACCGCTTCAGCTGGGCCCTCCTGTCGGGGAAGGGGTCTAGAGGGCAGTGCCAGCCCAGGCTTGCTGGCCAGATGAGGGACGGCAGGGGAGGGAAGGCCAGAGGGAGGCAGTTCCTGGGGCCTGGTGCTATCAGGGCAGGGTTGGGACTCACCTGCGCTTCTCCAGCTCGTTGTGCACAGACCTGCCAATGCCAGGGAGGATTGGGTGAGGGGGCGTCAGCTACTGCCCACACCTTCAGTCCCAGGGCTCCCAGGGCCTCAAAATTCACTACAGATGTGTGTCCCAAACTAGCCCACTGTGGGGACCTTGTGCTGGCCTCAGGCACCTGAGTCCCAGGCAGAGGCAGAGACAGTAAGGAGGCCTGCCCAGGTGACTGTGGGGTCCAAAGGAGGCCCCCTAGCAGCAATCAAGAAGAGCTTCCTGAACAGGTGACATTTGAGCTGAGCCCAGCAACACAAGTTACCCAAAATGGGTAGTGGGGGGAGAGGCATTCAGACTGGGGGGAACAGTGTGCAAAGGGTTGAGCGGAGGAGAGAAAAAGAGAAAGCCTGTGGGGGAAAGCGAGTGGTTTGATATGTGCAGTATTAGGAGTGAGTGGAAGCAGGACCCAGAACTATTCACCCTTCCAAACACATCAGGAGTGCTCGAGAAATAGTCCTTGAACGAAGAGTGTGTGTTTGGGGGATGGGGAAACGGCAGGACATGTCTGAATGCCTTCAGAGCAGGGTACCTGGCCCAGAAGATGCGAGCAATAAGGAGGAAGTTGGCAGTGGAGGGGCCCGATGAAGGACGGCGCCCATCCCCCCCATTCCCCGCTGCCCCAGGCCCTCCTCACCGCCCACTGTCCAGCGCGCCAGGAGCTTGGGGAGACCGCTTCCTCCTCCTGTGAACTGGGCCCGGACTTCGGTGTGGGCACAGGGACGCATAGCCATGCTCTGCCTCTGCGAGAGACAGCCCCCGCTCGCGTCAGGCTGGAGCTAGTTCCAGCGGGGGCCCCTGGCACGGCACGGTCAGGGAGGGGCTTTTGGCTACAGGGCCATTTCCCCAACCCCTCCAGCCCCACTGCCCGCGGACCCCTAAATTGAGGGCGGGGGTGCCCCAGGACTACTGCCCTAAGGCCATGCATCTTTCAAGTTGGGAGCCAAGTCCAGCCCAGGCCAGTGTCAGCGAGGTCGCCGCCTGGAGTCCGACCAAGGGTTCTTCCTCACCTCTCTCGCGGCGCTCCAGGAACTCCGCCGCCTGCAGCAAGACCTGGATGTTGCTGGCCACGGGTTCCATGTCGGCGACAGCTGGCTGCGGGCGGGCCTAGGGTGCTGGCCGGAGCAGCGGCTGCACCACTTTTGTTACAATGTAACTGACACGGTGCAACAAACACAGACGCCCGGCCCGCCCCCGGAACGCCCCGCCCCGGGACAGCCCAGCTCTTGGCCCCGCCCCTGGGACGCGCCTGGGAACCGCAGCCCACCCTCCGCGAGCCCGCCCGCCCTCTAGGACTCCCGTAGGGCTTCTACGGGCGCCAGCTCCAGGACCGGCCCTTGGGCGAACTCCCGGGCTGGGGGTGGGGGTGGGGTTGTACTGCGTCTTGCCGCTTCGCTCAGCGACCCAGCGCCCGTTACTTGGCTTTTCTGGGCCTCAGTCTCCAGCCCCGTACTGGTGGCGAGAGGCCCGCACACTGAGTGGTGCTCTGGGGACCGGTGGTCCCGGGGAGGCCCCTGGCTCCGCCGCTGCACGTGGGCGCCACGGAGGCGGGGCCGGCGGGCACCCTAGCCCATTTGCTCTTTGCCTCTTGAGGCTCGCGGACGTCACCTTGGGGGGCGGGGCAGGAGGGCCTCTCAGGCACTATTGGCTGCGTGCGGCTCCGCCCTCTCCCGCTGCTGGTCAACACTTTCGGGCGGGAAAAGGAGCAGGTTTCAAATTTGAAAACCCTGGCGATGGGGGCGGGGTTGAGCGGGGAACGGGGCCCAGTGCGCAAGCGCCGGGGGAGGGGGCGCGGACCTGACTCCTGCGCTCCAGGGTCTGTGCCCTTGCCTGCTTGCCATCTGCCCCCGTAGCCCCCGCTGGGCTCCTCCTCCTCATCTGCAGGGAAGCTATTGTTGCTACGAAAACGTCAGAAGGGTAGCAACTTGAGAACTGGCTTGCTTCAGAGTCCTGGGTTCTGGAGCCAACAGAGTTGAGTTCCTCTCCTGTCACCGCTACTTCTCAGCTGTGTGACTCGGGAAGTGCCCTCCCTCCTGTAAGCTCGGGAAGCCCTGAGACAGCGTCGTTGAAAGATCAGAGCCCACGCCTATGCCGTGCATTTCCAAGGCTTGTTGCAACCTCACGCAGGCTTCTTCCTCCCGCAGAGCCCCTGGTTGCCTTACTCAGAGTCCATGAGCCCTTCTTTTTTTCCCCCCAATATTTATTTGTTTATTTAGCTGCGCCGGGTCTTAGTTGCAGCGTGCGGGATCTCGCTCCCTGACCGGGGATGGAACCCGGGCCCCTTGCACTGGGAGCGTGGAGTCTTAACCAATGGACCACCAGGGAAGTCCCCATGAACCCTTCTTTAACGTGACTTTCTAGCCTCCCGAAGAAGATGATGCGGTGATTTCTAGGGGCAGCACCAGTAGGTGTAGCCACACCTTTGGGGACAGTGACAGTCTAAGGGTGGAGACCGGAAGATGAAAGCAGCTGTTACAGGGTGGAGCATTACTGCCAGGCTGGGGCTGAATCTGTGACCTGGAAATGGAGAGGAGGGAGAAGGAGGAACTAGATTCTCTATAAAGAGACAGTCCTGGGTAAACACATGGCACATGGCAGTCAGTCCTCAGTTCCTTGGAAAAAAACCTTTGAGTTTCTCTAAGAGTCAATGCCAGAGGAATCACTGTCATGCTCAGCCAGAACTGCTGCCTGGGTCTATCCACCCCTTCACCCACCCATTCACTCATGAAATATTTGCTGAGCACTTGCTGGACCTTAGGCACTGTGCTGGGAGCTGGAGAATACAAGCATGGGCAAAACCAGACAGGGTTCTTGCCTCTGCAGAGCTCTCAGGTGAGGGGCAGAGAGACCGACATAGTAATCACACAGTAGAGATACACTCTGACACGTCCTCACAGGAAAAGACACAATGTAAGGGCACGTCCTAAGGAGCATTTGACCTAATCAGGGAGGTCAAAGAAGGTTTTTCTGGGGAAGTGGATGAGTAGGTTTTATCTATGTATAGGAGGAATGTAGAATTCCAGACACACTAACAGCACGTGCAAAGTCCCTGAGGCTGAAAGGAATGTATGCAGATGGAAAGAAAGCCAATGTGGCCAGCATAGAGAGATCAAAGAGCATGGAGCAGGCTGACACTGGAGAGGCTGGCAGGGCCCAGAACAGGCTGAAGTGTTCCCCAAACCCCCACCTGCAATTAGTTATGTCTGAAGAAAGGAGTCACAAGACTTGTGAATGAATTTCCAATTTTATTTCACTAAAGTCAGCACCCACACAGTGTAGGCACAAACCCACTAGTCAGATATCTGGGACCCAGGTGGCGCAGCCTTGGAGCAGGGGTAGGATTGGGGCAGGGTTGCGGGGGAGTGTCTGAAGGAGGAGAGTTCCCAGCAGAGGGAGGGAGCTCTTAAAGAGTTAGGGCTGTTCCAGCTGGAGGCTGTGGAAGTGAGGCAGGGGCTGCAAGGGGGGCTGGAGTAACCACATTGAGGAGTTTGGACTTCATGCTAGGAGGGTAGGATTCGAGCTAGGGAACAACATGGCCTCAGGCCTCCCATGAATTGGGCCAGGGCCACTGACCAGAGGAGCATGAAGCAATCCTTCCCAGGGAGCAGGCAGGTGGGGAGGATGGGGCTCCTGCCCCAAGCCCTTGGATGCCCTTCTGGGCCCCTCTGAGAAAATGCTAGTGCTAGTGCCATCTGCACAGGGCTGGGCAGAGGCCTCCAGGGCTCTTGCCCCCTCAGCAGTGACTGGTCTTAGAACCTCTTCCCCAGACCCCCAGGTCCTGCATGGTCCAGCCTGCACACTGCAGCCTGTGGCCTCCCTGCTGGCTCCCCACCCCTTGGCCCCGCTTGCCTACAGTAACTGTGGCTATGCTACCTGCACTTCAGTGCAGGTGTTGTCAGAAACCAGTATCCTCTGGGCTCCAAGGGACAGTGCCTGCCTCTGTGCCCTGAGTGGGAGAGGAGAAAGAGACCCCTACCCTGCTGCCTTGCGCCAGGAGGACTCCTTGAAGAGGGCAGGTTGCAGGGCCTTGGCGCCAGGCTCACCATCCTCTCCCACCCTAAGGACAGGATGTCTGAGGAGATGGCTCCTGCTGTTCCCCTAGAACCCTTTCACTTCGTTCTCCGAAGCTGAGAGTAACAGCGGGAGGGGAGGTGGGGGTTGGGGCGGTATTGGAGCTAGGGCCTGGCTCGGACCCCGGACCATGCCCAGCCCCCTCCCTATGCTCCCTGCCCCAGCCTCTCCCACTTCACTCATCCTCCCCTTTTCCCAGAGAGTAGCATTGTACTCCTGCTGAAAGGCCCACCAGGAATCCCTCAGCCCTCAGGACAAAGTTCAAGCTGGGCTGTGCCCCTCCTCCTGCCATGTCAGGCCACACACCCTGCCCTTGCCCATTTCCCTGCCTCCGCCAGCTTGGCTTAAATGTCACTTTCTCCAGGAAGTTTTCAGTGGCCCTGTGTCCCTCAGGGTCAGCCTCCTCTGTCTGACTATAACCACGGTGATAGAGGAAGCCAGTGTTAAGAAAGGGGCTTGGCCAAGCTATAGTGGGGGAGCAGGGGGCGGTGGGCCTTGGTGGGCCTGGGTCTCTATGTGCACATGAGGCTGGTGGTGTAGCAGTCAACAGGCCCCCAACTTGGAGGCCACAGTTGGAATGCCACCCTCCCAGGCATGTTGTCAGGGGCTGCACAACACAGTGATTGACAGAGTCAGGGAGGCTAGCTGCTCCCTCTTTAAGTGCAGCGGAATAGGCCATGAGGGCAGGCCTGGCTAGACTACAGTCCCAGTTACCCTGGATGGGGTCACCGGGAAAAGGCCTCTGTAGGACCTGTAGTATGTCCACTACTTTATTCCTGATTATAGATAGTTTCTCTCTCTCCCCGCGGCCTGTCTTTCTGAGAGTCTGTCAATTTTGTTAATTTGTTTAAAGAATCAACTTTGGATTTCTTTTGCTCCTTCTAGTTCCTTAAGATGGAAATGTACATAATTCACTTCATTCCTTTCTTCTTTTCTGCACATTGCTTTCACTGCATCCCCAATACTTTGATGTGTTATGGTTTTGTTTTATTTTGTTTTTCATTCACATAGAGATATTTTCAGAATTTTTCTTTGACCTGAGACCTGTGGGTAATCTGAAGTGTTTTCCATAATGTCCAAATATTTGGAAATTTTCTAGATGTCTTTTTGTTATTGGTTTGTAATTTAATTCTATGGTGGTTAGAGAATATACTCTTATGATTTTGATCATTTGAAATTTATCAAGGCTTGTATGGTCCAGTATATGATCTATCTTGATGAAGGTTCATAGGCATGTAAAAATAACGTGCATCCTCCGGTTGTTATGTGTAGTGTTCTCAAAGTGTCAAATTAAGTTGGTTGGACTTCCCTGGTGGCGCAGTGGTTAAGAATCCACCTGCCAATGCAGGGGACACGGGTCCGATTCCTGGTCTGGAAGATCCCACACGCCACGGAGCAACTAAGCCCATGCACCACAACTACTGAAGCCTGCGCGCCCTAAAGCCTGTGCCCCACAACTACTGAGCCCGTGTGCTGCAACTACCGAAGCCCGTGCGCCCTAGAGCCCGTGCTCCGCAACAAAAGAAGCCACCGCAATGAGAAGCCCACGCACAGCAATGAAGAGTAGCCCCCGCTCACCACAGCTAGAGAAAGCCCACGTGCAGCAACAAAGACCCAACACAACCAAAAAATTAAATTTAATTAAAAAAAATTAAGTTGGTTCATTGTGTTGCAAAAAAGAAAAGAAGTTTATATCCTTACTGATTTTGTTTTGTCTACTAGTTCTATCAAGTACTGAGAGATAAGTTTTAAAAATCTCCAAATTTAATTGTGGAATTGTCTATGTATCTCTCTAGTTCTGTCACATTTTATAAGTTGTGAAACTCTAGGTGCATATGCATTTATGATTGTTATATCTTCTTGTTGACCTAATTATTTTTGTATTCTGAAAAATCCCTCTTTATCTTTGGCAATCTTCCTTTCTTTAATACTATTTTGATATTAATATAGTCACAACAGCTTTTGATTAGTGTTCTCATAGTGTGTTTTTCCCCATCTTTTTACCCTTAACCTAACAGTGTCAGTATTTAATATGTTTATCTTGCAAATAGCATATGATTGAGGAGTTCCCCCCCGTGGTCTGATAATCTCTGCCTTTGAATTGTGTTTAATAAAATTATTTTGACATAGTTGATTTTAAGGTCTATCATTTTGATTATTATTTTGTATTTGTCCCATCTGTCCTTTTCCCCTTTTCCCTCCCTTTCTGACTGCTTTTGGATTATTTGAGTCTTTATCAGACTTCCATTGTATATCTACGATTGACTTCTTATCATTACCTCTTTCAAGTGGTCTTTCAAGTGTTCACTTTAAGAACTATAATAATATATATCTTGGGACTTCCCTGGTGGTCCAGTGGGTAAGAGTCCGTGCTCCCAATGCAGGCGACCCAGGTTCGATCCCTGGTCAGGAAACTAGATCCCACATGCATGCCGCAACTCAAGATCCTGCACGCCACAGCGAAGATCCCGAGTGCTGCAACTAAGACATGGCGCAGCCAAAATAAATTAATTAAAAAAAAAAGAACTATAATAATATATGTCTTTAAATTATCACAGTCTACCTTTAATTAATATTATACAATTTTAAACATAATGTAAGAAACGTAACCATTATGCTCCCTTCTACTCTCCACCATCATTTTTACTACTGTTGTTATATATTTTATTTCTATATGTATTAAAATTCCTAAAACATTGCTATAATCCTGCTTTAAACAGTCAATTGACTTTTTAAAAAGTAAGAATAAGCAATCTTTTATATTTCATCACACTTTACCATTTCCAGCATTCTTCATTCTGTCCTGTAGAGCTGAGTTTAACCTGGTACTGTTTTCCTTCAACCAAAGGAACTGCCTTTGGCGTTTCTTATAGTGTGGGACTTTTAACAACACATTCTACCAGCTTTTGTTGAAAAGCATTGAAAATGTATTATTTCATCTTCATTTTGGAAGCATATTTACACTACATATAAGATTCTGGTTGACTGCCTTTCAGCACTTTAGTTATGTCACTCATTTGCCTTCTGACTAGTATTTCTTTTCCAAGTCAGCTGGAGTTTTTATCACTCTCCCACCACATATGTAATGTGTCTTTTGCCTCTATTTCTTTTTTTTTTTTTTGCAGATTCAAAGAGTATATTTTTATTTTACCATGTAAATAATTTTGGAAATATGACAGTACATTCAATATAAGCAATTTTAATACTGCCATCTTATATGTGAGAGAGGCAGTAGAGAAGAGTATCACGGATATTTTTACTACAGAGAAATAGTTTACCACAGTCCTCAAGAAGGTACATGGGGAGTCACCATGAGGAAAGAAGTTGGAAAAAAACATCATTCCTGCAGCTCTGAGAATCCTTGGGTGGGACCTGTGGAGGCAGGAGGTGGCTGTGGAGATGGACAGCAGACTGCAGAGGTGCACCATGGCCTGCTGCTGCCATCTTTCTTTGGTCTTATATCCACATTGCCACCATGATTCTCTCATACTATGATATTTGAGAACATCCCAAGATAAGAAGTGATAACCATTTAATATGTTCTTAAATGCTTTAGCTTCTTTCAGCTTCTCTAAGAGTTTCTGCTTGGTGCTTCTATTACCTACAGAGTTGAATGCCACTCCAAACTCACTGTCACATCCTCATCTGCATACTAGGGCCTCTTGTGGGTCATGTGCTGTCAGGGACCAGCGAGTCTGTAAAGATCTATTTTGTTTTAATATTTTCTCTTTATCTTTGATTTTCAGCTGTTGGATGTGATACACCTGCATGTGGTTTTCTTTGTGTTTGTCTTGCTTGGTGTGTTTTGAGCTTCTGGAAAGTTTTTCAATCTTTATTTCTTCAAATATTTTTTCCTCCCCTATTCTGTCTCTCATCTCTTTGACCCCAATTTCATGTATGTTTCCCAGTTTCATAGTATATCAAGGGTAATTGATGCTGTTAATGTTTTTATGTGTTTTTTTTACTCTCTGCTTCAATGTGGATAAGTTCTATTTACTTGTCTTCAAGTTTGCTTATTCTTTCTTCTATAACATCCAATTTGGTATTTAGCCCATTCACTGTAGTTTTTATTTCAGCTATCGTATTTTTCAGATCTAGAATTTCCACTTAGTCATTTCTTGAAAGTTTTCTATCCATATCCCAGAATATCTCATTATTCCACGTGTTAATTTCCTAGGGCTTCCATAACAAAGTATTATAACTGAGTGGCTTACAAAAACAGCAATTTGTTCTCTCACAGTTCTGGAGAAGTCCAAACTCCAGGTGTCAGCAGGGTTGGTTCCCTCCTGAGGGAGCATCTGTCTCAGGCCTCTCTCCTCACCTCTGGGGCTGCCAATCCTTGGTTTTCCTTGGCTTGCAGATGCATCACTTCAGTCTCTGCCTCCATCTTCACAAGGCATTCTCCCCTGTGTCTCTCTGTGTCCAAACTTCCCTCTTCTTTTTTTTAAAAAAATATTTATTTATTTATTTATTTATTTAGGCTGCCCTGGGTCTTAGTTGTGGCACATGGGATCTTTAGTTGCGGCATGCGGGTTTCTTAGTTGCAGCAATGTTGACTTCTTAGTTGCGGCATGCAAACTCTTAGTTGCGGCATGCATGCAGGATCTAGTTCCCTGATCAGGGATCAAACCCAGGCCCCCTGCATTGGGAGCGTGAACTCTTACCCACTGGACCACCAGGGAAGTCCCAAACTTCCCTCTTCTTATAAGGACACCAGTCACTGGATTAGGGCCCAAGCTGACCTCATTTTATAACCATATCTGTAAGGACCCTATTTCCAAATTAGGTCACATTCAAAGGCTCTGGGTGAACATGATTTTTTTTTTTTTAAAGAAATTCACGTTCTTTTATTTATTTATTTATGACTGTGTTGAGTCTTCGTTTCTGTGCGAGGGCTTTCTCTAGTTGTGGCAAGTGGGGACCACTCTTCATCGTGGTGCGCGGGCCTCTCACCATCGCGGCCTCTCTTGTTGCAGAGCACAGGCTCCAGACACGCAGGCTCAGTAATTGTGGCTCACAGGCCCACTTGCTCCGTGGCATGTGGGATCTTCCCAGACCAGGGCTCGAACCCGTGTCCCCTGCATTGGCAGGCAGATTCTCAACCACTGCGCCACCAGGGAAGCCCTGAACATGAATTTTTGAGGGACACTATTCAACTCATTATTCCCCCTTCTCTATCCCAATTTTTGTTATTTTCCCATTAAGTATTTTATACATTTATAATAGTTGTTGTATGTCCTTGTCTGCTAATTCCAATAACTTGGCATTTTTTATGTGGAGGGAACTTCTTCTATTGACTCTGTTTTCTATTTAAAATTAAAGTACATTTTCTTGCTTCTTCTCATGTCTTATAATTTTTTTACTGATTCTAGAATATAAAAGTGAGGGAAAATATAATGGAGTATAACCATATTGAGGTATATATTGTTTTGCTTTGTTTTGGTTATTTTCTTAAGAGTGCAAGTCCTTACCTATCTGGCAGTCAGAGGGAGAGGCCCATCATTCAGATTCCTCTTGAGCTGAGCTTTGTGAGAAGTTTAGCAAACTGTACAGTTAGAAGGAACACACTCCACATGAGACCACCATCACTTCTGACCCTAACTGCAAGTTCAGGGGTTTCTCAAAACCACTGTTGGGGATGGCAGTTTGCTGGGACTCACAGAACCCACTCAAAGCTATTATACTCACTATATACACTGTATTATACAGTTTCTTACAGGGAAGGGATACAGATTAAGATTAGCCAAGGGAAGAAGCTCGTGAGTCTGGGGAAGTATGAAATGTGGGACTTGGGACTTCCCTAGTGGTGCAGTGGTTAAGAATCCGCCTGCCAATGCAGGGGACACTGGTTCGAGCTCTGGTCCAGGAAGATCCACATGCCGTGGAGCAACTAAGCCCGTGCACCGCAACTACTGAACCTGCGCTCTAGAGCCCGCAAGCCACAACTACTGAGCCCACGTGCCACAACTACTGAAGCCCGCGCGCCTAGAGCCCATGCTCCACAAGAGAAGCCACCGCAATGAGAAACCTGTGCACCACAATGAAGAGTAGCCCCCGCCAGCCATAACTAGAGAGAGCCCGTGTGCAGCAACGAAGACCCAATGCAACCAAAAATAAATAAATAAAAATTAAATTAAATTAAAAATTAAAAAAAAAGAAATGTGGGACTTCTGCTCCTTCTTTCTGTGTAGTCAGGACATATTACTTTCCCAGTATCAACATGTGACAATATACACAGACTACTGTGAACTAGGGAGGCTCTTCTGAGCCTCAGTATTCAGTTTTAGGGGCTCCATTACTTAGGCACGATTGATTGATTGGTTAATCTCAGTCTCCAGATCAACTGATACTACGTAACCCTAAATCACGTGTGTGGTCTTTCTGGTGTGAACTGTCCCCACCCTAAGGTGTCGTCAGCACCCACCCTAAATTATACCTTATTCTCTGGCTAGCCCAAGGCCCTCAGAGAATAAGGCATAATTTAGGGGAAACAAAGATATCACCCAGAACCTGAGGGCAAAATCCAGACCTCTTCTGGGGCAAAGTTAAATTCTTTAGGACACAGGCCACCCCTTGCTTTTGGCCAAGACTCTTACAGCAAAATGATCTTATTGCCTAAGAGTTGGGGGGCCAGTGTTGGGATAGGGATAGACTTAAAGAAACAACTATCTGTCCTATGAAGCCAGTACATACATTTTCATGTTTTTGTACTAATTCAATTATTCATTTTCCCCTTTGTATTTTATGATAAACTTGTGCAGAACTATTTAGTATAGCAATTAGCTGATGATTAGGTAAATACAGTTCTTCCTCAGGACAGTCATTTTCCACCTGTTTTACTTCCTTAGGGGGTTTTAACTCAATTTCCCAATACATTTGACTATGAATATCAGTATTATAACAAGGCCAGTGTTATACCCTATCCTCATTGTGACAGCAGACGTGACCTGAAAAGCTCTGGCACATGACCAGAGTCCCACTTGGCCGTTAACAATTATTCCAGTGATGGAAATGTCTCCCAGAGTGATGGATGTCATTCAGGTATGCAGACTTCCATTCAATTCTTTTAGGCTCCAAAAGCAGGAGTGGTCTCAGCAACATGTCATCATCCTTTCAAGCATCTGGTGTAATTGAGCTAAGAGACAATAACGTCTCACTCTGAGCCTCTCCCAAGGCACCAATGTAATATTGGATTTCTCTCATTGCAAAAACCATTAAACTTTACGCTCAGCTACCATTCCTCCTCCTCCTCTCCATCCATACCCTAACTTTCCCACTTTGGGAGGGGGCGTTAGGGGTGGCCACTGTGCTGGTCCAGATTGCCAGCAGCAATATAAGTCTATGGGACTTCCCTGGTGGCACAGTGGTTGGGAGTCCGCCTGCCAATGCAGGGGACAAGGGTTCGAGCCCTGGTCCGTGAGGACCCCACATGCCGTGGAGAAACTAAGCCTGTGTGCCACAACTACTGAGCCTGCGCTCTGGAGCCCGTGAGCTACAACTGCTGAGCCCGCATGCCACAATTACTGAGCCTGCGCGCTGCAACTACTGGGGCCCGCGCACCTGGAGCCCGTGCTCTGCAGCAAGGGAAGCCATTGCAACGAGAAGCCCGCGCACCGCAACGAAGAGTGGCCCCCGCTCGCTGCAACTGGAGAAAGCCCACACACAGCAGCAAAGACCCAATGCAGCCAAAAATAAATAAATTAATTAATTTAAAAAAATACAAGTCTAGTCTAGCACTTGCCCTCCCACCGGCCACTCTCACTCCTGTGGGGTAGGGTTAAAAGGGTACAGAACTGGTGGGCAGTCCCAATTACGAAGCAATATAGCTGCATTCACTGTCAGCGCCAATTTTGTCAGCTGGGGTGAAGGCACAACACACACCATCAGATCCTTAGGAATCTGATATAAAGGTTTAAAGGTATAGTGACAGTTTCTTAGGGATCATATCTGCTTCCAGCACCTGCAGTTGCAGCCCTTGCCCCGGGACCACTGCATCAGGTAGGACAAAAGAGGTTGAGGTGATGTGAGGAAAAAAGAAAAAAAGTATAGTTATACCAGCATCCTTCCCACCTCCTCTTCCCCAAGTACCACTCCCCCAGAAGCAGAGGATCTATCTGGTGGGGACTATCCCTTGGCCCCCCCATGTTGAGTGTGAGTGCACACTCATAATGGTGTATAAACCAGCTCTTCATGCCTTTATTTCTTCGTGTTTTACACACACACACAGAAAAGTTTCACATTGCTAATTAGAGAAATGAAAATCAAAACCACAGTGAGGTATCACCTCACACCAGTCAGAATGTCCATCTCAGAAAGTCTACAAATAATAAATGCTGGAGAGGGTGTGGAAAAAAGGGAACCCTCCTACACTGTTAGTGGGAATGTAAATGGGACTGCCACTATGGAGAACAGTATGGAGGTTCCTTAAAAACTAAAAATAGAGTTATCATATGATCCAGCAATCCCACTCCTGGGCATACACCCGGAGAAAACTCTAATTCGAAAAGATACACACACCCCAATGTTCATAGTAGCATTATGTACAATAGCCAAGACATGGAAGCAACCTAACTGCCCATTGACAGATGAATGGATAAAGAAGATGTGGTACATATATACAGTGGAATATTACTCAGCCATAAAAAAGAATGAAATATTGCCATTTGCAGCAACATGGATAGACCTAGAGATTATCATACTAAGTGAAGTAAGCCAGAGAAAGACAAATACCATATGATATCACTTACAGGTGGAATCTAAAACAGTGATACAAATGAACGTATTTATGAAACAGAAACAGACTCACAGACATAGAAAACAAGTTTATGGTTACCAAAGAAGAAAGGGGGTGGGGAGGGATAAATTAAGAGTTTGGGATTAACAGATACACACTACTTTACATAAAATAGGTAAACAACAAGGTCCTACTGTATAGCACAGGGAATTGTATTCAATATCTTATAATAACCTCTAATGGAAAATAATCTGAAAAGGAATATATATATATATTCTTTTTCAGATGATTTTAGTTTTATATATATATATATATATATAACTGAATCACTTTTCTGTGCACCTGAAACTAACACAACATTGTAAATCAACTATACTTCAATTTAAAAAACAGTTTGAATTGTCTGTTCATTTCTCCATCAAACTTACTCTGAGGATGACATCCCTGTCCACCCACTTCATGGACCCAGGTGGCCACCTCAAGTGAGCACCCCAGGAAACCTACTTGTTAATTCAAATCATCTTCCAAACCTGGAAGGGGTTCTTCTGTTGGGCATCACATGTCCTATTTTAATGTACCCCTCAAATTCCCATAGTGGTTTCCACAGGGCTGTGCCCCATATGGTCATCCTGTTAATAGGCCAGTTTTCCATTGTCCTCTGCCTGACCATACGGCCAGGCCATTGGCCCCTGTCTGTGAGTCGGTAAAAACCCAAATATAGGGGCTTTTTACTATTGTCCAATTCTTCCATCACTGCTAGGAAAAAAGCAATCTGGCTCCCTGAGTTGATTTGCTTTGATTTTCTTCTATCAAAGTGGTGGCCTTCCAAACAGGAAGCCCTCCGCTCACCGTGGAACTGCCATCCACAAACCAAGCAGCTCTTTGGTGGTCAGGGGAGGGCTGTTCATAAGGCACTGCCCAAGTATCCTGTGGCCATAGGATCCAGCAGCTCTTCAGGTGGTTCCAGAGTCAGCACTGGAGGAAAAGAGTGAGTACCCCCTTGCCTTCTCTGGTAGCACGTTCCTGTACCATTTCTGTTGTATGATGGGACACTCCTGGGCATTGCCCTCCCCATTAGAGCATTTCTCCAACATCACCCAAGGAATTGTGGGTATTTCAGGTTTCAAGGTTATTTTATGTCCGTCAGTCATAGGGGAAATCTCAGAGTCCAAAAGCAAGCTAGTTAGTACTGATTTTCTCTCAAATGCAAATATTCTGGTCCCAATTCCCAGAAGTTGCCACTAGGTGGCACTCACAGGCTTTTGCTGTAAACTACAGTCTGCACTCCACACCGGGCTTTGGTACAGCAAATTAACAAACCCGTTGGGCTCAGGCAATCTCACTGGTTCCCACTTAGCGTGTCCAATCAATACTGGAGGAAGGGTAGATTTCCACGCCTTCTGATTTACAACGCTGGTAGCAGAAGCTTTCCCCAGTCAGACACAATATCCATCCCCATAATACATTCAGGTAAAGAAGACGCAACCACTTCACATAGTCTGTTCACACCTTCAATTTTCATCCAAACTTTCACCTTTATCCCATCAACCACTGCATTCCTAGATCCTCCCAATCTAGCTATAGCACTGTTAGGACTTCACATACAGATTTTGGAATACAGTGCATGGGGGGTCCCATAACAAGGAGTCCCAGAAAAGTCTCTTCAGCATCCTCTGACCATTTTATTCACTCAAGTTCATATGGCTTTGGGCCTCCAGCAGGGGACAGTCCTTATCTTGATTATATTGCCGGACCATTGCCCCAGGTAATTGGAGGTCTCTAGCCATCTTTGCCTTCCAGCTTTTAAAATTCCTCCATACAAGGGTAAATAAAGCAGACTTATTTACGGCCCTTCATTATTGGGGCTCATGCTCGCTTCAGCAGCACATATACTAAAATTGGAACGATACAGAGAAGATTAACATGGCCCCTGCACAAGGATGACATGCAAATTCGTGAAGCATTCCATATTTAAATAAATAAATGAATATATATATATATATCAGGGCTCTCATCATTCCACAAAACTTCCAAGAGTGCTGGATTATGACCTTTGTTTTGACCCCATAAAGGTCTGCCTTATTCATCCCATTACTAAATAATAATTGACAGATTTCCATGCTGCTAGGATGCGTCCCATGACCCTCCCTTAGTTTTTCCCCAGTCCCTCGTGACTCATTCCAACCATCTTCACTGTTTGTTGTTTCAGTATCATTTTTCCCTTCGATAGTGGCCCTAAGACTACTGTCTATAGCTCAGACCAGCTGTAATCCAAGCTTGGCCCAGTCTCAGGATCTGCCTCACACTCTCTTTTGCTATTTTAGCAAATTACAGATAACAATAACCAAGGCAGAGTGTATTTCGCTTATTTCTTGTTACTTTGCATTTCCCTATGCATCCAGTGAACCAACTCCTTGGGAGTGGATTCTATCATTTCTAACTTCCATTATTGACTTTTGCCTCCAGTAACTGATCATGGCATAGGTGCAGTTCTGTACCATGGTGAACACATGGCCCTCTAGGAATGAAAGCTTCATCATACCCCACCCTCTCTCCCAATTTCTAGAGAGAGTGAGTGACTCATCTGTGAGCACGCCTTTCATACTCAAACCAACCAATCTGGAGCCCACACCACCCCCCTTACACTCTGGGTCACCCTCCCCCTTCCCTGATCACCCCCCGCTTCCCTGATCACCCCAGAGCCAGTTAACAGACAGTGCTGGACAGCCCACTGAAATTATTCAAATTAGTCAATTCTAAGCCTACTTACCCAACCTCACCCATTCCCTCCTGCAGAAACCGCAATACAGGCTTTTGCCCATATTTCCCCCTCTCCCTCCCTCTGCCTCCTGACCAAGGAGGGAATGCTTCCCAATCCATTTTAGGAGACTGAAACCACCTGAAGTTTAACCCCGTGTGGCCCTTCACGGCCTGGCGTGCCTCCAGTTTCTAGGGACTCTGAGTATAAACTTCTTCCTTCATGACGGTCATTTCCGGTCTGTGTGTCTTACAGTACTTGATTAAAACAAATCCCAGGAACTCTAACAATTGGAGCAGGATAGTTACAAACTGCTCTTGGCTGACTAACTGGATCCAACAGGCAGCAGCAATTGCCAGGAAGGCACTGCTGGTTGTTGGTGTGCCTGCCTCTTGTTGGCTGTGGCATCATGTTGGTTTTTGTGGGGTGCTGCTAAGGAATCCCAACCTAAATTGTGGATCATGAAAAGCTGAGCTCTCCCTGAGCTGCTGCATAGGCTACAGTGTCAAGTGTCTGAGACTGAGTGCCGAGGGGCATCTTTCTTCATGTAGGCAAAGCACCCAGGGTCCAGGACAGAGGGCCTGGAGGGGTACAGGTAACTAGCTACATTAGTTTCTCAAAAAGGTCCCTACAGAGGACAAGGAGTGACTGCCCTCCTGGTGTCATGAGATGTCTGATCCACTGACCAGGCAGCACTGACCATCGGTGGGGCTGACTGTGTCATTTATAGGAAGTGCCTAGTGTCTGGGATGTTATATGCTCCTGAGGCACTTGATAAACCACCACCCCCTTTCCCTTTGAGCTTTGCTGAGTCAAAATCCTGGCCTGTTCTGTGGAGTAGTAGGAGAGTACTCCACTGCCTGCTCTCTCGTGTGTCACGGGCCATTCGTGGAGTCAGTGTGAGAGTATCCTCCTCAAGGGACCGTGGCACCCTACAAACGTCATTGTTCAGGTGGCAAACCTTTTTGCCATTGTCTGCTTGTTACTGTCACCATTCGTCCCCTGACTCAGTGGGATGTCAGGGGCCATCCCTGGAGACCAGTGGCTCAACGTTTAATGAAACAGGAACATCTGGGTCCGGCTCTCCCCAAGCCCTTGAGAATGGAGTCCAATTAATGTTCACAGGCAGCAAGACTGGCCTGAGAAAGGTGTGATTATCAGGAATCCAGATCTCTCAGAAATGAGGGTTTGGGTTACATCACCAGATAAGCCACCAAGACCTGTTAAGGTGATAGCTGAGGATGAGGAAAATTTACAGTGGATACTGGAAGAAGGTGAGGATGGAAACTAGCTGCAGCCCTGAGACCAACTGCAGGCAATGGTGAGTGTAGTTTGTTTCACTAACCTTCCTTTTCTAAGTTATCCTCCTGCAAGACAAGAGGCCAACAGGACCCACGGAGGAGGTCCTTCCTGAGCCTGGAGATCTGTGTGGTGCAACAGGTGGACTGTCGTGGCTGTGAGTGTATGCTGGTTGGAGGGTGTGAAAATGGTCCCTGCTTCTCCCCCTCCGGACCCACTGCCAAGCTTTCACTAGAGCCGCACGTCCCCGAGCCAAAGCCTGACCACAAGGCTTTGGGTAGAAAGGCAGGCCCATTCAGGCAAGACGTGGGAGTCTCCCTTTTGGCTTAAGAACTCCTCTGATGCTTGACTGAACCTTTCTTGGAACTGTGCTGCAGTCTGAGACCTTCCCACCCGCTTCTTCATTCTTCCCTCTCTCTGCGCACAGGTGTCTGTCCTGCATCTTGGTCTGAAGGCTCTCCCCACCTTCTCCTGCTCCCTGCACTAAAAAATCTCCAGCTCATCTGAGCCAGTCTTGGCATGTGCTTCTCATGTGGTGACCCAAACAAATGCAGATGTGTTCCCTCCTTCTGATGCAGGATACTGGGGACTGCCATTGTACTGTGATCTCCACCTGGTTTCTGTGATCACCTCACAACTTATTCCACACTCAGACAGTGTAAAGGGGCATAATTTTTTAATGTATTTTTTTAAGTCTTTATTGAATTTGTTACAATATTGCTTCTGTTTTATGTTTTGGTTTTTTGGCCATGAGGCATGCGGGATCTTAGTTCCCCGACCAGGGATCGAACCCACACCCCCTGCATTGGAAGGCAAAGTCTTAACCACTGGACTACCAGGGAAGTCCCTAAGTGGGCATTATTTGTTGGACTCTCCAACCTCAACAATATTTAAGGAAGTTTAAAATTTTTAATACTTTTTGCTATAAAGTTCTTGTGCATTTTTTGGTTAGATGTTATGATTTTTTTGCTGCTGTTATTATTGTATTATCTTTTCTAGTTGATTATTGCTAGTGTTGAGAAATGCTTTTGGCATTTAGAAATTTATCTTGTAACTGGCAACTCTCTTATGAATTCCATGACTGTATTTTATGTTTTCTATATTGTCGACCATATCATTTGCAAATAGGATATGTAAATAATGACAGTTTTATTTTTCTGTTTCCATACTTTTTTACTACTAATTTCCTTCTCTTGTCTTCTTATGTTGGCCAGAACTTCCACTACCATGTTGATCAGTCTTGGTATTGCTGGCATCCTTTTTTATTCCCAGCCTACTAAGAATGACTCTGGGTTTGTTAAACATGATGTTTGCTATAGGTTTTTAAATAGCCTTTGCAACGTTAAGGAAATTCCTCTCCATTTCTTCTTTTTGTTTGTTTTTTAAAAATAAAAACTTTTTTTCTGCAATCAAAGAAGAAAAAGTACATTTTCTCCTTTAGGTCACTGATTTAGTGAATTACATGGATACACGTCTGCTCAGGATACACTGTTGTCATGAATACACTACATGATTTAGATAATGTGTCAGAGACAGCTAGCTCGTCCTTTAAATTTATTTTCTCTTTCTTCTGTAGGAATATGACCCCCCAAATTTTGGGGGCATGCATGAATTCCCCTAAGGAAAACTATTTCCTACTTTCCCTCACAGCTAGATATGGCCATGTGACTAAGTTCCAGCAAATTGAATGTGAGTGGAGATGAGGTAGGCAACTTCTAGATCAGGCCTTTCTAAAAGGAAAGTGTGATTCCTGTTGCTCCTTCACCTCCTTCTGTTGGCTGGAGTGTGGATGTAGTGGACAATGGGGATACCCTAGGGACCCTAGAGCCAAAAGGTAGGAGCCTGGAACCAGGCCAGTCCTAGACTATTATGTGAGAGAGAGATACATTTCTATCTTGTTTACAGCATTGGGTGGAAGGGGAGGAGAGTCTGTTTCAGCATCCAAACTTGTATCCCAAATAAAACAGCCAAAACGGTTCTCTAATATTTTGCTTGGGGGTTTTTCATCTATATTCACAAGTTGTACGGACTTAATAACTTTTACACACTCCTTACCTGGGTTAAACTTCAGGTTGTCTCGGTCTCCTAAAATGGATTGGGAAGCATTCCCTCCTCGGGCAGGGTGCTGTGGGGTGGGTGCTCAATACGCACCCCACCTCCCTCTCAGGGCGCCTTGCTGCACCGCCCAGGCTAGAAACGCAGACCTTCTTGCAGCCAGAGTTCTGTCTGTGACACAGGTTTGCAGTGAGATATGTCCAACAGGACCACAGGAGTGGAGGCCCTGCTTCCGCTACTCTGGGTGGTAAGCACTCAAATGCCCGATAACGAGTTTGGCGGGTGTGAAGTAGCTGTGGGACATCAAATTTCTGTAGGTGCAGATCTGGCAGCCTCATGGCACTGGAGCAGATGACTGCAGCAAAAGTGCCTTAGTATTTGCCCTTTTCTGGATTATCTGGGTTTACTCTCTTGACCTTTTTTGAGTTGTTTCTTTTTTAATTTAATTTGAACACAGTTCATTTCTCTTTCTCATTTTCTTGTAATTTCATTTAAAACAAAATTTCCCTCTAGGTTCTGCTTTAGCTGTGTCCCACAGCTTTCCTCTATTAGTGTAGGGCTTTCATTATGATTCTTCTCTACTCGAAGTGTTATTTAATGGTTTGTTTCTAGTTTTCAGATACAAAGAATATTTAAAGCTACCTTTTTGTTGTTTTCCATGTATATTCTCCCTATTTCTTCATTTCTCTTTAAGAATGTCCATCTCTTTATCTTCTCCCAAGGTCTTCTAGGATGCTTCTGATAAAAGCAATGTTCACATATTAAGGTATGGGGAAGTCATTCTGGCTTATACATGACTTAACTTGAATTTTATGCTAACTAGAACAGCCTGTCGGTGGCCTATCAAACATACTTATAAATCTGCTTTAATTATTAAAGAAAAGGGTGCATTGACCAGAAGTAAAGACTGTCCATGTTAAAAATAAAGATTAAATGCCTCCCTTCCTGGGACGCCAATGCTGGTACTCCTTCAATGATAAGACCACTTCCCAGGTGCCAAAGCCATACTGACTCAATGTATACATGCTGATCTGATTTTTTTTTAAACCTTCAAGGAGTGTATCCCTGATTTTTTGATGTTCTTTGTTCTGACAAGACATAAAACTGTGCTAAAAACCATGGTTCTCCAGAGCCGTTCCTCAGATTAATCTGTGAGGCTGTCTTCCGGGCTATAGTCCTCAGTTTGGCTCAAATAAAACTCTTTTCTATTCCTATTATAGATTGTTTATTGATTATTTTTGTCCACAGTTCTTTGATTTTATCTTTCGATTTGCTAATTTGTTGAATCCACATTGTTACTCAACCCATCTACTGAGTTCCTTATGTCAACAATGACAAGTTTCAGGCCCTGTATCTCCAGTTGGTTCTTTCTAACTGCTTGTTCTTTCTTCATATGTCCGGGATCCTCCCTGGTTTGAGGAAATCCTTTTTACTCTGGCAGTCCTACGTGGTCGACTTCACTAGCACAAGTTGTTCCGATTTCCTCTTTGCAGTTCCCTGTGTCGTCTCAGGTCCCTGAGAACCCACCCCCACCCCCGGCCCAGGGTCATGGCAGATCCCACCTGCCTGGGAAAGGGGGCCCACGTGAGCCTACTGTCAGCTTTGCCCTGATGGTGACCCTGTTCTGGAGGAGACCACACCTCAGGACCGAGGGTCTGTCCGGTACATTCCAATCATTCCCCATTTTCTCACCCGCCCTTCCTTTGCCAGAATTCATCTTCTCTGAGACCTACTACGTGACTCACTCCTAGCTTCCTCCCTGCTCTCACTGCTGTGATTGACCTATTGTGTCTGCAAGCCCTGAGATCACTCAAGGTCAAGGAATTGAAAATTCAAATGCCTAACTTTAAAAATTCATTTTTCCTATTGGAATTTCCCTCAGTGTTTTCTCTCTTGAAAAAATTTAAACCTATAGAAGAGTTGAAAGAATAACATAATAAACGTCCATATACTCTTTTTTTTTTGGCCATGTCACGCAGCTTGTGGGGATCTTAGTTTCCCGACCAGGGATTGAACCCCAGACCCTCAGCAGTGAAAGTGTCAAGTCCTAACCGTTGGACCGCCAGGGAATTCCAGCACCCATATGCTCTTGATTCAGATTCATTGATTATTAAACTTATGCAGGTGGTTATCTGGGGAGAGTGGCGCTCCTGGAGAGGACACGGATGCTGTTCGTCCTTCCCCTGCACCTTGCCCTAAGGATCTCTTCCCTCTGGCTGTTCCTGAGTTATATCCTTTTATAATAAACCAGTGATCTAGTAAGTAAAAAAATAAAATAAAATAAACAAAAAAATAAATAAACTTATGTGACATGATCCCCTCACCCCTGCTTATACAAAAGATAGCTTACTATACACTTTCTTTTGAACCTTGCTTTAGTTGGATAAATAAATACTAGAAATCACCCCATATCAACTTATAGAGATCTTCCTCACTTACACACACACACATATATATAATACATATTATATATATAATCTTCTGTTCCATGAGTTCAATTAATCTACACTTACTAATATAACTGATACTTTGGCGTCAACTCTCTTATACCATGTCATATTCACTCTATATTGTCTTATTTTTATATCATTTCATTCTCTGTATGATTGATTGGTTTGCTTTTGTTTTTGTATTTCTTTTGGAAGTGAGGGGGTTTGTATTTCGGTTCTAGTGGTTATTTTTCAGTTAATTACTTCTACGAGGCCCTCAGGCCCTTGTCCTTATTTGGGTTTCTGCTATTTCATTGGCCAGCTCTGAATGCCATCTTTGGACGCCCACCTGTTCTGTCTGTGAGAATCAGTGAGCTCACTGTGCTTTCCCCTTGCTCTTCCCATCCCCTACTGTTCAGTTACTGTCATACAAGGTTTACATACATTTTCTCCACTCTTCATCCCTTTTTTGTTTTACAGTTTGACCCACAAATAACATATTCCAGGCATCAAGAGTTCTTTTGCCAGTTTCTCAAATCATCTCTTTGTTGAATAAAGCTCATCCTCAAGAAGGACCTGTGAATACAGTATTCCCTGTTTCTGTATTTTTAAAGCTTTTTTTTTTCTCTAGGATCTTAATATTTAAAGGATAACCTGGCTGCATATAAAGTCATTGGTTTACACTCTCGTACACTGAATTTCTTAAAAATGTTGCTCCCATTTGTCTTGCTTTGTATGATATTCCCAAGAAGTCTTTGTCTAACCCCAAAATCACAAAGATTTTCTTCTAGACATTTTATAGTTTTAGGTTGATAATCCATATACAAAATTATGTTTATATACGGATCATCAACCTAAACGTAAAACTGTGTGGATGTCCAGTTGTTCCAGCACCATTTGTAAAAAGACTATCTATTCTCCATTAAATTACTCTTGTACCTTTGTCAAAAATCAATTGATCACATATGTGTGGATCTATTTCTAGATTCTATTGTCTTCCACTATATGTCCATCCTTTAGCCAATACCACAGTGTCTACTATGGCTACTACTATAGCTTTAGAATAAGTCTTGAAATCAGGGGCAATGAGTGCTCCAACTTTGTTCTTATTTTTCAAAATTGTTTGGGCTGTTCTAGGTCTTTACTGTTCCATTTCAATTTTAGAAGCAGCTTTTCAATTTCTACAAATAAAATTGCTGAATTTTTTGGTGAGATTGTATGCATCTATAGATCAATTTACAAAGAATTGAAATCTTAACAATATTGAGTTTTCTCATTCATGAATACTATATATCTCTTCATATATTGAGCATTTCTTTGATTAGTCCCACAGATATTTTGTAGTTTTCAGCATACAATTCTTACATATATTTTGATAGATTTTTTCCTAAGTATCTTACAATTTTCAGCACTATTATAAATAGTACTGGTTTTTATTTTAAAATTCAATTTCCAAATGTTTGTTGCTAGTGTGTATAAATACAACTGATTTTTTTTGTATATTGACCGTGTAACCTGTAACTTTGCTAAACTCACATTGATTTTAGTAATTTTTTGTAGAGTCCTTAGGGTTTTCTAGGTAGGACTACAATCATGTAGTCTGTGTTTTGTATCTTACTTTATAATCTATGTCAGTGGTCCCCAACCTTTTTGGCACCAGGGACCAGTTTCACGGAAGACAATTTTTCCATGGATGTGGTGGGTGGGCAGGGGGGAAAGGTGGGGATGGTTTGGTTCAGGTGGTAATGCGAGCGATGGTTCAGGCAGTAATGCAAGCGATAGGGAGCGGCAGATGAAGCTTCACTCGCTGGCCAGCTGCTCACCTCCTGCTGTGCAGCCTGGTTCCTAACCTGCGGACCGGTAGCGGTCCGCGGCCTGGGGGTTGGGGACCCCTGATCTATGTGACTTTATTTTTTCTTGCCTTATTACATTAGCTAGTACTCCCAGTACAGTGCTGAATAAAAGTCATGAGACTGGACATCCTTGCTTTGTCCCTGAACTTAGTAGAGAAGCATCCAGTCTTTCACCATTAAGTATGATGTAGCTGTAGAAATTTCATAGATTCCTTTATCAGGTTGAAGAAGATCTCTTGTTTCTAGTTTGCTTAGTTTTTTAATCACAAATCGTAATGAATTTTGTCAAACGCATTTTCTGCAGCTTTTGACATCATATGATTTTTATTCTTTGGTCTGTTGATATAGCAAGTTACAGTAACTGATTTTATAATGTTGAACCAACCTTGCATTTTTGGGATAACTGCCTCCTTCCTTTGGTCATAATGTATTATCCTTTTTATACATTGCTGCACTTGTTATTTAGAAGCTTCCATGTTTATTCAGAAGTTTTTTTAAATTTCCAAATATTGGGGAATTTTCCAGATATTTTTTGTGAATTATTTCTAATTCAGTTCCTTTGTGGCCATAGACCATATTTTCATGATTTAAATTCTTTGTTTCATGGCCCAGCAGTCTATCTTGGTAAATGTTCCACATGTACCTGTTTTCAGAATATGTACTCTGATGTTTTCAGCAAAGTGTTCTATAAATGCTAGGCCAAGTTGATAGTGTTGTTCAGGTCTTCTTTATTATTACTCTGGGATTTTTCTGTTTAATTTATAAGAGTGTCTTCAAGTATAATTGTGAATTTCTCTATTTCTCCTTTGAATTCTATCAGTTTTGCATCATGTGTTTTGAAGGTTCATATACACATAGGATTGTTATGACCTCTTGATAAATTGATCATCTTGGGCTTCCTTGGTGGCACAGTGGTTAAGAATCCGCCTGCCAATGCAGGGGACACGGGTTCAAGCCCTGGTCCAGGAAGATCCCACATGCCACGGGGCAACTAAGCCCGTGAGTCACAACTACTGAGCCTGTGCTCTAGAGCCTGCGAGCCACAACTACTGAGCCCACGTGCCACAACTACTGAAGCCCACATGCCTAGAGCCCCTCCTCCGCAACAAGAGAAGCCACCGGAATGAGAAGCCCATGCACTGCAACGAAGAGTAGCCTCCCGCTCACCACAACTAGAGAAAGCCCACACGCAGCAACAAAGACCCAATGCAGCCAAAAATAAATAAATAAATAAATAAATTTATTAAAAAAAAAAATTGATCATCTTATCACTGACCCTAATTATCCCCAGTAATAATCCTTATAATGACATTACTTGGTCTAATATTTATATATCCAATCCAATTTTTTTTTAACTGGAATATGGTTGATTTACAATGTTGTGTTAGTTTCAGGTGTACAGCAAAGTGAATCAGTTATACATATACATATATCCACTCTTTTTTAGATTCTTTCCCCATATACGTCATTACAGAGTATTGAGTACAGTTCCCTGGGCTATACAGTAGGTCATTATTAGTTATCTATTTTATATATAGTAGTGTGTATATGTCAATCCCAATCTCCCAATTTTCCCCCCCCCCACCTTTCCCCTCAGGTAAACAAAAGTTTGTTTTCTACATCTGTGACTCTATTTTTCTTTTGTAAATAAGTTCATTTGTACCATATTTTTGGATTCCACATATAAGCCCAATATTCCTTTGATTAATGTTTCCATCCTCTTACTTTTTTTAAAAAATTATTTATTTATTTATTTATTTATTTATTTATGGCTGTGTTGGGTCTTTGTTTCTGTGCGAGGGCTTTCTCTAATTGCGGCAAGCAGGGGCCACTCTTCATCGCGGTGCACGGGCCTCTCACTATCGCGGCCTCTCTTGTTGCGGAGCACAGGCTCCAGACGCGCAGGCTCAGTAATTGTGGCTCACGGGCCCAGTTGCTCCGCGGCATGTGGGATCTTCCCAGACCAGGTCTCGAACCCGTGTCCCCTGCATTGGCAGGCAGACTCTCAACCACTGCGCCACCAGGGAAGCCCCATCCTCTTACTTTTAATCTACCTGTGTCTACATATTTAAAGTGTATTTCTTGGGAACTTCCTGGCGGTCCAATGGTTAGGACTCAGTGCTTTCACTGCCAGGGTGAGGGTCTGATCCCTGGTAGGGGAGCTAAGATCCTGCAAGCCACATGGCACGGCCAAGAAAAAGAAAAAAAAGTGTATTTCTTATAGAAAGCAAATAGTTGGGTTTGCTTTTTTATCTAATCTAATAATTGGATATGTTTTGGGACTAGTAATTGTGTTGTTTAGACCATTTACATTTAATGTAATTAACAATATTGCTGGATTCAAAGCTACATCATGAAAGTTGTTTTCTATTTGTTCCATCTGTACTTTTTGAATTAACTTCTGAGTATTTTAAATGACTGTATTTAGTTTCATTATTGGCTTATTATTATACTTAAAAAAAATATTGGTTGCCCTAGGGTTTACAATATATATATTTTGACCTATCACAGTCTACCTTCAGATAATATTGTGTCACTTCACATACAGTGTAAGAAACTTACAAGAGTATATTTCCAGTTCCTTCCTTCCATCCTTTGTGCTATGGTTTTCATACATTTTACTTTTACATATGGTATCAACTCCAGAATATAGTGTTACTCTTTTTGCTTTGGATAGTTATTTACTTTCTAACATGATTAAAATGAGAAATATATATATATATTTTTTACCTTTATTTATTTTTACCATTCTGTTACTCTTCATTTCTTTGCGTTGACCAAAGTTTCTTTCAGTTATCATAATCATACTTCTTCTGCCTGAAGGACTTCCTTTAATACTTCTTGTAATGGGGATGTGCTAGCAATGAATTCTCAGCTGTTGCTTGTCAGAAAAATTCTTTACTTTCACTTTTGTAAGATATTTATACTGGGTATGGCATTTGGGGTTGACAGCTTTTTATCTTTCAGTACTTCAAACATGTTGTCCATTTATTCTGGCCTACATAGTTTCTGATGAGAAGTATGCTATAATTCTTATCTTTGTTCCTCTGTATGTAATGTGTCTCTCCCCAACCCACTGCTTTCCAGATTTTCTCCATCTTTGGTTTTCAGCAGATTTACTACGTTGTTTCTCTGTATTTGTTTTTTATTCTGAAGGAGAGAAGCCTTAGCCTGCTTGGGATTCTCTGAATTTTGTGGATATGTGGCTTGATGTCCCTCATCAGTTTTGGAAAATTCTCAGTCATTACCTCTTCAAATATTTCTTCTGCCACTTTTCTCTCTTCTCCTTCTGGAACTCCAGTCACACAATGTTAGATCACTTGATATTGTCTCATACTCATGATTACTCTGTTCTGTTGTGATTTTTTTTCCTACCTTTTTTCTCTTTGAATTTCTATTTGGATGCTTTCTATTGACCGATTTTCAAGTTCACTGAGTCAATCTGACTAGTGAATCCACTGAAGGAATTCTTCATCTCTGCTTTCATGGTTTTTACTTCTAGTATTTCCATTTGATTTATCCTTTTGGTTCTGTCTCTTCTGAAGTTCCCTGTCTGTCCTTGCATGTTGTATACCTTTTCCACTATATCTTTAACATACTAACCATAGTTAGAGTCCCTGTCATCTATCTCTACGTCTGGTCTGTTCACAGCTTTATCTCTTAACAATGGATTGTTTTATTCTCACTTTTTTTGTTTACTAATAATTTTCTCATTGAATAATAAGACATCAAGGGTAAAACAGAAGAGACTGCAGTAGTTTTTATACCTGGAAATGGCCACACCTCTTCTTCAGTCAGGCTATTAATATGGTGACTAAGTCCAGCTAGGCAGGAGTTGGGCTGGGATTGCATTTTACAGTTGCTCTTTTTACCTTAAGTGTACCACAGGTTTCAAATTCTTCTAGCAGAGGGCTGCTGGTGCCTAATGCTTAGGATAATGGTTGAAATGCCGGAGAGGTTTTTCTTAGTATTCCTTATTCCCCCTGAGCTTTCATCTTTTCCTACCCACGTGTGCCACAGAGATGGTCTCTCTTTATCCTCGTGCCCCTTCCTCAGTGATAGGCTGCTATTTCTCTGACTGGATGCTATGCTTGTGGTGGGACAGGGAGCTCTTCTGTTGTCCTGGTCCACATGCAGACTTAGGCAGGTCCTATCTGCTTGGGCCTTGGGAATGTAGCTTCTTTTTTTTTTGTTTTTTTGTTTTTTTTTGGCCGCATTGGGTCTTCATTGCTGTGTGCGAGCTTTCTCTAGTTGTGGTGAGTGGGGGCTACTCTTTGTTGCGGTGCATGGGCTTCTCATTGCGGTGGCTTCTCTTGTTGCGGAGCACGGGCTCTAGGTGTGCGGGCTTCAGTAGTTGTAGCACTCAGGCTCAGTAGTTGTGGTGCACGGGCTTAGTTGCTCTGCAGCATGTGGGATCTTCCTGGACCAGGGATCGAACCCATGTCCCCTGCATTGGCAGGCGGATTCTTAACCACTGCACCACCAGGGAAGCCCGAGGATGCACCTTCTAAGCATCCCTGGCCCTTCTCCCTGTGGCACTCAGAATCTGCTTAATATTGTGGTTGTTCTTTGGAGGATTTTCCCGCCCCTCCCCCAGTGATAGTAGACCTCTGCTATCTCTTGGGATTATAAGCCCAAGAGAGTTGTTTGCCTGTGTCAGTCAGCATCTGGCCAGAAGACCAAAACCAAACAGGGAAATGTGAACAGAGAAAGCTTAATATAAAGAATTATTAACTATTTACAGGGACTTAACTACTAATAGAAAATAAAAGAGAATTCTAAAGAATACCCTAGGCTGAGGGAGAATACCTATGGATGGAACAAACTTAGTTGGGGGGATCCTTTATCCAAGGCTGGGATTTAGACTGTAACTGGCTACAAAATTTTCTGGAAGGCGAGCACCACTGAATGTCTTGCACACAAACTGCTGCACTGTTGGAGCAGAAGAAAAAAGACACACCTTGACCATGAAGAGAAGCCCCTTCCTCCCATAGTATCTGTCCAGCTCCTTCTACTGACAAAGCTTATTATCATGGCAGAGGACAAAGAAAAATGTTTGCAGGGTCCAGCTCCAATATTCCAAGCAAGGCAATGAAGGCTGGATTTGGAGCTAAGATGCAATAAATTGATAACTGACACGGTCTACTTCCTGGCTACTCAGCTTCCACAGGCAGCCTTCTATATAGATTAAACTTCTGTATGACAACAAATCAACTCTGCATTCCACCAACATACAGCTGTCCTTTCTACAAGAGAAGAAGTTATTATCACTCTTTCCTCAGCACAAGAACAAGCACTGTCCCAACAATCACCATATCCATTACTGGCTATAGTAATTACTCCTCAAACTCAGGTCACAGCCCCACTGAATATTCTGTTACCTAAAGAGTAAATTGTAAACTTAATCTCCAACCATTTGGACATAATAATTGGAATAAAGAAAAACAAGAGGGACTTCCCTGGTGGCACAGAAGTTAAGAATCCGCCTGCCGGGGCTTCCCTGGTGGCGCAGTGGTTGAGAATCTGCCTGCTAATGCAGGGGACACGGGTTCGAGCCCTGGTCCGGGAAGATCCCACATGCCGTGGAGCAACTGGGCCCGTGAGCCACAATTACTGAGCCTGCGCGCCCGGAGCCTGTGCTCCGCAACAAGAGAGGCCACGATAATGAGAGGCCCGCACACCGCGATGAAAAGTGGCCCCCGCTTGCCGCAATTAGAGAAAGCCCTCGCACAGAAACAAAGACCCAACACAGCCATAAATAAAATAAATAAATAAAATTTTTAAAAAAAGAAAAAAGAAAATGCTCCCTATTTCACTTACAAAATTAATTTTGAATTAGTCAAAATCCCTATTTATAAAAAAAAAAAAAAAAATCCGCCTGCCAATGCAGGGGGCACGGGTTCAAGCCCTGGTCTGGGAAGATCCCACATGCTGCAGAGCAGCTAAGCCCGTGCGCCACAACTACTGAGCCTGCGCTCTGGAGCCCACGAGCCACAACTACTGAGCCCATGTGCCACAACTACTGAAGCTCACCTGCCTAGAGCCCGTGCTCTGCAACAAGAGAAGCCACTGCAATGAGAAGCCTGCACACCGCAACGAAGAGTAGCCCCTGCTCGCCACAACTAGAGAGAACCCACACGCAACAATGAAGACCCAACACAGCCAAAAATAAATAAATAAATAAATATATTAAAAAAAAAAGAATTGAAGAAATATCAATTGATTTTTTAAAAATTTATTTATTTTTTGGCTGCGTTGGGTGTTCATTGCTGCACACAGGCTTTCTCTTTTTGCGGCACGTGGGCTTCTCACTGCGGTGGCTTCTCTTGTTGCAGAGCACGGGCTCTAGGCATGCAGGCTCAGTAGTTGTGGCACACGGGCTTAGTTGCTCCGCTGCATGTGGGATCTTCCTGGGCCAGGGCTCGAACCCATGTCCCCTGCATTGGCAGGCGATTCTTAACCACTGCACCACCAGGGAAGCCCCTCGATTTTTGATAAGGGTGCCAAGACAATTCAATGAGAAAAGAACAGTCTTTCAACAAATGGTCCCGGGATAACTGGATACCCAAGTGGAAAACAATGGGGTTGAGCCTCTTCCTTACACCATGCACAAAAATGAACTCAGAATGGATCATGGGCCTAGATGAAAAAGCTAATACTATAAAATTCTTAGAATGAAGTTAGGTTAGGCAAAGCCTCTTTAGATATGACACCAAAAGCACAAAAGAAAAAACAAATAAATTGAACTTCATAAAAATTTAAAACTTTGAGTACATCTAGTACTGAGATCTTGGTTTCAAATACCATTCTCCAGTAAAAGGAACCAGGGCTCCTTGGAGAAATGGCTGATTCTAGTACTACCAGGTAGGAATTATACAAGATGAGACTAAAACATCTTATAGTGCCAGAAAGTAAAGAAGTGATACACACACACACACACACACACACACACACACACACACACACACATACATACACAGAGTGATGGGAATAATGTCAAAGGAACCCAGGACCAACTCAAAGCAGAGCTTGAACAATCTGAGCAACAAAATAAATAAAGTTGTATTGGCGTATAAAAATAAATATTGATGAGTCTATACTGATATAAATTAATGATAGAATAAATAAATAAATGAGAAGAAGAGACAAGTCACCCATGCAGAAGCATTCTAAATAATTTATGTAGCTATTCTGCCCTCAAGGAGTTGGCATAACTCCATAGTCCTTAAATGTTGGCTGCACATAGTGATTTTTTTCCAAAGAGGACAGTATGGAAAGGGGGTGGGGGAGAGAGCTTTACCTGACAAACACTACCTCAGCCCAGTGGTCAAGTTCAACATCAACAGTGATAAATCATGTTGAGAGTATGTACCCTTAATGCGATGTAACGAAAATGGCACTTTGCCTCTGTGGTTTTCCTCCAGAAAAACACTTAACTCCAGTCTAATTAAGAGAAATACATCAGATAAACCCAAACTAAGGGAAATTCTAAAAAATACCTGAGCAGTATTCCTCAAAACTGTCAAGATCATCAAGAACAAGGAAAGTCTGAGAAATCGTCACAGCCCAGAGGAGCCTAAGGAGACACGATCACTAAATGTTAACGTGGTGCCCTGGATGGGATCCTGGCAAGGAAGCAGGACACTAGGTAAAAACTAAAGAAATCTGAATAAAGCATCAATATTGGTTCATTAATTGTAACAAATGTACCATACCAATGTAAGATGTTAATAACACGGGAAACTGGGTGTAGCGTATATGGGAATTCTTTGCACTATCTTTGCAACTTTTTTGTAAAACTGTTCTGAAATTAAAATTTTATTTTTAAAAAATGTAACACTTTTGTTCTTCAAAGGACATCATAAATAAAGTGAAAGGAAACTGAGAAGATTCAGTATTTTTCCTAGGAGAGAAAGGCCCAGAGAAGCAGGCAGGGCCAACGATGTTGAGTATTTTTCATGTACTTATTGGCCATCTGTATGTCTTCTTTTGTTAAGCATATGTTCAAATCTTTTGCACTTGTATTATTGGATCAATTGTCTTATTACTGCCTTTTGTGTGGAATTTTATTGGCTTAAAACAACACAAATTTATTATCTTATAGTTCTGTAGACCAGAAATCTCACTAGGCTAAAATCAAGGGGACAGCAGGGCTGGGCTCCCTCTAGAGACTCTAGAGGGTCATTCATTTCCTTGCCTTTTCCACCTTCTAAAGCCACCTGCGTTCCTTGGCTTGTAACCCATTCCTCCATCTTCAAAGCCAAAAATGTAACGTCTTCAAATCTGTCTTCCTCTGACTCTCACCCTCCTGCCTCCATCTTCTAAGGTCACTGTGATTACACTGGGCCCAGCCAGGTAACCTGGGACAGCCTGTCCATCCCAAGATCCTTTACTTAATCACAACTGCAAAGTTCCTTTGCCATCTAAAGTAACATAGTCACAGGTTTTGGGGGATTAGGATGTGGACATCTTTGGGGAAGCCATTATTTAGCCTACAACACCCACAATCTATTTATTAAGCATAAAAACTAGCAATAGAACAATGCATGTAGATTCACCCCACTTATATAAAAAACCCACTATTATTATTGAGTGTTAAGAGCTCTTTATATGCTCTAGACCAAGTTCTTTGACAGGTATCTGTGAACACCATCTCCCAATCTGTGGCTGGTCTTTACATGTTGCTAAGACACACAACAGCAGAGACTGATCTCAAAAACATTATTCTGAGTGAAAATGGCCTTACACAAAAAATTATACTGTATGATTCCATTGAGAAGAAGTTCTAAAGGAGACAAGACTATACTATGGTGGAAAAAAATCCAAACAGTAGGAAAGGCCCTGATATCTGTGCAGTTTAGACCCTGGGGAGCCTCTGCTCAGGGCAGCTACTCTGTGTTCTTGGCTCTGCCCTCCCAGCAGTTGTTGAATATAAATACTCAGCAGTCCAGGCGAGACCTTTACCCAGGTCTCAGCTTATGGACCATGGTAATAAGAATGATGGTCCCCAGAGATGTCCACATCCTAATCCCTGGCATCACACACGTGAATATGTTAATGTTACATCGCAAAAGGGGAATTAGGATGGCTAATCACCTGACCTTAAAATAAGGTGATTATCCTGGATTATCCATGTTGGCCCAATGTAATGACATGGGCTCTCAAAAGCAGCAGCAGAAGTCGGAGAGATGTGATGATGGAAGAGATTCAAAGTGTAAGAGGGAGTTGTCCACTATTGTGGGCTTTGAAGATGGAGAAAGCAGGTCACGACCCAAGGAATGCAGGTGGCCTCTGGAAGCGGGAGATGGCCCTAAGCTGACAGCCAGCTAGGAAGCAGGGACTCAGCCCTATGTCCGCAAGGAAGTGAATCCTGGCAACAACCTGGATGAGCACACCATTCTCCCCTAGAGCCTCCAGAAAGGATTGTGGCCCTGGTGACACATTGATTCAGTCGATTGAGGTTCACCTTGGGCTTCTGACCAACACAACTGCAAGAAATAAACTTATGTTGTTTAAGCCACCACGTTTGCAGACATTTGTTACAGCAGCAACAGAAAACAAGTACATGAAAAAAAGAAAAGAAAAGAAAACTAGTACATGGACCAAGCTATGTCCTCACAAATCTATTAATTCTGTTTCTCCAGGTATGTCATAGACTATTTCTAAGCTCATCTTATGACATACATACACCTCAATAAACCCTAAAGCCAAATATATTCTGTGTGCATTTTTCTTAACCTAACACATTTCTCTTCTCAAATGTTCTGTCCCCAGGATATGATGCTGCCCCTAAGATCTAGCCCCACCCCGAGCCCCAAACCTGAGTCCTGTGTCATTTTGCTCTCATCTGGGCCACGTGCTCCTTAGGCCTCTGCCTCTCTGTGGGCCTCTCTCCTCCCACCACTATTCTCCTGGGTTGGAAGAAACAACTAGAGGAGTTTAAAAAGTGGTTCCCTGAGGCTGGAGCATGGGGACCATTGGACTGATGTTTTTCATGCCAGAGAGAACAGCTTCTCTTAAGACTTTCTCCTGAACGAAGCACAAAGGCAAGGCTTACAAAAGCCAAAAGATCAAAAACCAAAATCCACACACAAAATTGAATGGTCCATTAGTGAAGCCCGTGGGTGGTCCATTCAGAACTGGTTGTGTGCAGCAGTGCACAGCTTGGGCTGGTTACTGATCTGTGAACTTGTGGTTTTCCAAAGGACTGTGTTGGTTGATCCAGTCTATTACACTTTGTTTTTTCTGAGAGCTGGGCTATCTGTTCTCTGCTGATGCTGACAAAGAAGTGCAGAGCAGGAAACCAAGCAAAGATGGAATCCAACACTTACTGCGGTCAGGGCTTTCCTCAGTTTCCCCTTTTGGTCATATTCTGCATTTGGCAGGGATGGGAACAAGTATAAGGTGTCAGGGTTTAGGCTGGACTAGATGGGCTTCTAGGCCAGGTCCTCCCCACCCTTGAAAGCGGTGGCTGCAGCCAGAGCTTGTGTGCAAGTGGGTTATTTTGAGAAACAATCCAATGAAACAGAAATGGAGGCCAAGGAAATGAGAGTGAGAGGCAGGGAAGTCAATAAATACAAGGGGGTGTCATGGACTTGGTCACCTCCGTAGGCCACTGAGGTTCAAAATAGCCAAGAGGATGGAGGAGGTGCCCTAGGGCATCCAGTACGAACAGTTGCTTGGTTTCCGTCTGTCCTAGGACTGTGTGCCTGTCAAGGTAGAGGCTCGGACTGAACAGAATTTGCTCAAGGAGATACTATGATCCAAAAGCACATGCAAGTACCTTGGACAATTACAGCTCCATCACCAACAACACTGCTCCTTGGAAAAGCCAACCTGTTCATCCTGAGACCATGTCAGGGAACCAAGAATTCCACCAGTGAGGTAAGAACCTTCACCATGTTTTTCAATGTGTATAATTACCTTGCTGTGCAGTACTATTTGGCATGTTTTCCCTACAGAGGTGGAACAAGAGTTGTTCTTTAATACTTAGAGCCTCTTTAGGCAGTTGACAAAACTTGACCTTGGCACTGAGGCTGGGGCTTGGTAAAGCCCCCATGGTCATAGTTTTCACACCTTCCGTCAAGCAAGAAGTATTATCTAAGATCCTCATCAGTTCCTCGTCTTTCTTGAGATCCCAAGTTCGCCAACGTGCCTGTCTTGACAGGAAGTGACCTCCTTACTGCCCATAGGCTGGGAATTCATGGACCATCAAACCAGCAGCAGGCCTGCTTCCTGAAACACTTTACAGGTACCTTTTCCATGTGTGCTCCCAGGGAGGGCAGCCAGCCCTGAGTGAGTGGAACAAAGCTTGGGCGCGGCATGGTCACAAGTCCGGTCTATCCAGCAATACCCTGCAGGAAGGAGGGCCGAATGACTGGGCCTATGCCAACGGTTACAGCACCATGTGAAGTCAGGTCACCTGTTTGGAGGTTCCTCAAAAAGTTAAACACAGAATTACTATATGACCCAGCAATTCTACCCTTAGGTTTATCCCCAAAAGATGTGAAAGTAGGGACTCAGACACTTGTCCACCCACATTCACAGCAGCCTTATTCACCATAGCCAAAAGGTGGAAGCAACCCAAGTGTCTAACAGCAGATGAATAGATAAACAAAATGTGGTCTATCCATATAATGGAATATTATTTGGTCATCATATTCTGATACTTGTTAACCTTGATGACATTGAAGCCCTAATCCTAACCTTGAAAACATGTGAAATGAAATAAGCCAGACCCGAAAGGATAAATATTACATGATTCCACTAAATGTGGAATCTAGAATAAGCAAATTAAGAGAAAGTAAGTAGGGCTTCCTTGGTGGCGCAGTGGTTGAGAATCTGCCTGCTAATGCAGGGGACACGGGTTCGAACCCTGGTCTGGGAAGATCCCACATGCCACGGAGCAACTAGGCCCGTGAGCCACAACTACTGAGCCTGCGCGTCTGGAGCCTGTGCTCCGCAACAAGAGAGGCCGCGATAGTGAGAGGCCCGCGCACCGCGATGAAGAGTGGCCCCCGCTTGCCGCAACTGGAGAAAGCCCTAGCACAGAAACGAAGACCCAACATAGCAATCAATCAGCTAATCAATAAATAAATCTTTAAAAAAAAAAAAAAAGAGAAAGTAAGTAGAATAGAGGTTCCCAGGGGCTGGGGCAGCGGGGAAAGAGGAGTTACTGTTTAATGGGTACAGAGTTTCAGTCTGGGATGTAGAAAAAATTCTAGAGATGGATGGTGGTGACGGTTGCACAAAACTGTGAATGCAAAACTTAATGCCATTGAGCTGTATGCTGAAAAATGGTTAAAATGGTCAATTTAATGTTCATATACATTTTATTAAACATTTTTTTTTTAAGTAAAGTGACTTAGCGCAGGCAGTTTGTTTAACATTTGACCACAAACCTGGGTGGTTTTGTAGATAAAGGCAAGTCAATATGTCCTATTTTCAAAGAATCAATATCTTATTAAGATCTCCCCTGATTATTAGCCTGTAATCTACATGATCTCCCAATGGATATTTTTCCTTAGTACTGATTGTTTTCATTCAGTTGGAACAATATAATCATTCAAAGACTGCTTCATTCTAGTTTGTATAAGGACAGCTTGGTAAACTAAAGACTAGAGACAGACAAGAAGAAAGTCAAGCGCTTCCTCATATGCCTCTCAGAAAAAAAGAACATTAAAAAAATACCACCCTTTGTTATAAAGCAGAAACTAACACACCATTGTAAAGCAATTATACTCCAATAAAGATGTTAAAAAAAATACCACCTATGGTTATGCATGAATAAAAAGTTATCAAAAATACCAACAGTACTCTAAAACAAACAACCTCAATTGGTTTTTCTCATTGTTCATCACACAAACCACAAAAAGGAAAAATATAGAGTATCTGAGCAATAGAATAAGGTTGATCTAACACAGACAGATCAAGCTCCACCTCTGAAGACCACATTACAATCACAATGCAAGAGCTTATCTACATTTTACATCACAAAGAAAAGCTCAACTGATTGCCAGAAGAATAATACAGACCAGATCCTGACAGAAGGCACATGTGTCTAATTCTCCCCTCTCCAAAAATCCCATTAAAGTAATTAGAAAACACACACACACCCACACACACACACACACACACCGCATAATTTTGGAAGAAATTTCGGGAAGTTGAGTACAGACTAACAGAAAAACTAAAGCAGAAAAAACCAAAACCCCAAAACCCACAGGATAAGACTGTTCAGAAGTAGATAGCACTCAAGGAAAGAGAACTAAAATAAGACACTGGTTTCCATCTGTGTGGTCTGGGGAGGTGGGTGTGTAATTTGCTCTACAAATAGTGAGCAGATCCTGGGGCAGACCAGAGTAAGCTGGGCCGCAAACATTCAGGGCAGTAGAGGGGAGAGCACTGAAAAACTTCAGGGAAATGGGAAAGGCATGGAAAACAGAAGCAGAAATGCTGTCAGGATTCTGCCCCTGTACACCTGGAAGGGCTTGTGGGAGAGCCAGGTGAGCTGTCTCCCCGCCACCCTGCACGCTGCCCTGCACACAAGATGAGGGGTATCACAGCTGAGTAAAACGCGCGAGTCCTTAGGTGAGACTCAGAGCATACAAGAGATAACTGCAGAATCGTAAACATTTTTCATGAAAATGAGGCGATTCCTTTTCTACTTTCAAATACGGCTTGATCCCACTGTATAGCACAAGAGAACTATATTTAATATCCTATGATAAACCATAATGGAAAAGAATATTCTAAAAAAGAATGCATATAGGGATTGACATGTATACACTGATGTGTATAAAATGGATAACTAATAAGGAAATAAACATTAAAAAATGCATATATATGTATAACTGAATCACTTAGTTGTACAGCAGAAATTAACACATTGTAAATCAACTATACTTCAATATAAATAAATAAATAAACAACAAATAGGGCTTGAACCTTTCTGAGTTAAGAATTAGCTCCCAGACACATTTTTGGGTAAATGTACATCACTTCATAGTTAACTGGGACTCTTCAGAATCATCCTTTAGGGAAAGCAGTCTTTTCATTAAATAACTGAAGTTTCTCACGCATCCGTTAGAAACTGAGTCAGGCTGCTGGTGACAGAGGCCAACCTGTGGCTTAATCACATAGGGCTTTTAATTATTTTTAATTGAAGTATGGTTGACTTACAAAATTATATTAGTTTCAGGTGTACAACAGTGATTCGATATTTTTATAGATGATTGCACACCATACAAAGTTATTATAACATAGTGATTATATCCCCTGTGCTGTACATTACATCCTTGTATCTTATTTATTTTATACATAGTAGTTTGTACCTCTTAATCCCCTTCACCGATTTTGCCCCTCCCCTCCCCCTCCCCTGCGGTAACCACTAGTTTGTTCTCTGTATCTGTGAGTCTGTTTCTGTTTTTGTTTGTTTGTTTTTCTTTTTGTTTTTTTGAGCCGCCGCGTGGCATGTGGGATCTTAGATCCCTGACCAGGAACTGGAACCTGCATCCCCCTGCAGTTGAAGTGCGGAGCCTTCACCACTGGACCGCCAGGGAAGTCCCAGTCTGTTTCTGTTTTGTTATATATTGTTTTTCTCTCAGGTAGAGGAAGTGTTCAGCTTCAGGTGTGCGGAGCTGGCAGGACGGCTGCAGCCAGCAGCTCCTTCTGCCTTTCTGCTAGGCCATCCCTAGCATGGGATGTCATTCTGAAGTTCACCTCATGGTCTTAGATGGCCACTGCACTTCCAAATATTAGGTGGGCACCCCAAGAAGAAGCAGGGGCAGGAGCAGAAGGGTGATCTTCCAGCTGAGGCAGCCCCTTCAAAGAACATTCTAGAAGCACCACCTGATGACTCCCACTAACTTCTAACCACCATCAGCAAGAGAGATGGAAAAGGTCACCCCAGATTAAATCTAGGTTTTGACAGGAGGGAAGAAGGAGATAGTACATATCCAGGAGACAGCTAGCAGTCCCCTAACTGGAATGTATGAAGCCTTTCTTTCTTTTTCTTTTTAGATAGAAAATCTTTTATTGTTTGAGGGTGATATGATTAGAAAGTAAAAAAGCTACTGGATTCCAATTAATTCAAAACAAAAATTGCCTATTTTTAAAAGAGAGATCAGAAAATATAACAGAAAAGATTTAATAAACAAACTAGATTAAGTTCAACATACAGTAAGATAATTAGAATAAAAGTCATGAGAGGGTTTCCCTGGTGGCGCAGTGGTTGGGAATCCGCCTGCCAATACAGGGCACACGGGTTCGAGCCCTGGTCCGGGAAGATCCCACATGCCGCGGAGCAGCTAAGCCCGTGCGCCACAACTGCTGAGCCTGCGCTCTACAGCCCGTGAGCCACGGCTACCGAAGCCCGCGTGCCACAGCTGCTGAGGCCCGCGCACCTAGAGCCTGTGCTCTGCAACGGGACAGGCCACTGCAATGAGAAGCCTGGGCACCGCAACGAAGAGTGGCCCCCGCTCGCCGCGACTAGAGAAAGCCCGCATGCAGCGGCGGAGACCCAACGCAGCCACAAAAAAAAAAAAAAAAGTCATGAGAAATAGAAATTTTTAAACAGAAAACTACCAACTTTTCTGAGGGACACAAAATTAATTTGCACAACTGGAGAGTCTATGTTACAAAATAGAAAGAATTAGCACGAGAATAATTTTTAATAATGGCAACAGTTACTGGGGGCTCGGTCTGTAGCAGACAGACATTACTCCGTGTAATGGGTTCATGCGTGCATTACTCTCAGCAGTCCTGAGGCAGACGGTAATATGACCCCCTATTTAAGATTACGCTGAGACACACAGGATTTGAACTTGCTCCTTTCCTACATCTGGAAAAGGATGAAGGAAGGATTCAAGCACAGCCAGATGTCTATAACCACTGCATTTGTCACTATTTCAATCTAAAATTTCATGTAATTCCCCCCAGCTTTGCTGAGGTACAATTGACATAACACTGTATAGGTCAAAATACTTTCTTTATGGTGTGTTTGGGAAGGAGGGGCCTGGAGCTGTTGGGTGCATGTAACAGCCTGAGGTAGATTGATTAGAGTTCTGTCTGTGGTTATTCTAGAGTTGGGAGTAGAAAGAGAACCCAAGGTCACACCAGGAGTCAGAGTTTAGATTCTAGCAAAACTAGGAAGCTGTGTCTGGGAAGAGAGAGAACGAGGCCCTGGAGAAGTGGCTCCAACTCAGGAGGGCAAAGAACCAAGACCTGGGCATCGGGCAGCCACCCTGGGCCGGAGGGGGAATGACTGGGAAAGGAGGCGGCGACGACGTGAAGGAGCTTTAGGAAGAACTGAGGATTTGTACCTGGGAAATATTCCAAGTTAAAAATGAGGCAAGTATCAACTCAAGAAAAAATTCAAAGCTGCACAATCGGGGTGCTGTATCTGGGGCGCTCTACCTGGCTTGAGAGTAGAATACATTTGCATCATAATTATCATGTATTTAGCTAAAAATAGGGACATAATCACACTTGGAGGCTGGAGAGAAGGCGGATGTAAAAGAGCTAAACCTCAAGTATCATACAAGGAAGTGAATATATAATGCTGAACACTTACAAATTAAGACAAAACAGGCATATCATCTAGAAATACAAAAGTAACTGCCAGGAGAAAGAGCTAAGAGTTGAAAATCACTGCCCCTGGAGAGCAGAACTGGGGATCACGAGAGAGTGGTCATTTTTGTTGTTGCTACTATGGCCTTTGGTATATTTGATTTTTATTTTATTATTTATTTATTTATTTTTGGCTGCATTGGGTCTTCGTTGCTGCACGCGGGCTTTCTCTAGTTGCGGCCAGCAGGGGCTACTCTTCGTTGCGGTGCATGGTATATTTGATTTTTAAATAACTGCATGTATTATTTCTGTTTTTAAACACAGAACAGAGTTGATTCTACCTATAAATTATTTCAATTAACCCACATGATTGTTTTTAGCACAGTCTTTTCTTTCCTTGGTGAAAACTTCAGTTCCTGATATGATAAGTTTCTACTTTGAGAGGGTCTCATCCTTTTTCAGAGTCATAAACATTTCTGGGGCATGACTCTCTCGCATCAGGGGGATGATACCCTCTTACTTAAATGGTGAGCTCGCTTATTTAAGGGAACTTGTATTGCTGTGCACACTCTGGGTGATATTAAATTTGTTTCCAAATCATGTGCAGGGATGAACAGAAACATAAGCAATTCAAGTAATGATGTTAAGAATTAGACTGCATCCTAAAAACGTTTATTTTTGCATTCCAGGTTGAAATTTCTCTAAGTAGATTTTAGAGAGAGTCTCCTTATCAAAATCCTGAATCAGATCGCTCAAGGCTGCGGAGCTGGCTTAAAGTGTAGCTCCAACCCACAACTCTGGGGCTTCAAAAACCAGCCCAGGAAAATTTGGGGGCTCTCCCTCGAATGAAGTTCTCTTCAAGGGAGGCTGTGCTCTCGGAAACTGAGAGAACTCTGACACTGGGTCTCTGAGATAGAAAATATGAGATTAAAATTCCAACTGGATTCCGTCCTCAGTTTGCAAATTTTCTTACTAAGTGATTCCATATTTGACTCTGGAGTGTTAGCAGGAATAAGCCACCAGGGGGCGCTTTCTGGGGCTTATCCCAACCCTGTTCCCTGCACCCACCCTTAAGTGGAGATTGGCTAAGGAGATGGATGGGCTCTAGAGTTTCAATATTGTGCTTGTCTGCTTTCTGGGGGAGAGTAGGGAATACCATTACCAAATGGATTTTGTGTCCAAGATGATGAATATTGAAATTTCCCCAGTTTCATTCCAGACCAGATAAAGCATTACTTTTATTGGATTGTTTTACTATTATCATAGGTTTTCAGAATGCTTTGTGGTGGGTTTGTGTAAGCCACCAGAGAATGCTAACACGGACAGCATGACTCAACCTGTGGTGTGCACAGGCCTCCCCTCACGTGCTTATTAAAAATGCAGATTCCCAGGCTCCACCCCCCGCCCCCAACAGTTTGGGTCAGTAGGCCTGGTGCCTCTGGGACCCCACTCTGAGAGCCATAGTCTACCTTACGCTGATCACTTGGATTTTTGTACCCAACCTTCCCAAGACTGGAAAGGGGAACGCTCACGGTCCTCAAAGACCTGGGCTTCGGCACCCAATGCTCTGAAGAACTTCTCTGGTTACTAGTTGCACAGCATGCTTGTGGTATGTTAAAGTAGGTGGGATAGGTCAGCAGCCACTTATCCTGATAACGCACCCCTGTGGCCCTGTATGTGCAGGGCCTGCCCTTCCCTGCCAGAAGTGGTGGTGCCACGTCTCCAAGGGTCAGTACAACATTAGCCCAAACATCGCCAATCTGAACGGCAGAGTCAACATAAGGCACTGGCAAAAGGCTCACACCTGCTGTGGGAAATGTCTGTTTCCCAACAATCAGATGACCGAGAGCACAAGACCCC